>NC_058409.1:106270410-106570410 GCF_002201575.2 Neomonachus schauinslandi | reverse complement strand
CTGTCAAATAAATAAATAAAATCTTAAAAAAAATAAAATAAAATAAAATAAATAAAATAATCTAATACTTCCTTTCAAAAGTGCATTTCTGATGTAGAGTGAGATATTGAAAAATGAAGGATTTGGCCTTCAAAGTTAGTGAGCTGAATTTGATTAGTACCTAAAGAAAAAGTGAGAAAAAAAATGTATCATTTTTCCTCCCTCATTTCAAATCTTGATGGTATAAACAAGAAATAGAAGAAATAGAAGTTTATCCTGGGACGCCTGGGTGGCTCATTCGGTTAAGCTTCTGCCTTTGGCTCAGGTCATGATCCCAGGGTCCTGGGATTGAGTCCCACATCAGGCTCCTTGTTCAGCAGGGAGCCTGCTTCTCCCTCTGCCTGCTCTGCCTGCCGCTCCCCCTGCTTGTTCTTTCTCTCTTTCTCTCTCTCTCTCTCGGACAAATAAATAAATAAAATCTTAAAAAAAAAAAAAAAGAAATAGAAGTTTATCCTGCTGCAGAATTAGTGAACTCTTGCAAAACTCACCTGATCAAAGTCTTTAAATCTCATGGAATTCCAGAACTTCAGAAGGTTTTAGGAGTTTAGAAAAGGTTGAAGCCTTGGGTCAATGAGCTGAATATCCCCACTTGCTGTTAGACTGAACAACAGATGATTTAAATAAGATCTATTAACCTGGCAAAATAAAAGCATCCTTCTGAGAACTGGCTTGCCTCCCCACTGGGAAGACTGTACCCCATTCTTAAAAAAAATAAAAATAAAAACAACCACAATATCATTATCACATGTAAAAAATCAACAGTTTAAAAAAATATCAAATATCCTTTCAGGGCTCAAATATCCTATCAGGGCTCAAATATCCCACATGATTCTAAAATTCTTTTTGTTTATTCAAATCATTATCCAAACAAGGTCTGAACATTGCATTTGGTTGACATGTCTATTGAATATTCTGTGACCTATAAGCTTTTGTTCCCATCTATTTTTGCTTCTTTTGCAATTTATTTGTTGAAGAAACTAATAATTTGTTCTGGAGAGATTTCCATATTCTGGATTTTACTGATTGCATCTCCATGTCTGTTCTCTTGAATCTTAACATTTGTCTTCCTCCATTTGACACTTATTTCAGTAGATAAATGTGTTCAATATTTCCCCACTCCACCCCCAACAAAAGGAATACAAAGTATATCCATGATAAAACACATAAGTTATGATCTCATTCAAATAAATGTAGATATGTGAATGTCTACATATTGTTAACCTTAAAAATAAAACCGTCAGTTATTTCAACAGCAAAAGATGTGTTTATTAGGGAGTATCAGAGAATTGCAATCTGGGACAAGCAAGTTATAGCAAAACTATAGGCAAGTCCACCAAACAAGAGAGGAATGTTATTTTACAGAGAAGGAGGAAATTGGGAGAGGTCGTTTTGAACAAAAGTCCACTGGAGAGAAGCTAGAGTCCAGTTGATGGCAGTTTCTCATTGGGTGATTTGCAGGGATAGTTATTTTTCTATAGAAATTGCAATGTACACCTTTCACTTTGGGGGCTGGTACTTGATGATTCTTTCCTGTTGAGATTCTTCTGTAAGGAGTCTGTAATTGACAGTTTTTCCTGTAATTGACAATTGAGTGGTAGAGCTCCCCCTACCAGCCCTGCTTCTAGTATCCTGAGTCCCTTTTAGTGAGATTTCCCTTTATTAACTTTCACAGTATGTATAAAGAGATGTGGAAACAAGTAGCCACAGAAGTGTTGATAGTGGTTGTCCCAGTGGGTAAGGTTTTTAGTGGACTTGAACTTTCACACTTTTATGTGTTAACATTTGCTGTAATGAGTAGGTATTTACATAATCTTAATGTGTGGCTATTTTTTGAAATGAGGAAAATAAACAAAAATCCTAAGTATCCTACTTCCTCTCCATTCCTGATCTATTTCACAACTTCTCTTTTGTTGAGTTCTATTTCTCTTTCATAAGTTCACTTTCTTGAATAAATGATTGAGATTCACTGATTTTACATTTTTTCATTCAACAAATGTTTTTGAATATTTGCTAAATCCAGATACAAAGATTTAAAGCTCTGGGCTGCCCTATACAAGTGTGTTATAAAGTAAACCTGAACAAGCTGAGGCAGTCCTTCAGTCCTGGTGGCTCCAGTCGCCCCTGATGAATTTCAAAATAAAGTCCAAATGCTACATTATAACATACAAAGGTGGTCCTGATCTGACCCTGCACAACTCACTACAGCTACAGCTGATCCTTTTCCACTCCAAACACTCTGAACTACTCTAGCTCTTTTTTCAAAAAGGTTTATTTACTTATTTGAGAGAGAGAGAGAGGAGGGGCAGAGGAAGAGGGAAAATCAAGCAGACTCCCCACTGAGCAGGGAGCTGATGTGAAGATCCATCTCAGGACCCCGAGATCATGACCTGAGCTGAAGTCAGGAGCCCGATGCTCAACTGACTGAGCCATCCACGTGACCCTGAAGTACTCTAGCTCCTTGGACTCACCATGATTTCTCTTGGCTCTAAGACTTTGCTCACACTGATCTTTCTGTTGGGAAAAGTGTTTCCTTTTTTACCAACTCACATCCCCAACTCACATGGCTGACTCCAATTCATCCATCATCCTTTAAAATTCATCTTGTATTTCACCTCCTCTAGGAAGCCTTCCCTGAGGTGATTCCATCACATCCCACGCATGCTTCTATCACAGATATAATGAATTGCCACATTACATGCTATTGGTGTGTACATTTAAGCACCAGACTGTGAGCTGCAGGAAGGCAGGGAACCCTGTTCTAGCACATTCTCTCATATCCTCACACTGCATCATGACATACATGTACTCCATAAGTAGATTTGAATGCATGAATGAGAGGCCACTTACTTAGTGACAGTTGCTTTCTTGAGACCTCCCACTGTACTATGTATCATCAAATCCAGTGGCTCCTTCTCAGCCCAATCTCCTCCACAGGCTTTAACACCGCTGTCCACCTTTTCCTTCTCAGAAATCCTCTCTTCTTTGGTTTCCATGACAACATATTCTCCTTGTACTCTTCTAGCTCCTGGAATCTCTCCTTTAACATATCTTTTTCTCCCTAAGACCCTAAAGTATTGATAGTTTCCAAGGTTCAGTCTTTAGGCTTTGTCTCTCTTCACTCTATATCTTCCCTTGGAAAACCTGGCCAAGTAGATGCCACCCAAGACTCAGAGGCTCACCCTGACTTTTGATCCTGAATTCCTGACCTAGCTTTCTCATGGCCAAATTTCCACAAAGATGTACTGTAGGATAGTGAGCTTAGCATATCTAAAAGATTACTCCTCTTTCTTGGCAATCCCTCCCCCATCTCCAGCATGTGCACACATGTGTGTGCACATGCAGGTACACACATACACACACACACACCTTTTTCACTTTGGTTATCATTCCTATAATTCTGCTGTATTAGGCCTAAAACACCAGCATAAAATATTTCACTCTTCTTTTTCTAACTTCAGTAAATTGAAAATGTTTGCCAATTCTACCCTGTCAAAGTCTAATATCACAACTCCTTTCCTTGAATGGAAAAATTAATATGAACATTTCAACCACATAAAATTTAGAAAATATTGCAACAAACAATTTTGCTGTACCAGAGTCAGGTTTTTTTTTTAAAGATTTTATTTATTTATTTGACAGAGAGAGACACAGCGAGAGAGGGAACACAAGCGGGGGAGTGGGAGAGGGAGAAGCAGGCTTCCCGCGGAGCAGGGAGCCTGATGCGGGGCTCGATCCCAGGACTCTGGGATCATGACCTGAGCCAAAGGCAGGCGCTTAATGACTGAGCCATCCAGGCGCCCCAGAGTCCGTTTTTTTTTTCTTCAAAAAATAAAATGTAATTACAGCTAAAACAACCCTATGCTGTCCAATTCCCTTACCTTTCCTTAATGTCCCTTGCCCTCTGTCCCTAGGTGCCAGGAGGAAACCTTCCCTCCAAGCTATGATAATCAAAAGTGTCTCCAGACATTGCCAAATATCCTCCAGGGGGCAAAATTACCCCCCTCAACTACTGCTGCTCACTATCAAGTGAACTATACTGTTTTAAGCCCTGACCCTCACCCACATGTTGAAATCACCCCCCCACACACACACCCCTTAGACTCAAGCTATAAGGAGCTGCCTGATTTACCCTGACTCCCCACCTTACGATCATTACCAGGTCTGGGACTGAATCTGTGGAGGCTGAGTTTCGCCTTGACTAAAAGCTACGTTTGAGCGGAGGCTAGACTTAAAGTTCAGAAAAACAAAGCTATTTACTGCAAGAGAAGAGGGTACACCCTGGTTGGGAGAGAACAGCTTCAATATTTTCTTCTCAGAAACTTCCATGGAAGTGGGTGGTGCAACTCAGTAAGAAGCAAGCATGAGGAATGAAAGGCTCTGAGAAGGAAAGAGGCTACAAGGGTTGGACTCATTGGCCCTAATAAGGAACATCTGAGTATTTACTATGTTTCAGACACTCTGTTACAGTTACTAACCTCAAAACAGATTTCTGATGTCCACATTATCACCACCACCCTACAGGTGAAAAAATGACTGAAAAGATGAGGTGATTTTCCCAAGGCCCCACAGTTCATGATGAGCAGAGCTGGGATTCAAACACAGGGATTTTGGCTCTACAGCCTGAAATCTCACCTCTGCTATCACACTCTCTCTTAGGAAGAAGTGCTTTCCTGAGCTCAGCTTTCTCAGCCTAAAATAAAGGGGAGCTTGGCTGGATGGGCCTTCCTGCAAGGGATTAGAGCATTCAGAACCAGTTCTCCCACATATTCCCAGACCTGTGGGGCTAAACATGATGCAGATTCATTTTGAAGCTAAGCTCTAGAAGGTTTGGGTTAGCAGCTCTGTCAAGGATGTCCTCAGGCAGCCTTGAATGTCTAGTCTCTTCACTGCCCTCCTGCTTTGGGTGAAAGGGTCTTCTTTATAAGGCTCCAAAGATTCCTCTTTGAACCTTCACATTATCTTCCTGCACTGACCTTGGACCTTCCTGTTCACTCACTGGTATTTATCTCCCAGGTGGCGTAGACATCTCCACGTCCTCCCCAGATTTGTTTTATTTTCCTCAGTAAAGAAAACAGGCTAGAAGCTGCTTTTCTCATCCTAAGTATACAGTTAAGTGCTGGCCCAAATATGATGCCAGCTTAGCTAACGTAACCATGTACTGCATGTCAACTGTTTATGAGGCATTGTGCCAAATACTACATGCAGCTTCTCCTGTAGTCCTCACAAACCCCTCTGAGGTACTTTTATCCCCATTTTATGGATAGGCAAAAGGAGGCTCAGAGAGCTAAAGTACCTTGCCCAGGGTCACATGCTAATAAGCCTCTAGCTAGTCTTCCAATCCAAGCATTATGACTCCGGAACTCATGTTCTAAATATTAGCAGGGAGAAAAGTTATCATGTGGGTTACATTTGGCAAACATGGCTTTGACACCTACTGTTATAGACTAATTTCTGGGCCATCTCCAAAGTGGTCAAAGTGTCCTTGAGAAATAATGCTAGTTACCTGTTGCTGCTGCTCACTCCAGAGGCAGAAGTGAGAGGGCCCCTCCTCATTCTTCTGGGCAACCTGTCCATTTCTTGTTTCAAGGCTCCCGCCCTTGATGTCGCCACTCCTTCCGGTTCCGGCGCTGTGTCCAGGACGTGCCTCAGGTCCTCCCTGAAGAGAGCATGCAGGAGCTAGACTTGGGGAGAAAGGCCACGGAGTGCTAGAATTGTCCTGGCCCCTGGGTGAGGAAGAGTGGCGCCACCCCTCGCGTGCTGCTCAGCTCCGTCCCCGGAGGTCAGTGAGGCGCCGGACCCGGACCGGGGACAGGGAGCTGGCAGACACCCTGGAGGCTGGCTCCAGCCTGCAGCTTCGGAGGTTGCCTGCTGCTTCTTCCTCCACCGCTCCTCGATGCGCCTCCCTGGGAACATGAGGAACTGGAACAGGTGTGCCCTCCCACAGTGGCCAAGCCCTCCTAGTGGCTTTTTTTTTTTCTTCAAAGTGGGCGCCACACCCAACGTGGAGCCCTGACCCCGAGATCAAGACCTGAGCTGAGATCAAGAGTCCAGCACTTAACTGACTGACCCCCTGGGCGCCCCTCTAAAGGCTTTTTGAAGAGGAAATAGTTCAGGCCTCTGATACCCTGGCTCTGCCCCATGAGGTCAGGCGTGACGAACCCCCCTGAACCACCTGCTTGACTTATTCCCGTTATTGTCTTTGACGTCAGAATGGAAGAAGCGCTTCTCTTGTGCTCTGGCTACTCGGTGCATGCGATCTCACAGCGTGGGAGAGTGAGTGGCTTTGCTTCCCAGTCAGCCCCCTGAGGCCCTCATTTTCAGGGCTCTAATCCTGGGCCAGGTCATTCTTCTCCCTGTGGTGAGGTCACCGCACCTAGCGATGGGCCAGCTGCCCCTTGGACTTCCCCTGGGAGGGATGGCTTCAGAACTTGGAGAGGCTGAAGGTAAGTCTGAGAGGGGCCTTTGGGAGGCCCATGCAGGGATGACAATGCAGGAGGGGCTGGTCAGTTTTAGAGGGTGCAAAAGGAGGTTAGCTGTTCCTACTGGGGTGTCTGGAGCAGGGGTCCACAAGGAGGAGGAAGTGCTCTATAGCAGAAGGACCCTCTAATACTGTAAAGTGAAAGGGTTCATAGAGAAAGTATGATGATATTCTATGTCCCGCCTTCCCCCAGATCTTTCCAGTCTTGGGTTGTAGTGCCTTGCTTGACCATCACATACACACAAATAACCACAGCTCTACAGGTGTGTGGGAGAAGAGCACAGCTGTGGTGAAGGAGAGGGTTCCCTGAGCCCCACTGTGGAGAACTTTAAAGCAGAGGGCTGGATGTCTGACATCCAGGAGGACCTATACCTTAGGCCATAGATCTTAACTGTCTCTGCTTCTCAAGATGCCGGCCCTGCCAGAAGCTATCGCAGGAACCCCGAGTAGCTGTGCATATCCAAATCAGAGGGAACACAGAAATCTCCAGGGCTGCCTTTTAGACTCTGCCTCCCCAGTTCTGCCTCTGTTCTGATTTCTCACTTCTGCCCTTTATTAGGACATCCTGGTAACCCAGAACAGAGCTACCATATGATGATGGGACTGATCATCGTGCACCTGCGGCACATCCATTCAGGGGGTACATTGGCCCTGAGAACCTATCTTGGCTGCCAGACTAAATGGTGCAGCTGGTGGGGGTTATGTCCTCCTAGTGTGTCTTGGTCTGACCCTAGAGAGTTGAGGTTGGAGAAGTACATGTTCACATTTAACTTCCAGGGCAAAGGCAGGGACCAGTGGTTGACACTGAGTGAGGACAGTCATTGCCCGGTGCTTCCAGATATCATTTGCTCTTTTGAAGCACTTTCCTACCTACTTCATCCCTCTGCGGTCAGAGTACCACATTGCTCCCACAAACTATGGTACCTGCTGGTGTCAGGAAGGCGACTCTAGAGACCCGTCCTATTGAAAGAACTCTTAAGCCCTAGTTTGCCACGTGATTTGCAGTCCTACTCTTGGTTTGAGTACAGGGAGTACAGGAGCTTCATGGCATCACTGACCCTGCCTGAGAGCCTCATTGAAAGAGTTAGAGGCAGGAATCCCTGCCTTTTGCCTGATATCAAGGGCAGAGGGAAGGTGGAGTGGGGAGCATCGTGGGAAGCAGAAACTGGCAGTGTTAAATAGGAGGAAATGATCTGACTTGAGACCTGGTTCTACCATGCATTGGTTGTGTGTCCTTAGGTTAGTGCTTTAGCTTCCTGAGTTAGTCTCATTACTTGTTAAATAAAGAACTGCTAATACTGTTTCCACAGGGTTTGTTGAGGGAACACATGGAGCTGAGTAGTGAATGGCAAAGGCTTTGAAGACTAATAGACCAAGGTGTGCCCTGTATAATGGGGCTTACCACAATGCTATGGGTTGTTAAGAGGATTGAGTGGTATAATGTGTATGAAGTACTTAGCACAGTGTGCTGCATGTGATGGCAAGTGGTAGCTGCAATTAATGACATTGTATTACGGCCCTTGCTTTCCCCAAGGAGGCGGATTCCCTTCTGTAATGCGTGCCACCCTCTCTTCCAGTCTTCAAGAGCCAAGATGCTATTTCTGTTTGGTGTAGGGAATGGAAACCATGGTGGAGCAGTGTGACCAGCTCGAGTTGGCAGGTACTGAGTTGGGTCACTGCAGATGTGAATCTACTCCAGTAACACCATAGGATGGAAGAAGGATGGAAATAGGGAATGGGTAGTTCTGAGGCTGCTCTATCTGAGGGCCCCATAAAAGGGGTAAACAGAGAAGTGAAGGAGGTAAATCCATAGTGAGGAGTAGAGGAGGGGGACTTAAGTCTTATTTAGGGGATCTCTGTTTAGGACAATGGGGAAGTTTATGCAAACTCTCGCCTGTGTTTATTCTCTTTGATTCTTGCCACTGTCCAACTGTCAGGCAACATGCAGGCCAACTGTTTGACCCTCCTTGTCTGTTATGCTGAAATACCATCTCAAAAGTGTCTAGTGGAAAAATTACCACGTGAGCAATGGGCTAGTGGGCAGATCATGTTCTCCAGGGACTCCCATCGGCCTCTTATAAAATATCAGTCTAACTTAGTCCCCCTTTCTTGTGTTTCTATGGGCTGTAGTTTTGATCGCCATTCCTTGAACCCCTTTAGATGAGCCTTGTGTCAGATTTCTCTCACTGTGACAGGACATGAACAATACTCCCATGCAGTAGAGCTTGGGTTTCAAGTTCCTGATCTGCCACTATCTGCTGGATGACCCAGGGCTAATGACTTAACCTTTCTGAGATCCTGTTCTGTTTGTGAAATGAAGGTGTTGGGCTCCATTGTCTCAAAATTTCCTTCCAACATTCTACCTGCTTCTCTTCCATATAAGAGATGTCCCACTCTTAGCCTTTTTTTTTCCCCTTCTGCATGATTTTGTCTCTCTTAGAGTAATAAAGGAGAGGCTAGAGGTTGGGTAAGCAGCAAAATTTAATACTAGGAGTATGACAGTCAATTAGAATCATTTATGTTTCGAGTCTTCTGAAAACTGATTAAAATCCCCCTTTGGCTGTGGAGGTGGGTGGGGACTACAATAAGCATGATAATTACTGTTGGGCCTCAAAGAAGGCTACCAGATATGGGGAGAGAAACAATTATTCATTTTCTTTCTCAAGACACATTTGCTTTTTGAGGCAAACCCCAGTTTTGTTCATGCTTTCTAAATGGCTTCTTAGGGCCCCTTCCTGATAATTCTGTGGCTGACCTACTACAGAAAGGTGTTTTGAGTATGAGGACTCACTGGGCCAGGTCATCTCTTGGCCATGTGTCCTGGGGCAAAGCCCTTTACCTTTCTGGAAGTATAGTGCACATTGTCAAGAGCCTGTGCAGTGCAAATTGACCAAATTGATGAGCATGGCCCTTGAGATAGTATAGGATGATGGTTAGGAGAACCAGCCTTGGAAACCAGGCAGATATGGATTGAAACCTCAGCCCTGCCTCTAAATAGCTATGCAAGCTTGGCAAGTAACTTAATCTCTCCAACCCCCCCCCCCCTTATCCACCTGTAGTGAACCTGTAAATGGAATGATAAGGGTTCCTACTTTACATGGTTGCTGTGAATATCACATGACATGTGGCAGATGTGTAGCCTGACACATAGTAAATACTCAAAACTAACTCTTATTATATTATAGGCATGATTCATGCCCCCTAAGGGGCTGAAAATCCAGTGGGAGGGGCTAAGTTAAAATACCAGTTAAAAGCAGTGAGTGATAAGTAACACAGATATTCAGGGAGGTCCAAATGGGTATGGGAGGGCATTGTGGGGAAGATGGGAAATGAACAGGGTCTGAAAACATCAGAATGATAAGGACCATCCATTCATTCTTTCACCAAGTTATGGAGAACTTACTTCTGTTAGAGACTATACCAGGTACTGGAGTGAACAAGATACATTCTTATAATGGACCAAATGATAAACAAATAAATATATGGTATATTTAAGTAGTAATAAACACTGCAAAGAAAAATGAAGCAGAGTAAGAGAAACAAAAATCATGGCAGGAGGTGGGATAAAGTAAGAAACTTTCAAATAGAAGCCTGTATGAAACAAGAGAGGAAGCAATGTGCAGTTCTGTGGGAGGAGTTTCCCGGGCAGAAAGAAGAGCAAGTGCAAAGGTCCTGAGTCAAATGGTGTTTAGTGCATCCACAGAACGATGAGAAGGCTAATGTGACTGGAGTAGAGTGAGCAAGGGAAGAAGAGTATAGCAAATGGGGTTGAAGAGGCAGCCAGCAGCCAGATTTTGGATTTTATTCTAAGAATGATGTGAAGCGGGCGCCTGGGTGGCTCAGTTGGTTGGGCGGCTGCCTTCGGCTCAGGTCATGATCCTGGAGTCCCTGGATCGAGTCCCGCATCGGGCTCCCTGCTCGGCAGGGAGCCTGCTTCTGCCTCTGACCCTCCCCCCTCTCATGTGTTCTCTCTCTCTCATTCTCTCTGTCTCAAATAAATAAATAAAATAAAATAAAAAATCTTAAAAAAAAAAAAAGAATGATGTGAAGCTTCTGGATATATAAGAGCTGGGGAGTGACAAAATCTGACTTCTGTTTTTTAAAGTTTCACTCTGGCTGCTGTACAGAAAACACATTATGTTGCCATGGTGGTTAGCAGGGTGGGGGAGGTAGAGAAGGAGTGGAAATGAAGTGTTGGTAAAGATTGCCATGATCAGATGCGAGGCGAGGGGTGGTGGGAAGTGGTAGATTCGGCTTGTGTTTCAAAAGCCCAGCCCATGAAGTTTGCTGATGGGTGTGGATGTGGAGTCCTCAGCTTGATGAGCCGGCGAACGCAGGTGTCCTTGAGGGAGATGGAGGGAATGACGGGAGGAGCAGGCTGGGGGCTTTACAATCAGCAGTTTGTGTGTCCCTGATAGACAGATGTCGTAGGGTGTGGGAAAGTGACACAGAGGTAACGGAAGCTTGGCAAACTGAACTACAGAAGATTTCAGAAGTAGCCTGGAACCACGGGGAAGGCCTCCAGGGCCAGGATGCATCTGAACTCCAACCACTGGGCAAGAACGATGACATTGCCCATTCCCTGCCGTAACAGTTGGCAAAGTCCTCACTGAGTGTTTGGAGATTTGCCAGGCCCTCTGCATACAGCGTGTCATTAACCCTCACGCTAGCCTCAGGAAGTAGGCCCTCTTACAACCCCCGTTTCATAGACAAGCCACTGAGACAAAGGGGTGGCATGGCTCATCCAAAATGAAGCATCCAGTGAGGATGCGCTGAGAGTCTGGCTGTCTTGTCTGTAGACCAGAGCCTCTCGGGAGAGCCGTGGGATAGTCCTGCGCCTTGGACAGCTGCCCGGGGGCCACCTTTCTGCAGGTACTGCTGGTCTGGAGGAATAGTCAGAGCCTCCGATTTCTACCAGTAACGATGGTGCTGCGTGGGAGCTTCCCCCTTGGAATAGACCTTTTCTTTTCTTTTTTTTTTTCAGGCATTGATCCTGCCCTAGGGTGTTTTCCAGAACTTGCACTGCTCCCTAATTACCTAGTAATGCTGAGGGCTTATGAAAATGCTGTCATTTGTTTGAGAAGGGGAGGGAAGACTGAAAGAAGAAAAAAAAAAAAAAAAGAAAGAAAATGCTCTGAAACCTGGCAGAACTCCAGGCCGGGTAATTACATTCTTCGGGGTGGTGTTCTCACCACACACAGTCTGTGGAGTATTTTGGGAGCTTTCTGTAGGAATTGTGCTAAAAACATGAAAAATATTATCGTTATTATTTTTCTTCTACATCTTTTAAAACGGGGCCTTTATAAAGCCGCGGAGGCAGCCTCTCTCTGATTGCGTTTTTGCCAATTTGTTAGCTGTCAGCGATCTGTTCTCAGATCATAAATTTGATGGCTTCTCCCCCTCCTTGAATTGTTTCACACTAGAAGCCCAAGATCTTCAAGCCAGAAGAGACCTTGGTACAAGCCCCACATTTTACAGATTGAGAGGCAAGCCCAGGGGAGGGGAAGGAACCTGCTGATCTCCCCTGCAGGCAGAGAGCACAGATCCTCCCAGACCCATCCCTTGTCCTTGTTCTTTCTCACTGGGTCCCTGCCCTCAAAGGGACTCACCGTGTCAGAGCCAGAACAGTCTATAGCCGTCACCTAATCTAGTCTTGTCATTTTACAGGTGGGGGAACAGAGGCCTAGAGATGAAATGAACTTGTCCCCCAAGTTGATATTGGGTGGGTGGTTGGACCCTTGAGTCTACCTTCCATTGACGGAGAACTGGCACTCTGGGGCCCGTGGGCCCGCTCAAGCTCAGAGACAATTTCCTCTGCCCCCACCCTTTTTGTGCCCCTTGCAGGGAAGGTACACTTAATATTTTTTTAAAAATCCTTATTTCTGCTTTCTCTTAAAAAAAGACTATTTGGCCACATCAAGCCGATGGTTCCTTACAAGAATTGGCTGGCATCGAGGCCTTGCAACTACCTTTTGAAAGGTTATACACCTTCTAGTTCACTTTGTCCTCATTGTTCTCTCCCCCACGTGGCTGATTTCATTCATTTTCTTCCTTGGCCCAAAGAGGCATTTGTATTTGAAATCCCTGCCCAACACCACACTCTTTGATTTGTGGTGTAAAACCAAAGCCAAAAAAATAAATCTCAGGCTATTTTAGCTATATGGTAATGAAACTTAAAGAATGCCAAAGAGGGACACCTGGGTGGCTCAGTGAGTTAAGCCTCTGTCTTCTATTCAGGTCATGATCTCAGGGTCCTGGGATCAAGTCCCACATCGGGCTCCTTGCTTGGTGGGGAACCTGCTTGGCCTCTGCCTGCCACTCCCCCTGCTTGTGCTCTCTTTCCCTGACAAATAAATAAAATCTTAAAAAAAAATAAAGAATGCCAAAGATACGAACCACGATAGGTCAAATTGATCATAGGGGTAGATGCCATGCCATCTCTGGGGCTCAGTTTGAGCAGCATTACAAGGTCTGTCAACAGCCTGGAGTCCCTCCAGTAGATACACATCCATTTGGACTTGGAGGAACACTCATTTTCAGGTGTACTATTTTAAATGTGAAAAGTCTTGAAAGAATTTGAATCTAATCTTTTTCCAATGTAATATGATGAAGGGAGAGACTAGGATCAGGGGCCTGGTGTCTAGTCCCAGGCATGCCAGTTGCTATGTCCCCTAAGAAAGGTGTTTCAATCTCAACACTATTGATATTTTGGGCCAGATAGTTCTTTGTTGTGGGGGGCTGTCCTATACATTGCAGGATGTTTAACAGTATCCCTGGCCTCTACTCACAAGATGCCAGCTGCACCTGCCCAGTTATGAGAACCAAACATGTCTCCAGACATTGCCAAGTATCCTCTGGGGGAGAAAATCACTGCCAGTTGAGAACCACTATCTTAAGCTGACCAGCTAGGCACTCTGAGTCTTACTTAATCTGTAAAAGTAGGTTCTAATTCCTGTCCTTGGGGATTTGGGGTGTGTGTGTGTGTGTGTGTGTGTGTGTGTGTGTGTGTGTGTAGGAAATGAAATGAGATGATGGATGTATAAGTATGTAAATCCCAGTGTGACATATTGATACAGGGTTTGGTTGCCATCAATCACAACAGACTATGGACAGTCAAGACTTCCAAGCCTGATATTGGGGATGGCAAACAGGCTTCAGAACTAATGGGGGAGACAGCATGATGTACTAATGACGGATGACATCAGAATAGGCTATTAAGGCAAGGTATAGTATGTCAGCCCAGCCTTTGAGGCTAAGGAAATGAGGAAATCCCTTTCTACTCGTGGCCAGTCTTTTCTTTCTTATGTACACTCCTGGTCATGTAAATATTGTCTTAAAAATGTCCCATCACTCCCCATTGCCTGCAAGAAATTCAGTGGCCTCCAACTCCTGACCGTGACTGCTAGGTTTCACGTTCCCCACTCTCTCTTCCCAGTCTACACACAGGTGCCAGGCTCCCGGAGTACACGGTTACCTCTCCTGCCTCCAAGCCCTTGCGGGTGCTCTTCCCTTGGATCGTGTGTCTTCCCTCTGCCCTCACTTTCTGCCTTTTGAAGCCTTGCTGGCTCCCCATGGTTGCTTCCTTCTTTGCTCTCCCAGAGTTGTGTTTACATCTCTATCAAGCACGAGTCATGGTCTGCTTTGGATGACAGATGGCAGGATTCATCTATCTTCCTCCTCTACTATATTCACCTGCCTGGAGGCGGAAACTGTGTCATATTCTTTTCTATATCCCCCAGCCCATGACATCCTATGGGATACAGAGTAGGTTCTCCACCCATATTTGAAGAGAATTTCCAAGATAAATAGTTGAACCTAAACATAATTTGACCTAGATGCTCAAGTTTGAAATATGTAAGCTCCATGTTTATTTAATCATTGAAC
The DNA here is from genome assembly GCF_002201575.2 of Neomonachus schauinslandi. Lineage (NCBI taxonomy): Eukaryota > Metazoa > Chordata > Mammalia > Carnivora > Phocidae > Neomonachus > Neomonachus schauinslandi. The sequence goes on along the minus strand of NC_058409.1, from coordinate 106,556,009 downwards.
AACTATGTATTTAATAGGCCAAGGGGAGCCATTGACCATATTTGAGCAAAGCAATGACATAGTTAGAGCTATATTTTAGGATAACCTATCTGATTATAGGATTTCTGATGATCATAGAAAATGCCTGGTTTTGACTCCTTAAAGCCCCCTTCCCCCAAAGTAAGCAAAACAAATCTTAACTATTACAGGTAGGCGTTGAGGTTTTGCTAATTAATCCTTGTAAAGGACTTTGAGATCTTCCTCTGAAAGGTGACAGAGAAGTGTGAAGCTTTCAGTGACAGCCTAATTATTATTATTACCAGGCACAAAGCTCGGGGAACTTAAAAGATCCCCAGGTACCATTCAAAATAGCAAGAGACAAAAATATGCAAATGGAAAAAATATATTATAAGAAGGAATCCTGGCATTACAGACTCCTAATGTTGTCAGGGACCTTAGAGGTCTTTCCTGATCTGTTGTCTCACCTTCTCAAGCTGATGCTTACACTCCCTCTGGAATGTTCTTGCTCAATACTTTCTGCCATTAGAGCCTGAGGGTTAAGAGCTTGGGCCTCAAGGTAGAGTTTTCTGTGTTCAAATCCTCATTCTCTTCCTTGTTAGTAGTGGCAACTTGGGGAAATTACTAGATCTCAGTTTCTTTATCTGTAAAATGGGGGTGAGATTATCTACTACAGGCATCATTGGACAATTAAGTGATGTGTGCACATTGCCTGGCACATGAAAAACGAATAAACACTCTCATTAAAAATCACTTGAGCTAATTAATAGATGTGAAAGTGCGAAGGAAATTAGAAAGCATCTGACCTCCAAGTTGTTCCTACTTTCAGAGCTCCATCAAACATGGTGAGCTATTTCTTGCAAATCCCAGCCCTCGTAGCGTCCTGTGAGTGTGTGTAATTGAGCAATCTTGGTGAAGGAAGCGAGGAGCCTTGGGAAGAAATGGCCTAGTCAAATGCCAAAGCAAAATCAGGTCTGTTCTTTCTAATTATGGAAAGGTAGAACTTTCCTTTTCCTGTGTCATCATCTGTTGGGTGGGAGTTCTGACCAGGGTCGTGGGTCAATTGGTAATGCCCAGAACATTCAAGTTCACAGGATGGACCATATGTTGGTCCTGAGGGTCCAGACTCCATCTTAGTACGTCTGTATTTTTATGATTTAGTCTGCAGAGCCTCCGGTTTTTCATCTGTAAAATAAGGGTGGTGGCTACTTCACAGGGCTGGTGTGAGCAGAGAGTGAGGTCACACTGTAAAGCTGCTTCAGAAACTGCAAAGTGCTCTGTGATGGTTCGTGACTGTCACTTTGCAGCCCACACTATTTCCCTGAACACAGTTGTTCTCTCTACAGGTTATTTCAGTAGAAGCTCCAGTCCAGGAGGGTCTGTGGAGTTCTCGTTTACATTGGGCATGACCAGCATCCAGAGATAACTGAAAGAAGCCTGAATCTTCTCACTAGAACCCCTGCAAAATGACTCATGTAATTGTTCTAAGTATCCTTAGCCTTTGTTGTACACCCACACGATTCTGATGCTATAGACTCCAGTGGCATGCAGGGAAAGTGGGAAGGGGGCCCGTTTTAAATGCCTAGGATTCAGAAGGGACCACCAATTCCACTTGTAAAAGCAGACAGGGACTGCCAAATGTCCAAGCCGAGGCACCTGCCAATCACTTCAGACCCTCTGGTTTGCCTTTCTGTCATTCCTCCCATTAGGGAGGAAAAGCCTTTATTTTCCTTTAAAAGCTCCTAGGAGGGATTTCTAGGGTCTTCCCCTTAGGAATTAGTTGTAGGAATAATTGGGCCAGTGGAGTGCAGGAGATATATCCAGCACAGCCCGTGCGCTCCTAGAAGAAGTGACCTAGATCAAGCAGCGGGTGGTTGGAGGACTATTGTGGGGACCCCCTGCCACCTACTGACTTACAGCTGAACCCACATTTCCAGTAGCATCTGTGGGGCTGGGAGCTGGGGGATGGGGCAGAGAGAACTGGGGGAGGCGGGGGAGGGTGATGGGGACGGGGTTGTTCCTTTCAGGACCAGGCTCCCTGTATCATCCCCCCCAAGCCCCCTCCACTCCCCATCTGCACACACAGAGAGGAGGAGAAGGTGAGGACTGGGAGACGGGGTGGTAGGGAGAGGAGGTCAGCCGTGAACTTGAGCTGGCTCGGTTGGGTATTAGCGCCACCCGAGCTTGCAGCCTGTGTGAGTGTGAGGGGGAGAGTGAGAGCAAGGGAGGGAGAGAGAGGCAGGCTGCGAGAGGAGAGAGGAGAGGGGGAGCAAGCGCTCCGCCAGCATGAGGACGGGCTTCTCTTTTCCGTGCTCAGTTAATCTGGCTGTCAGTTGGTGTTAACGCTGCCGTTTAAGTGCTCCGATTCCAAGGGAAACAGACAAACCTCCCAGAAGGAAAGAAGGAAGCAGCAAGGAAGGCAGGAACTGCAGGAGGAAAAGAACAGGCAGAACAGAGAGGAATCAAGGGAAGGGGGGGGGAAATACCAAATCTATGACTGGACCTGGGCTTCTTTTTCGCCAATGCAAAAAGGAATATGCAGCACATTTTTGCCTTCTTCTGCACCGGTTTCCTAGGCGCGGTAGTAGGTGCCAATTTCCCCAACAATATCCAGATCGGTGAGTGAGAGGGGCAGCCTGGGGAGGGACTTTCTGGGTCTGGCAGGGGTTTTTTGGGGGAGGGTTGTCTGTGTCCCCCCCAACCCCCCTCCCCCCGCTAGGGACTGTGCTTGGATAGAAAGCTGGGTGATGATGGAAGGCAGACTTGGACCGCCAGCAGGGGAGGGGGCTTCTCTTGATCAGATGAGGGGCAGAGGGAAGCGTGCACACACATACACATACAAACACAGATCCACACACACCACTCACACTCTAGGCATGAGCATGTGAAATGGAGGAACCACTGCTTTGAAAGAAAGAAAATTCAGGCTGTAGCGAGGAGGAGGAGAGAGGTGGTGGGTGTTTAAAGGAGTTCACTCCATTGCTTGATAGATGGTGCCTGATTTCATTTATTTGTATAAATATGTGTGGTGTATTTCTGTGTGTGGTTAGGTATTAAATATGCACATATGTATTTAACTGACTGAGGAGATGATTTCTTGGCTGGGGGAGGGGAAAGAGACCCTCTGAAAGAAGGAGTGTAGGGTGCTGGGTTTATTGCAGCCCCTGACATAATGCCAGGAGGCCCCCACTCTAAGTCAAGGGGGGCTCTCATTCCTGCGCTGGACGCCCCCAGCTGCCTTCTGTCTGCTGTCTGCCATGCTGGGCTGGTGGTCCCCAATCCCCCGATTCCAGAACTTCGTAGTCTGCCTTTCTTCCTTTCCTTGCCCCCTCCTCTTAGATGTTCCATCCACAGACATTGTCTACCTTTTACACATACAAACACACACAGACACGTTTCCCTTCCCTCCTCTTAGCTGTCCCCATCACTAGGCTCTACCTCTCAACTTAGAGGCCGGTTTCAACATGCTTTTTGTCCCCCATTTCCCCCTCTTGGTTGTCATGCTTCTAAAAGGACCCCTCACCCTCCCTGTATTTGTGGGGCAGCTGATAGATACTGCTCCTCCTCATAATAATGGGTGAAAGCAAAACAATAGGAGCAATAACACCAGTAACAATGTGTCCACAAGGGCTCGGGGCTCCAGTGTGACCAGCGTTCCAGTGCTGTGTGTGACCCGGAATGGAGCTAGCGGCTTTGCTCAGAGGCATCTTGGATGGTTTGGGTTCTGTTTTCTCTCCCTCGTGGGGACATAGCTCCACTAGGGAAAGTTCCTGTTACTGGTAGTTTGTGTTCTTTGTGTGAGTGTGTGTTTGTGGGGGCATATGGTACAGGTCCTATTTTGCTGGGCACACGAGTGCTGCAGTACCAGGCTCTTTCGGCCTCTCCAGCACGCTGGCTCCCAGGGTGGTTGGAACAGCCGTGGAGTAACTTGCTTTGTTTCCTGACACCTGTTAAACTGTATTCTGAAGTGGGTCTGTGTTAGTGTCTTACACGCAAAACAAAACTTCCTGCCTCGGGAGGCGCTTCCTTTGCAGCCCCATCTGTAGCCGCCTACCGCCCCACCCCCACCCCTCTCTTTCATTCATTACGGAGGAGGCAGGGGACAAGGAAGTGTTTGGGGTGTGGTCATCTGGGGGGGTGGGGAGGGAGGGTGGAGCATCAGAATTCAGCAGGAGTTTTTTGTTTTTACTCTTTAAAATGGAGGCATATGAACATGTGTAAATCACTTTATCTTATGTGTGGCGTTGTTTATGTTGGTACTGATGCATTGCCCATACTTTGCTGATTGGAAATGCTTGTCTTGAGATATGTGGACTTGCTTTCTCCAAGTGTATTTGTGTATAGCACTATGGGTATAAACGCGTGGAGGTGGTTTGTGTTTTGTGTACGTGTGTATGATATGTTCGCCCGTGTATCTCTGCAGATTTTTCATTGTATTTAGCCCCAACTTATTTGTTCAACTGGGAGAACCATTATTTGTTTTCAAATAAAAGGTTGAAACATTAAATTCCAGAACAAATGCTGAAAATATCACCGCCATCAGGTAGTACTTGATTCTACTTATACAATAGCTAATAAAAGCTTTATAGTCCATTTATTGGTTCTTAAAAACAAGCACATACCCACTGTATAAGAAGTTATAAGTACATTATGTTGGGACTGTGATTCCTGTTGAATCTGAAATAAACTTCTATGTAAACATTCATTATAGTTCAGTCTCTGGAAATAGCTGATTCTAATCTGTAGAAATGGAATTTAATTTCATTTTACATGTCCACAGTAAATACAAAGGTAGGCCATGTACTCTTGCCCCAACAGGCACCTTTGTTATGCTTTTCACTAGAATAGAATGTTCATACCTTCTTGACATTCTTAAACCCCCACATCCTTGAAGTCCAGGGTTCTACCATGCAAATATACACCAGGGCAATCTCTTATGTAACAAGCCATTCCTAGGTAGCTGGGATCATGAGTGTCAAAGAGGAAGCAGAATACTGTTTGTAAAAATCCAGGGTTTTCAGAAGAAATGAATAATATACCTCAGAGGTGATGGAATAGTTAAATTGCATTCAGGTCTTGCCAGGTCAAAGACCAAAAATGTCAAAGCAAAGGGTGACAGTGCTGAAGAAGCCCACAGGGTCCCAGTGCTAGACTTTCCCCTGCAACATTTGTTACTACTACTTCCTGTAAGGCTCTGTAGTGAGGAATGGGTCCAATACAGGAAAAATTAGACACAACAAGGGTTTACATGCACACAAGAGCTTAGGCCACCTGGATGGTTGCAGGAGGGAGGAGGAAGAGAAATGCCATTCTCCTGTTTTCTCTGACCTGATCTGGGTTGAGGAATGAACAACCAAATGTTTGGGCAGAGTGGTAGAGGCCCTTGTCACATAAAAGCTCATCTGTGGAAGTTTAAGCCTCCATGTCCACTTGAGTCTATTTGAACTCCCCTCCCCACCACTGAAGGCTACAACTAGTGGGTTTGGCATGGAGAGAAGAAAAGGGCCCATCTGAGGTGGGCTGTTGGGGGATTAAACCTGCCTCTAACCCAGACAACATGCTGCATTTTCTTTCCTCGTAGGGGGATTATTTCCAAACCAGCAGTCACAGGAACATGCTGCTTTTAGATTTGCTTTGTCACAACTCACAGAGCCCCCAAAGCTGCTCCCCCAGATTGATATTGTGAACATCAGCGACAGCTTTGAGATGACCTATAGATGTAAGTAATCGCTGCTATTCCTGACATTTCTTTCTGCGATCGACCAATGAAAGGACGGCCTGTGAGTGGGTGGTAGTGTTGCAAAAACCACTTGAGTTGTCATTCGTCTTCATAAGATAAAGCCCTCCAAGAAAAATTTCCAGGGCCTTTTGAGTGATTCTATCAATTGGTATTTTAGATCCTGGAATGCTTTAGAAAATGGGTCTGCTTTTTCACTGTCAGCTAACTTTAAATGCCAGTACGATGGGCGCTTGGGTTGACTGCCTCTTCCCTACCTTGGCAAAGGTTTTCTTCTTCAGCTGAGAGAGTTTCACACATGAGAAACTTCTGAGAGATACAGAATTAAAGTTTCTGACTTGGGAAATGTGGTTTAAGATGCTTACGCCTTTCCTGTGCACAAGTTAAAAGGAGAAAATATACCTGTATTTGATTAGAAAGGATATGTGACAAGTTGTCTGTCCGGTTCCCCACTTTGGGAAATGGCCTGTAACTATTGTAAAGTTGGTGCCTTGATTATTTCCAAAATGCTTTAAAGTGATTGATTGCTTAAGACATAGTTTGTTGGATGGCCTTTGAGAGGTGACCTCAAGAAGGAAAAGGAAGAGAGAAGTCTCTGACATATGAATTGAATACATAAGAAAATATGAGCAACAAACACCATTTTGAGTTTTTCTGACAACTAAGACTGAAAAGGAGATCTGTGTGGTTGCATGATTGCTATTTGATGACAGATGGAAGCATAAAAATTAATCAGTAGGGATATATTCCCTTCAGGGATTAAGCTCAAGTGGGAATTTATGGAATGGACGTGTGAGCTGAATGGGCAAGAACAATTGGAGACCCCAAACTGGATTAAATTGGCACCATAGGCTTTGTGTGCCCCTGTGGACTTGGTGACTTCTACTGAGCTTTGCATAGTCAAAGACATAGATCACATCTCCTTCATCTCTTTCCCACATTCCCTCATGGTAGGCTCTCAATGGTTTGAACTGAATGTGCATTATGCATAGAAAGCTCATACTGAGAATTTGGAATTCTCCCTATCCCTAAGACCACTCATAATATAAGATAATGTTCATACAAATTCCAAGAATTACAATTATACCAGATTCCACTTATTGAGGATTTACTGTGTGTTGAGAACTATGACAAGTATTTTATAGACAGTTATATTGGCATTTATTATCACTTATTGAGCATCACAAAGGCCCATGCAATGCACTAATTTTCATGTATTAGCTGATTTAATCCTCACAGGCACCTTAGGGGGGGGCACTATGTTACCTTCTATTTAGGAAACTGAGGCTGCACCAAGTTATATAACTTGCCCAGGGTTGCCCAAGAAGTAAATGGTGGTCCTGTGACCCCACAGTCCATGTTCCTGGCACTGTGATAGATATACTGTTTCTTATGGTAGTCTGATCAATTCTGCTTAGATTACCCAAGAAGCAAAAGGGAGTTTTCGGAGACTTTTAAGGCAGTGGCTTGATAAAGCACCTAAGGAGAAAAGCTTATAGTGCTTCAAATTATAGCTGTGATTTTACACAGGAGTGGCCCATTGAATAAGTAAAATAGCAATTTTGCATTTTGGTAATGCTGAGGTTGAAAATCTTGTCTACTGTGTTACTCACTATCCTTAAAAAAGAGCTGGAGTTTAATTGTTGAGGTCTGTGTTCTGTGAAACCATCTCCCTGGAAAGCTGAATAATGTTGAATAGGTAACCTCCATTTCTTTTGATATGGCTTAGACTAGGGTCTTTGAAGGGAGGATTTGGGTGTGGGCATCAACATATCTAAAAACCGCCTATGATTATGCATAATATTTTGCATTTATATGCATATGCTAATTTATTTACTGAGGAGCGGCTCCATAGCTTTTGTCATACTCTCAAAGGGGTCTGTTACTCAAGAAGGATTACTTGCTTAAGGAATCAGGAAAAATAAATGGCTGGTGTGCATATTCACTCATACTGCTGAGAATTGTCTACAGCAGAGCTTGATGGAATGAGATGTTAACTGCTGTCCTAGTGTCAAGATGTTGACTGGCAGGACAAGATAATAAAAGACAAAAAAAAATAGGAAATGTTTGGTGGCAAAAGGTGGTGCTTCTGTATTGTTAACTACCTAACACTTGATCTGTAATAGGGTTGTTGGCCATTTACTGGGGAGATTGAAATACGATACACAGTGTTACCCATTGTGGTTAGTGAACCTGGAGTGAATGGATCTGGGTTCTTGAACTTGATTCCTGCCATATACCAGTGTACAGGTTTCTATTAATTTGGTCATTCTTTAAATGTTTCTTCAATGCTATGAACTGAGATGGACCCTGGGAAAACAGAGATGCTAAAAGGCCCTTGCTTTCAAGTAGCTTTTGGTCCAGTGGGGAATGTTGCTGTGGGGATTGTCTCAGAAGCAATAATACTATCTTGTGCTTAGATCTTTATTTTTTTCTCTTTAACTCCAAGATCAGAGCCAGTACTGGGCAATTTGGGTGGCAGTGGAAGCATTGTAATTCCCAGCCTGCCTGGAAGATTCTCTGTTAGCTTTAATATGAGGCCAGGAAACCTTTTGGGGCTATGTTCTCTATGGTCCGTTGGTTTAGGAAAACTGTACATCTGTACAGTGAGTACATCTGTACTCATTCCCGATTTGAATTGAGTAAAAAATGTCAAAGACAGTAGACAGGTTTTCGGTGGGCTACATTAACTAATCATTTATGGAAAACCAAGAAAAGCATCTTATTCAGGTTTAATTTCATGTGCTCTTTTGAAATCTGGACTAGTAGTTACCTTAAATTCACCGCCTCAGTCTTACCTCCAGAAAATAACTAAATATTTGTTTTTCTTTCTTTTTTTTTTTTTGAATTTTATTTATTTATTTAGAGAGAGTGTGTGCATAGGGGGAGGGGCAGAGGGAGAGAGAATCTCAAGCAGACTCCGCACTGAGCATGGAGCCCTACACACGGCTTGATCCCAGGACCCTGAGATCATGACGTGAGCCGAAATCAAGAGTAGGACGCCCAACTGACCGAACCACCCAGGCACCTCACTAAATATTTGTTTTTCATAATTTTTGCTGTTATTTGGTTTTTTTTCCAGCCCATTTTGCTATTCACTGTCCCTCCACCAGAGGGTAGAGAAGGGAAGGGAGAGGAAGTGTAACAGGAGCTATTCCTGCTGGAAGTCTTGGCATCAGGGATTCCAGAGGCAAAGTGATGCTTGTAGGGTAGGGGATGCAGGGAAGATGGAAGAGGAGTACTGCTAACACCAGTAGCCAAGATGAGAGTTCTGTATGTTTTTTTGCATTCAAGCTTCCTTGCTTTCCTTGTCTGCAGTCATTAAGGGATAAAATCATTGAATCGGCAAATGCCTTATGTTCTCCTCTGAGCACTCGTCCAAGCCTAGAGGGGCAGGAGTTGAGGAGACTGTCCATAGAGATAGTAGTTACTGACCAGCTATTCAGCCTATCTTGGTGCCTTTGTGGTAGGTATAAATAAAGGGATGGATGAGATGCAGATTGGGGTTTCTGTTAGAGGTGTGAGGAGCAGTTACAACTTAATTCTTACCTTTTCATTCATTCATGCTGCACATATATGCCAAATGCCTAACTTTATTCCTAGTGCCATACCAGGTTCTAGGAATATAATGGCCAACAAAGAAGACACCGTCTTTTTCCTAGGGGGGGTTACAGTTTAGCCAGGAGGACCTCAATCTTCAGTGCATATAAAATTCACCCAGGGAGCTTATTTAAAGCAAGACTCAGGGATGGATTCTGGACTTAATGAGTAAGAATATTCAAGAGCTGGCCCTGTGGGGATTCCGTAGTAGTTGGTATGGGGATCACACTTTGAGAAACGCTTTAATCTAAAAAGCTTTCCATTCCCTTAGCAAGCATGTTTGAGCCCTTAATCAAGTCCAGAGATGGTATTAAGCACTAGAAGTACAGACCAAAGTTAAGACATCTTCCCTGCCTGTAGGACTTTATCCCTAGTGAGGCTGACCGTCCTGTAAAGAGAAAATTAAAATACAATGTTGTGTTGGAACAGCAATTTGTAGGGAGTGTTAGAGATGCCCTAAGGAGTGGGCGTGACCTCTCAGAGGGTGGTGGTAGAATTGAGTCTCAATGATAAACAGAAGCTTTCCAGGAAGATGAGGTAAGGGGGAAGAAGGGGGTGAAGCAAGTATGTTCTGGGCAGAGGGATGACAGATGCAAAGGAAAAGAGGATAACTTTACTGTGTTACTCTTTTGCTCTGGCCTCTTGTGGCATTCCAGGCTGGGCCTCTCATCCATTTGTGCAATACTAAAGAAGGGGTCCCCAAATGGCCATCCATAAGCTAGGTGCAGCACAATATTTAAGAATCATGGAATTTCACATCAAAATTTGGGTATCTTAGGTCTCTTTGAAATTTTAAAAGATGTGGCAATATTGGATCTCACATCTCTGTGGCCCTAATTTGCTAGGATAGAGGTGGGAGTATTCCATCTAGATGGTTTCTTTCCCAACCAGCCCATTTCTCTCATTTTATTTAGCTGCCTGGCTCCTGGAAGCATTGTGTTTTCAAGCCCCAGTTGGTTTGTCCTGCATTGTTGCCTTGATGTATGTTTATAGGTCAACTCTACCACCAGAATGTGAAACACTGTCCAGAAAGGTCGTGTATATCTATTGTTCAGTGTTGCTGAGAACACCCAGCAAAGGGCTATACCCCTAATACAAATGAACAAATATCTCTAGGAGTCAGGGAATCACACAGTATAAAGATGCTGAGAGCCGGGGCGCCTGGGTGGCTCAGCTGGTTAAACCTCCAAGTCTTGGTTTGGGCTCAGGTCATAGTCTCAAGGTTGTGGGATCAAGCCCTGCATTGGGCTCCATGCTCAGCATGGGGTCTACTGGAGATTCTTTCCCTGTCCATCACCCCTGCCCTCTCCCCACTCGTGCTCTCTCTCTCAAATAAATAAATAAAATCTTGAAAAAAAAAAAAAAACACCAAGATGCTGAGAGCCTAAACGGCAATCAGGTGGGGGCCAGTTGCCTAATTATAGTGGGTTTCCCTCTGTTATAGACCCACTCAGGAAGCCCAAGGAGGATCTAGCCAGACTTTAGGTGTGGATAGCAGACAGATGGCATCTTAGCTCTTGCCTAAGAGTCCCTCATCATTTTTAGAGTTGCAGACTAATAGTCCAGTGAATTTAAAATGCACAGTGCTTTTTAAAATATGGCATAAAAATCCAGATTTCTGGCTTCTCTAAAAAAAAAACAGGGCATCAGGCAACCCTGGACCTACATTCCTGCTAAACTTCTCTTATCTAGAGCTGAGAAGGGCTGTCCTCTTTTTTTTTTTTTTAAAGATTTTATTTATTTATTTGACAGAGAGAGCGAGAGAGGGAACACAAGCAAGGGGAGTGGGAAGAGAGAAGCAGGCTTTCTGCCAAGCAGGGAGCCAGACGTGGGACTCGATCCCAGGACCCTGGGATCATGACCTGAGCTGAAGGCGGATGCTTCACCAACTAAGCCACCCAGGTGCCCCTCTTTTTTTTTTTTAAAGACTTAATTTATTTGAGAGAGACAGCACGAGCAGGGGGAGGGGCAGGGGAAGAGGGAGAAGCAGGCTCCCCTGCTGAGCAGGGAAACCAATGTGGGACTCTATCCCAGGACTCTGAGATCATGATCTGAGCCGAAGTCAGACACTTAACCGACTGAGCCACCCAGGTGCCCCAGTGCTGTCCTCCTTAAGCGTAAGGCATAAACTCTCAAGTTTACCCAAGTCTTCAGCACTCCCTTTTGTACACATGGCCAGTGTAACAAAATTACGGGGCTTGCTCAGTCTGCTCACACCTAATTTATATCCTTCAACACCTGTCATTTCATTATTTCATTCAAATAATATCTCTTCTTCGCTCTAATAACTAATAGTAGAGGACACAAAAGGTGTATAACTTTTGCTCTCAAAAAATTTGTACGTAGTAATGAAGAGAAGACCAGCTGGTGCTGGGTAAACAAAGATCATTTCAGAGACCTACCATGTGACAGATAACTTCACATATGTTGTCTTTGAGTTTTATAACAATCCTGAAAAATCATTATCCCCATTTTGTAGATGATGCTATGGAGACTGAGCAAGAGTAAGTGTCTTCCCCATATTCTACAGTGGAGAAGGGCTGAGCCAATATTTGAAGTCAGCTTTGGGGACTCCCAAAACTCAGTGGGCTTTCCCACTTCCAAAATGCATTACTCTAGGGACATAGAAAAGAAAAAGAGCAGTAGAAGAGTCCAACCCAAGAAGTGCCCCAATGAAGTTTATGATTCAGGGTTAAGAGCTAAGACTTCTGAGGCAGAGCATGGCTGTGGATAATAAGCAAGACTCCTGGGGAGGTTGCGCAGGCCCTGAAAGGTGGAGTGTGTGTTCATGGTTGTGAGGTGGAGAGTTCAGAGGTGGTCTCTTGCATCCACCCTGTGCTCTCAGTTAAATGGCAGATGTCTGTGTTTCTCTGGTGGATGTTACAAATCTGACTGTGGCTTCTCCATCTTCACCCATGCCTTCACTTTAAGACATGCAGGCATCAACTTGAGTCTGTTTTTCACTCTGCATTTTTTTTATAATATTGATAATCATAAGCTTCTTTGTGCTGAGGTTTGTGAACATTGCTTCCTCTGACTAGTTTGAAGACTCTGAGATCAGTGAGATTACTGTTCTCCTCTCAGACACTCAAGATAAATGGTTAAGATTCATTCATTTGTCCATTCCTTCAAAACCTTATTATTATTGCCCTCCATGGAGCCTATGTACCATTACTGCCCCCTTCCACACCCTAGGAGACCGCAGTCATTGACTACAGAATTCTTTCCCACTGAATGTAGACATGGCCTTAAATTCTTTTTCTCTTTTCTTTCTTTTTCCTCCCTCCCTCTTTCTTTCTTTTCTTTTCTTTCTTCCTTCCTTCCTTCCTCGCTCCCTCCCTCCTTTTCTTTTTTCTTTTCCTTTCCTTGCTTTGCTTTTCTTTTTTCTTTTTTCTTTCTCATCATAGCATTCCAGGCAGCTACAACAAATTGCTTAGAGTTGAAATTGATGCAAGAGATAAAATCCATTTACCACGACAAGGCATTACACTAGGAATAGAGGAAAATAAAATGCATTAGGCATTGATTCTCCCTTTAAGGGGCTCAGGTTCTTAAAGAGGAAATAGGCGTGCACAAAAAACCTGATATAATGGAGAGGTTCTCTTTCTCTCTTTCTTTCCTCATATCTCCCCCTCTCCCCCGCCCCCACACACACCAAGTTTGAGGCAGTGAAAAGTATGTGAATTGGGATTTGAAGACATGGGTTCAAATTCTGGACTATCCATCACCTGGAAACATTCCTGTGTGTGACTTTGGAAAAGCATCACCACCCCAACCTTATTTATAAAATAAAGCTCAGATGATTTCTAAAAGTACCTCTAGGGCTGTATTTCTATGGTGAGAGTGTATGGAAAACTCAGGGACAAACTGTTTAGAAAAGAAGCTCTTGTATCAGCCACTAGTTCGACTGAGAATCTAAGGAAAGCTCTGAACTTTCCCCCACCATATTATACATCCGGGGTACATTTTGTATGCCAGGGCAAGAGCACTAAGCGTCCCATGGGTCTCAGGTGCATTCATTCAATATTCAACAAGTATTTATGGAGCGCTTACTACTGTGAATGAAAACAGAAGGCAGCCCTGTGCTCATGGAGCTTACCAGCTAGTGAGAGATGAAGATATTAGTCAAATAATTGTACAGATGAGTATATCATTATAGGTTGTGATAAAGATGTGAGTGAAAGGGCCATGATTCAATGGAAGCATATTACAAAGGAGTCATCTCTGGGCACAGGGATGAATAGGTGTTTGAGCTGAGAACTGAAGGCTTTTAGTGATGTGGGTGCTTGGAACAGGAGGCATATTCTAGAAGCTTCCTGGGCAGAAGCCTGAGAAGAGGGGAAGTGAGGGATGAGGGGAGTGGGGGGCTGGAAAGAATGGCAAGGGCTAGGCCTTGTGGGCTCTGTTACAGGTTTTGGTCTTTAGCCTAAGAGCTGTGGGAAGCCCACTGAAGGGTTTTAAGCAGAGAAGTGTCATGTTCAGATTCCTGTTTTCTCACCAGGAATCAGACGCTCAAGAGCACTTTGCCACTTTCATGTTCCCTGAAGACTTTCTGCCTATGTAGCAATGATCTTTGTGCCTTTACTCCTATTACCAATTTGGGATGAAGCCTGGCAGATGGGCAGAGGGCTGGGGACAGATGCTGAGGGGACGGGGAAGCTGACAACTGGGTGTAGGGGTAAGTTGTCATGTGTGCTCCGTGGTGTGCTCGTGGGTGTGCTCATGGGGACTGGAGGCTGATCCAGCACAGGGCTGGTAAGCTTGGGAGTGCAAGGGAGGACTCAGCTGGAGTCCCCACTTACTTCATCAGCAGGAACCTTGATCTGCAGTCAAACTGGACAACTCAATGCTGTTTCTTCCACTTGCACCCGCAAACTTTTCCTTCCATGTTCCCCTGTTGAAATTCTGTCCTTCTGGTTAGTCCTAGCCCTTGTATCACCTTCTCCAGGAAGCCTTCCTTGCTTTCCCATGTTCACACCCTCCTCCTCTGCCCCTTGGCCCTTTGAACCTTCCCCAGAGCAGCTGTCACACATAGCGCTGGGGTTTAGTCACCAGGACGCTTGTCTTATCTGACCAACTGGTCTAAGCAACTTGGGAGCAGTGGCTGCATTTCTTTAGCTTCTTATCACAGTGTCCACCACAGAATAGTGTTCAGTGAGGCTAGTTGAATGAAAGTATGAATGAACAAATGAGTGCATAGCTGTGTATTATGTAACATTGGGGCAGCCATGAGAATAAGCCTGAATTCCTGCCATTTATGGGGGTTGTGCTTTAATATTATGAGTTTTGAGAGTTCCAGTAGGCTGCATTGTAAATTCCTGTGGAAGGCTATGACAACTAGAAAGTGTTGCTAGAAAGTGATAGTTGTAAGCCCAATCAAAAGCTCAAACTGGGTCTTTCTGGACTATTGTCAGTAAGGGTCCTAGATAAGGTACAAGACTCCGCTTTCTAGATCAAGATTTCTGGTTCAAGGCCTGGCTGTGCCACTGAGGCCTTGTATGGCTTGGACAAGTCAATTCTATTTTTCTGAACCTCAGTTTCTTTCAAGTGAAGGAAATAATTCTATCAATGACATGTGGTTATTATGAGAAGGAACAAATGATGGTTGATTTCAAATCCACTTTCCACTCAATGCAATACGATGAGACGGCTACTTTTATTCTCCCTTTTCCCCAGGTAAGAAACCTGAGCTATCAGAGGAAGTGAGCAGGGGCAGTGGCCTGTGTGTGTCTAGTTCCATCCCTAGACATCTGTAGGCTGTGAGGACTTTCTTCATTCCATGGACGGCTGTATCTACTGCTCTTGTGTGGACCCTGTAGTTTCCCTCCCGTGGCAGCGGCCTGCTCCCCTGCTATCAGGGCTTGCTGCTTTGGTCACATAGCCCTTTGTGCTTTCAAGTGGCCTATGCTGCTCCATGGCACCTGCAGTCAAGGTGTGCAGTGCACTGAAGATCCTCTTTCCACCCTGATGGCTCTTGTGCCTTTGGGGTGTCACAGCCTGCTGTTCAAAGAGCACACGGAAGCCCAAGGTCATGGGAGGTCCAGACCGCAGAGGATACAGGCAACATTGGGGTTAATGAGGCAGTTGGAGGCTAGTGAAATTGACACCCAATGGTTAAGACTGTTTCTGTGTGTTCACTATGTAGAGTCTTTAGGATGGAAATGAACTTCTTAAGAACAACATTTATTTTGTGTATAAAAGTGATATGGGTATTATAGAAAGCCATGGGGACATAGACATCAAACAAAATAAAATTTGTGTAATTACAGTACTAAGGATAAACGTCCCATCTTTCTTCTGAACATATCAACTTAAAAATTAAGAATAGATTGATATTACTGTCTTACAACATGATTTTTTACCCAGTGTTACATATGTTAGTTTGAATATTACACATTTATTTTTAATGTCTTTCTAAGTGTATTGTACTATGTACAACTTACATATGTACAATTTATTTAATTTGTCTCCTTTTATTGAATGTCTAGTTTATTTCCAAATATTTTCCCACAAACAATGCTATGGTGATCATCCCAATAAAAGTTTAATCATTTGTATATATTATTCTGATTTTAAGAGTATTATAGACCAGTATGACAATTTCCAATGAGATTTAATAGAATAATTAGTGTATACAGAAATTGAAATAATTTGTTCAGTGTTGGTACTGACTTGCTCTATGACCTTGAGAAATCCTTGTGCCCATTTTTGTTTCCAGATTTATAATATGGGGTTATAATACCAGATTCTCAGGGTTATTAAAAGAGGCAAATGTCATTACTCATATGAAGGAGCTTTGAAAAATCAGAAGTGCTAGGGAAATGCAGGGTAATATAATTAACTAGGCTTCTTATCTATTAACATAAATGCACCACAAGTACAATGTGACTAATTAATCTTTAGTGTTTTCCTATGAGGGTGGTCATTATCTACGAATGAATCTATTTTGTGGATGGGGAAAATTGAAACCTCAAGAAGGCTAAGTTTACCCAGCGTCCAAATATGCAACAATGCTAAATCTGAAAGCATGCCTTTTCACTTATGATTCAGTCCACAAGCTGGACTAAATATGTGGGCCAATGTCTTTAGCTTAAGAAGTTATTGCTTATAGAGAGAAAGGGCAATCCCATTTCGGCAGTGAACCATCAGGACTCTCTTGGTAGCAAGTGACAGAAATGTAACCAACTGCATAGTTTTGACTTTGTGTACAGGTAGGTTCAGGAGCTTGAATAATGTCATGAGGACTGAGATATACCCCCTGAATTTTTAGTCTCAGCATTTCATTAAGTTGGCTTTATTCTCAGACAATATATATCATATGCCAGATCTCAATTGTTAGATCCCAGCACAACCAGCCTTTACCTGCTCATTTGAAGGTCCAATGGAAAGGGAACTTAACTTCTCTTTTTCCCATCCATTCTCATCAGAAAAAAGTCCTGGGCCTGATGTCACTGAATAAAAATCAGGACTCATACTCATTTCTGAACATGAGATGGTGAACAGGATATTGATATCTTTAGGTTGGTCTAGGTCTAGTCACATGACCATTCTTAGAGTTTGGGGTGGTGAGAAGGACCAGACGGATTGTTAGTTTCAGTCAGCCCCCATGCCAGACTACAAGGACATTGGGAAAGAGTAGTTCTCCAAAGGAAATCGGGATACTATTCCTCAGTAGGAAAATAATAATAACAATAAATTAAAAGAAATACAGATGTTCCTCCATGGTACCTCTCTGCAGAAAGGAAAATTCGGAGAAACTGGAGCTAGACCAAGTGTCGGTACGCTGAGGCACAAAAGAGCCACCAATAAGAGAGGAGCCTACAAGGGATTCTGGTGGGTAAGGCAAGATCAGAAGTCACTGCAGGCAAAAGGTTTGAAATCCAGGCAGATTCATGAGTCAAAGCTGAGGACACTTTGATAATCCATGCTTAGCCAGGAGCAAACCTGTGTTCATGGAACAATTTTTGGAAGTGTAGTCCACCCAAATGGGTGTGGGCTGGGGGATCTTTATAGATTACTCTTTGACAGAATGCTGGGGCTCTCAGCCCTAAGATATCTGGTGATTTTGAGGCACCCATACTCTCTCCCAGTGACCAAGACATTTCCTGCTCTACTCAGACACTCAAGCTATTGTGCACAAACTCTTTAACAGTCCCGGTAGGAATCTTGGCTGCAAATTTGATGAGCCCACACCACCAGATGGTAGGTTCTTCTAATTGGTTCCATCCCTCCTAGTTTTTGGCAGGGATGAAGGCTTCCCTATGCCTGAAGAGGGGGACAGAGAGAGCCAGGATGAAATGAAGGAGGTTTTAACCTCTGTTAAACAGGCAGAGTTAAGTTAGTTTCTGTTCAAGGAGAACAGGGTAGTATGGTTCTTTATTGCCAGGTCATGGATTAACAGTGGACTGAAATCCTAAAACTAATACTGATGAGACACAGGATTATAAGGATTAGAAAGTGGTTTGCTTAACTAGAAAGGTCAACCGATCTAGGGGAGGGATTTCATTTATTCAGTTATTGATATTTATGCAGCATTGTGATAGATTCAATTATTTTTTTTTTTAAAGATTTTATTTATTTGTGAGAGAGAGAATGAGAGACAGAGAGCATGAGAGAGAGGAGGGTCAGAGGGAGAAGCAGACTCCCTGCCGAGCAGGAAGCCCGATGCGGGACTCGATCCCGGGACTGCAGGATCATGACCTGAGCCGAAGGCAGTCGCCCAACCAACCGAGCCACCCAGGCGCCCCTAGATTCAATTATTATTTGGTAATTATTCATCTCTTCCCCCAAACTCCTTGGCAAGAGTATATCTCCCTGCTCCATTAATGTTATGTTTGGTCATGTGACTGGCTTTCGCAACTAGGATATTGTTAGGCATGTTTCAAGCAGAAGCCATGAGAAAAAAAATGCCTCAGAGAGCCTGCTGGTCCCAGAAGAAAGAAAAATACAAAACACGGAGGTGCTGCTATCAACCCACAAGCTAAAGTTTGAAGCAGAGCTGTCCCAGCTGACCTGAAGACCTGTGAACATGATAGTAAATGCTCATTGTTATATACCACCAAACATGCTTGGTTATATAACATTGTTATATACCACTAAACATGGGGATGCTTTGTTGTGTAGCAATATCTGGCCAGTACAAGAAATCACTGTATATTCCACATTTTACTAGGCACTGAGAGAACACTGGATAATGATAGATATGGTCCTGGTCTCCATGGGGCATATGTTATATAGAGAAATAGGCAATAAGTACATTGACAAATAAAAAAATAATAGAAATTGTTACTATGGTTATAAAGAAAATAGAATGTGGTAAGAAATCTCTATGGTAGAAGAGAACCTACTTTAAGTGCTCAAGGAAGACCTCTCTAAGGAGGTGACTTCTGAGCTCAAATATGAAAGTTAGAAATGAGCCAGCCAGACAGGGTATGATACCCTGTGGAATGTGAAAAACCAGCCACATGGGCAAGTTAGATTGTGAATCTTGGTCTAGGCAGTGGAGAATGAGGGACCCTGAAAGCATTCCTTGCAAGTTGGGTCACTCAGTTGTCCTCAGGCAGATGCTGGTTTCTCTGCACCATATTATATGTGCAAATCAAGGTGATAATGGGGCACTTGCTGCCACGGCAAGACAGCCACAGAATGTGGAAGCCACTGAGCATAACAGAGGAAGATGGTAAGGTTCCCAGGGCATTCCTACCAGAGAGATCATGAAATTGGCTATCCTTTCTGTTTTGGGTCCAGAATATTGACTGTTGCTGTTGCTTCTAAGGATGGCAGGAGGTATATGCGAGCGCGCGTGTGTGTGTGTATGTATTCATTCTTTCACAGGGGAAGGAAATAAACTAGATGGTTTCTATATCCTTTCCAAGTCTGTGATTATAAAACTTAAAGATTCTGAGATTTAAATTATGTGTGAAGGAAATGTTAAATCAAAGTACTTCGTCTTAGCTTGGTGCCAAACTCCATTTGTTCACTGAGGTGGTTAATTAGGGCAGAGTCTGTCTCGAGCAAGCAGGATAAGCTCCAGCTATCCCTAACCTATCTGGTAAAGCCTATGGAGGTGCCACAGCTACAAGGGAGGGCAGAAAACACCTAATGTGAGCCTTCCATTTAATCTGTCCTCCAGACACTAAAAAGCAGGAGTCTTTGGGAACGGAAAGCTCATAAAGGTCCATGTGAAGTCTAGAAACCAGGTATTTATTAGCTTTGGGAAAGTTACTTAAGCTGTACTTACTATCTTTTCTTTCTTACTCCAAGGTCATTCTGAATACCTTAAAATATGGTTTCTGCTCTGACTATTCTGATGAACCAGTTCCTTTAGGGTTATAATGTATTTCTTATCACCAATTCCACTTGTATTATGTTTTTGTTTCTGAGAGCTGAACACCTATGGGAATCTTCATAGCCCTCCCTAAGAGTCCTGAGCTTTGTGATGCTGTGTTCTCCCCAGTGGCACCACTGGGGCTCTCTCCGATCCCTTCTGCTCCTTTTTTTCTCCCCTATATCTACCCTTTCCCCAAGATGCTACCTCTACATTTTGGGTTCAATATATCAAAAACAGAACTTGGCATCTTTTCTGCCAAACCCATTGCTCTTCCCTCAGTTTAGTTCTGTTGAGTTACTCAAGCTCAAAATGTCATGTCTGAGTCCTCCAGACTGTCCTCTCTCCATCCAGTACATATGATGTGCTGTTTTGGCCACCACTATGACTCTTGACTCTGCCCACTTTGTTTTTCTTTTTTCATTGGATTGTGTCGTTAGCCTTCGGACTAGTCTCTCCGTGCTATGATCCACTTGCCACACAGCAAGTAGATCAATTTCTTGAAGACTTTCTCATCGTGAAACTTCTCTATCATAAGAAAATTGTCAATGGCTCCCCATCTTGTTTTAAGTTCAAACTCAGCTCAGAATATGAGTCTTTCAATAACATGGTCTCAGTTTGCCTACCTTTGGAGACTTATCTCACAATCCACACTCTATGTTCCAGCCAATATATCTTACCCAGTGTTGCCACAAACGTGCCTCTCGGTCTCTCACTGCTCTGCTTTTGTTCATGCTTCTGCTTGCCCTAGCATTGACCTTCCCACCAGCTGAGAATACTTCGTTTATTTATTCAACTAGTATTTACCGAACACCACTCTTTATTAGACCCTGGGGATGTAGCAGAGAGCAAAAGCAACAAAATCCCTGCACTCTTGGGGACTACATTCTGATGAATAAATAAATAAATATAATGGTTTCAAATAGTTGATAAATGCCACAAATATAGCCAAATAGAGTCATGGAACAGACAGTAGTCTAGAGAGTTGGTTTAAGTAGGTGGTGAAGGTAGGTGTCTCTGAAGGAGTGATATTTTAACTGCGCCTTGTTATAACCAATAAAACTTTCTGCAATGATGGGAGACATTCTACCTCTGTGCTGTCAGATATGATAGCCACTAGCCACATGTGCCTGCTGAACATTTGAAACGTGGCTAGTGTGACTAAGGAACTAAATCTTTAATGTTATTTAATTTTAGTTAATTTAAATTTAAATAGCCACATGTGGATAATGGCTACCAGATGAACAAAGACTTAGGCTCTAGAACTTTCCAGACAAAAAGACTAGTAAGTGTAAAGGCTTTAAAGTAAGAGTGAATTTGTGGATTCAAAGAACAAAAAGAAGATCAGTGGGCTAAAGCATACTAAACAAAGAGTTTGGCAGGCTACTTTATAGGCCACCTCTAACAAATTGAGATTGGTTTTAAATAATAAAAATTACTAATGGGGTTTAACCTTAGGAGTGAGTGCATGATCTGATTTTATATTTTTTAAAAGAGGTTCCTCTCTAGAGAAGGGGAAAGTGATAAACTGACAAGAAAATGGTGTATATCAATCAGTTATTGCTGCATAACAAATAACATCAAAATCCTAGTAGCTTATACAAAACCTTTTTTTTTAAACAACCATATTCTTCAGATTGACTATGGATCACCTGTCCTAGGCTGATAAGGCTGGACTCTAGGAGGGTTAAGACCTGCCCTGTGTGTCGTTGTTTGGGGAGTGAGGGTGAAGGGGCAGCAGCTACAAAAAACGCCTGCTACTCTTGTGGAGGATCATCGGAACACAAGAGGCTAAGCCTTATCATGCAAGTATAGTTAAAACTTATGCTTGTGTCATGTCTTCTATTTTTCCATCGGTTCAAGCAAGGCATTTGGCCAAACCTAACACTCTTGGGGCAGAGAAATATACTCTACCATCTAAGAGGGATTACAAGTCACATGGCAAGGATGTGGATGTGTATTTCTATAATAGTAACCCAGTGCACCACAGAAGGGACATAGGGAGAAGTGCTAAGAGGCACCTGCAATAGTCTACATGACAGATGATGGTGGTTTGAATCAAGGTGGTAGCAGAGGAAAAGAGGTAGATTTGTAATTTATTTTAAAGGTGTTAACAACAGGATTTGGTGATGGATTGAATGTACAGTATACAGTAAAGAAACTAAATCTTTCTTTCAGAGACAGAGAGAGATTGAGCATGCATCTGCGCATGAGCTTGGGGGAGGGGCACAGGAAGAGGGAGAGAGAGAATCTCAAGCAGGTTCCATGCGCAGTGTGGAGCCTGATACAGGGCTTGATCCCACTATCCTGAGATCTTGATCTGAGCCAAAATCAAGAATCAGACACTTAACCAAATGAGACACCCAGGAGCCCCCAGATCTACTTTCTAAGGTGCTTCTCAAATATGACTACCCTTCTATGAAATTGTTTCTCATTCCTTCAATTATAACTGATCTCTTCTTCCCTTATTTTACTAGCTCCTCTTTTTTTTCTTTTGTACTGCTTTTATTGGTCCCTTTGACTTTGTACCTTCTTTATATGAGGAAAAAAAAATCATATCTACTATCAAGACCCTGAGCTCTTTGAGGTGGGTGGGGGTTGGGGGGGAGAAACAAGATCATTTGTATTTGTGATCCAAATTCTTGGGGTAGATGCCTAATAAATACGTTCAAGGTGAGCATAATGGTTAATAACAGAGACTTGGGAGACACTTTTGTAATTTTGAGTCCTGTGTGATCTTTGCAAGTGACTTAACCTGTCAAAGCCTTTGTTTCTTATTTTGTCAAGTGGCAGTAATAATACACTCCTCTCAGAGTTGTTGTAAGTCTTGGAGGAGATAAATGTGGAAAGTGCTTAGCATAGGGCCTGGCATAGTAATTGTCCCCAAAATGGGAGCCATTATTGTTTCTTCAACTTAATTGTTTATGATGACAAGCTTTTTTAGAAATGTTCTCCAGAATTTTCATCAGAATATCCAGTGTTCTTGTTGAAATGAGGGGCATGGAGAATAAAAGTGCTCTGGATAGGATTTTGTAATTTAGTTAGGAAATATCTAGATCTAAAGCTTCTTTGATTTGAAAATGACAGCAACAACAAAACCCCAAAATAGAGCCACTTTGTTACTTGTTTCTTTTTACCATCTGCCAAGATGATTCCTTTTAGTTCTCCAGGTCTTGCTTAGAGTCAGCTGCCTTAAAATAATAAAATAAAATACAATTTAAATCTGGTCCTGCACTTATTTGGGAACAAGAAAGCAAAATGCTTTAACTAAATATATAGCTAGTTGCTGCTGGAGTGAAATATAGGGCAATGTTGACGAAAATGTTGGAGGGATGAATTGCTCTGGGAAAGTGAGTTTTAAGATAAAACAGTGGATTAATAAGAACCTGACTTTTTTTTAAACATTTGTAATTGAGATAGTTTCTGAAATGTATTCTTCTGCCTTCCTGCCTTTGGAAGATGATTGTGTTGATCCTAGTTTAAGACTGCCTTGATCACAAGTATCTGATCAGTCTAGGGGGCATTGTGAACATGGACTGTCCAGGGTTGTAGATGAGAATGGAAGAAATAGACAAAACAGAGTTCATGAACAATGTGGAGAGTTCACATGGTGAGTCTGAAGATCTAGATGGAGGTTTCTGGGGACCTGGAAGATACATTTGAAGAAGTGGACCCGTTTCAGTCTAGAGAATGCTTTGAAGGCCACAAAAGGGTATTTCAGAGACAGAATAATAAAGTTTCATAGCTGATACACAAAAGGTTCTCTTTTTACATGAATAGAAACAGTTTTATTCAGCACTTACTAGAAAAATCGTCCATCAGAATAAAGTTACCTGATGTCAAATGACATAGAAAAATCCACATTTCTACGTGATAGACCCCAAAGGGTTAGTTTTTAAAGAGCTTTAGGAACCCAGCTAGTCTGTGTTTCCTGTTACAACTCTGATGTTCTGAGGCTGCTGATAGGTTTTCCTTAGGGGTTGGGGTGAATAGGGAAGATTGCATGGCCAGAAATTTAATAATGCTGGATTAAAACAAAGTGGGGAGATTCTTTTCTTCTGGATTTTGAAGTCCCTTTGCTATACTGATATGGTTTATTCATTTCTCAGAGGGGGATAAAGTATGTATTTCCCAAATATAGCAGTCCACCTTTGTAGTGAATTACCTATTAACACCTTGTAGGACTCAATAGCTAGTCTGGTCTTCTGTTTTACATATGGTGAAGCGAAGGCTGGGAGAGGACAAAGGCCTTTATCTGCATTGAGTTAGTCTCTGGGTCATGATTCTAACACAGGACTTCTGACCACTAAGCAAGGTCTTATTTCTCTCTTCCCAGCTTCCTATCAATTTTTGGAGCGAGTTCTCCAAACAGTTTTACCCAGAACAAGGAATTGCCGGTGATTTCAGAAAGAACTGGCAGACTCCGGGGAAGCACTTGCCAAATTGGCCCAGGCCAGCCTTGCTGCTGTGCTCCCTTTTCTCAGCCCAGCAAATCCGGTTCTGGGTAACCTACGTTTAGGAAGAACATCCAGGAATAACACCCAGCCTCTGTGCTACTATTAAAAAGTAAATAAATGAAGAAGCCATGCAAATTTTAAAATTGGGCAAGTTGAAGCAAATTAGTTTTAATGCAACCTGTGAAGTTAATATCAAAAATGAAAGGCAGGCTTCAAACAGAGGTTGAGCTGTGCTGACAGTGGGGAGGGTGACAGGACTGGAGGGGGAGCCTGCCCCCGGCCTTTACCTGATGGAAGCAAGTCCATTCTTACAGGTACTATAAAGAAATCCCGTGACTGAGCCTACTCCACCATGGGTAATTGGACTTTGGACTTCACTGGCGGGTCACAGGAATGGTGGCGCCAGACTTAAACACCACATTCAGATAGTCAAGGATCTGGAAAGCATTTCCAGTGAGGACTGGTGGGAGGCTGTGAGAAAGAAAGTCTTGGGCTGAGTATGGCCCACTCTTCACCACTCAACATCTAAACGCCCATTTTTGAAAAAGGATTGTGTTTGTTCTCTGTGGCTTAGGAGGCTAAGCAAAGACCAGTGATGGGAGGTTTGGCTTGACATATTTTGGCTCAGTCTGGCAGAGGCCATTCTAGGAGTATGGACTGGCTAAGCAGGGGACAGGATTCCCTTTATCTGATTCTGTGCACTTCCCAATCAGCATGGCTCCTGGAAACCTGGCCCCTTTTTTCAGAAGCACCTTGCCATCTCCACCCCGATGACCCAATGCCTGTGGTGTCACTTTTAGGAAGTCATTGGTTGGTTTCAAACTTGCCCTTTCTAGCCAATAAAGGCATATCTTTCTGTGCAAGCACCAACTCCATGAACTGTTGCTAGACTGCATTGTGTCCCTTCAAAATTCATATGTTGAGTTCCTAACCCCAGTGTGATGGTATTTGGAGATGGGGTCTTTGGAAGAAAATTAGGTCTAGATGAGGTTATAGAGGTAGGGCCTTCATGGTGAATTTAGTACCCTTATAAGAAGAGATACCAAAGAGCTTGGGTGCTCCCTCCTCCCTCCTTTCCTCCTTCTCTCCCTGTCTCTCTCCACACACATGCATGCACATGAATATGCACACACACAGGAAAAGCCATATGAGCATACAGTGAAATGGCAAACATCTGCAAGTCAACACGAGGGCTCCCACCAGAACCTAATCATGATGGCACCCTAATTTCAGACTTCTAGCTTCTAGGACTGTGAAAAAATAAATTTCTGTTGTTTAAGTCACCCAGTCTGTGGCATTTTGTTAGGGCAGCCCAAGCTGACTAAAACAACTGGTAATTGAGGTGTTTCCTCCATGATAAGTGGAAGTACTTTGATGGTTGATAGGAAGCAAACAGAAGCTTAGGCAAAAGGACTGGGGAGGGGTGCATTTGAGAGCTAGAGGGAATCTTGTAGACTAGACCTAGGATTTGACAGTTCTGCTGAAGGCTGGCTCTGTGCCCAACCTCCTCCCACTTCTCTTCATCTCACTAGACCAAGAAAATATGCACATCTGTTATCCACAAATACTCTGAATTCCTCCGCCAACGCAGATCCCCAGGAAAACCTAACACAAGCAGAGCAATGGAGGAGATACACAGGATACTGGTGTTTCTCAGGAGGATGGCTGATTTTTTTCTTGACATATTCTATCTTGGTCTCTTAATTTGTCAGTAGTCAGTGAGCCACAGGATGATCCAGAGGACAAATGGAAATGGGATAGTGGGGCTTAAGCCTCAGCTCTGTCACAGATTAGCCATATTGTCTTGGGTAACTCACAGATCCTCTCTTTTTCTCAGTTCCCCTCCGTGACTCTGTCTACTCTCCCAGCCTCAGTTCCCCCACTTATTCCTGTTAAACAAAGACCATAAGGAGTAGTGACTATGAATCCAGACTTTAGTGTCAAATAGCTCATGAACTCAACATCTGCCTTTTCTCACCTGTGAAACTCTGGGTAAAATGATGTAATAACTCTGAGTTTCAAGTTTATAGCTGTCAAATGGGGTTAATAACAGTCCCTCTCACCCATGGAATGAACAGTCCCTTTACATGCATGGAATGAAAAATTGCCTGTGAAGCGTTTGGTACAGAGCCTATTATGCCAAGTAAACACTAGCTCTGTCTTGCTTCAATGCTGTGGAAAAACTTGCAGTACCCCACAAAACACCCTGCTAGAATATACCTTGGCTATGCTGGCCTGAGAAACTCCTAGTCACTTTTTATTTATTTATTTATTTTTTAGATTTTATTTATTTATTTGACAGAGAGAGAATGAGAGAGAGAGAGTGAGAGCACATGATAGGGGGAGGGAAGAGGGAGAAGCAGACTCCCCGCTGAGCAGGGAGCCCGATGCAGGACTCGATCCCGGGACTCCAGGATCATGACCTGAGCCGAAGGCAGTCGCTTAACCAACTGAGCCATCCAGGCGCCCCCCTAGTCACCTTTTAATCCTCAGTTGAAAATCTGGTGAACTCAGGTTTTCTGGCTGTGTGGTAGTGAGTCCTACACTCCCAAGGAAGCAGTGCTGTGCCTTCTCCAGCCATTATGACTCACAACCCATCGTGTTGTGATGAGTTTCTTACAAGACTGTTCTTCTTGCTGGATCTCACACTTGTCCAGGGCAAGGTCAATGTCTTTTTTAACAAGTTTTAAACAAAAACTAGCATGGCCTTCATTAGGCATTAAGTATTTCAAGGATGGCCATTGGTTGGATGAGTGAACGGGTTAATGGTTTATTAGATAAATGGGAATCCACCATATCCACTTCTGAGGCATGAACATGTAACCATTTCTTTTGATTTCCCATCAGCTTAATAACTATTTATGAACATCTGTCTGTAAGACTCATGTTTGTAGTCTTAGGGTTAAAAGACATGTTCACCGTTCATGTGAACCAATCACATGAATCTTACTTGATCCTCACAGCAGCCCTTGCTGTGAAAGAGAGCAGATGCTGGTCTGATTTTACTGATGAGCAAACAAAGGCCCTGCTAGGAAAGTTCGAGATGATCTTAAAAGGTCATAGAGCATCCAGCAGTGTGTAATGATCTGGATTTCAGTCCTCTGTACCCTGTGCCCTGCTGTGTGACCTCAGCTCAAAATGTTCCTTCTCTGGAGTTTGGACTGGTCTCCGGGGTCCCTTCTACTTCTGGAAGCATGTGAGCTGGAAAGCCTATCAGCTCAAGAGAGATTGAAAACAACAAGGCTGGCTGCTTCCAGAATGGCCTCCGTGAGAGAGAACTGTGTACGCACTTTGAACATCTCAAAGCACTTGGGCGGTGTGGGGGAGTGTTATGATGAGATTGATGGATCCTCCCTAAACGGGCACTTGCAGCGTTCCCATGCCAACTGAAGAGAAGGAAAAACTAAAAAACAAAAACCAAACATAAAAACTGAGCGTGGTCTAGGTCTGGTGAAAAATATCCTACCGATAGCAACATTCAGTTATGGGAAGCGAATTCATGGAAACCTCAGCTTGGCCTTAATGGCTGGATCCTAGGATTCGTGATAAAGGAAGAGAGATTGGGTGTGAGAGATGCAGGAACCCAGAGGGAAGGGGCTCTGGGGTCAGCTTCCCTTATTTGTCACCGCCACCCAAGAATGCACTGTCCTCAGCAATCCTGAAAAGCACATAGGCTTGGAAGACGCCCTTTGCTTTTGTCCTGGTCTTGCCACTTCCACCAGCACCAGGAGGCCCAAAGCAGCAAGACAGCATCTCTCTCTTAATATTCAACTGAATTTGTTTTCAGTTCCCTGCCAGCATCCCAGATCCCCAGAGTGCCCTCATGGCTTTATTTTGTCATCTGCTGCCTAATGACTGGCTGTTCTGCTTATGCCCCCCCAGAGGGCTTGCTTCCCCCTTGTCTTGCAGAGGGCAGGACATCTGGGCTTCTGGGATAGTAACCACCAGGGCTGGCCCGCAGAGCTTCAGAAATCAGGGCAAGGACCCTTGAGGAGCCTCGGAAAGGCCCCTGAGCCCCAAGAAAGGGAGGGATGGAATTAGGCAGACAGGGATGAGATGTGAGCAGATGGAAGCTAAGTAGCTGTGGCAGCCCCTTATAAAGAGATCACAGCTGGAGATGCGTTCATTAAGTCCCCATTGTGGTCCTCTGTTCTCTTTCATGTACCCCTACAACTCGTTCATCAGCAAGTCCATCAGTTCTAGCTACAAAATCTATTTTAAATCCAAACACTTTTTTTTTTCCCTATCTCCACTGCTGCCTCATATTTCATACCAACATGATCTTTCTTGCATGTCCCTGCATTAACCTCCTAACTTAATGTCTTGTCTCCTCCTAGGCTGTGGACCACTCAGATGCTAATGCCACTTTTTTAAAGTATTAAGCTGAACATGTCATTCCCTGCTTCAAAAAGTGCTGCCTCCATCCCTGGGCCTCAAGACCCTACAGGAACCCACCCCTCTCCAACCTTTCCGCTGATGCCTCTCTCCTGGCACTGGATCCCTGCTTTCCAGGCCAAGCTGCAGCCTGCCTCTGGGCCATGGCCTCGACACTTCCCTCCCCTTAGATCTCATCTGGTTGGCCCAGGCTCATTATTTCCCCTCTAAGCTCACATGTGACTTCCTCAGAGAGAACTTCCCTGAGCACTCTACCTGAACTAAATCCCCGACTGCCCTCGATTTCTGCACTTTTTATTTCCTTCAAAGCATCTTTTGTAATTAGTAACTACTTTGCCTATTTGCTTGTTGCATTATTTAATGTCTCTCTCACCCACTCAGTGTAAGCGTAGCCACGAGAACAGGATCTGCTTCTTATTCATTGTAGCCTCATGGGCTAGCTGGGGCCTGGCCCAGGGAAAGTGCTCAGTAAACATTTATCAGTTGTATGAATAAATGACTGAGTGAATGAATGAGTTTCTATAGTTCACTTTTCTTTCCTTTTTTTTTTTGAGCCTGGCATTGAACTCAGCCTTGGGGATACAGACATAATGAGACAGGACCTTAGCTCTGAAGCTGCTTACAGTCTAATGAGGGAAACTGAGATGCCAAGTAGTTTCAGGGTGAAAAGTGTAATAACACATACATGCACAATCATAATGATGACAGTGGCTGACCTTGAACACTTACTGTGTGCTCAGCACTGGGCAAAATATTTTTCATGTATTTTTCATATAATTGTCAAAATAACTCTCTTAGTATTATCACATTTAAACTATGTAACAACCCGTCTGACAGATGCAGAAACGGAGATACAAAGAGATTCAAGTAACTTACCCCTGGGGACAGCAGTTAAGTGACAGAGTAAGATTTCAGCCAGGGACCGCTAACTCCCGAGGCTAGTGATTCTCAAAGTGTGTTTCTCCTGGACCAGCAGTAACCTCATCACCTGGTGCCTTGTTAAAAATGCCGCTTCTCAGACCCCACCCACAACCTCTTGAATCAGAACCTCTGTGGTGGGGCCCAGGAATCTGTCTTAAAATGCTTTCCAGGTGATGCTGATGACACTTGCTAAAGTTTAAGAACCACTGCCTCTGGATGACTTGTTTTTCCTGGGATAATTAATTAGAATGGATCAAGATTTTTCCTTTAATGATTCAGTCTCAGCTCACACTCTGTAAGGGCGGGTTGCTTTTGGATCCAGAGCTCAAGAAGCCACATTGTGACCTGAACTGAGTCAGTTACCTTGCTTGACCCTGGCCCCTAAAACCTACAGCAGTAAAACATTACCTGGATGAGCAGCCCCTGTGAAGAGAGCTGATCTGCGAGGGATGGAGTCTGTGACCCCACTAACCTGGAGATATGTGCTTCACCGGGCAAAGAGAAGGGAACAAAGCCCAAGATGGGGGAACCATCATAAGAAGCTGTCTTCCAAATGCAGTCGACCGGCTGTTTAGCAAAACTTGTCAGACTTATTGCTGTGGGCTAAAGGTCATTATGTAGTCAGAATAATTAGTAAAATAATACCATAAATTTTGATGACACTTTTAACATTTTCAGGGCATTTTCACATCCATTTTCTCTTTTAATAATCTCTCCAGTCATGCAAAGCAGAAAAGCACTGGAAGGATTGTCAATCTATCTGCCAGTGGCAAGGGAGAGGAAGAGATGTGTCTGAGGTCTCGTGGCTGGTTAGCTTAGTAGTGATAACAGCTAATAGGTGTGGAGAGCCTGTGCATGCCAGGCTCTATGCTACATGTGCCAAGTTCAGTTTAGTTTAATCAAACCTCTAGATTTGAGGCTTCCAGACGCCCACTGGGCTGAGTAAGGTTTCCCTTCTTTCGCCGCACTCTGAACTTCTTCCACCTCTCCAGTCACTTATTCAACCTTTGTTTAGCTTATATGCCATGCAGAGGTGAAGGGGACAGGGGTGACTGTGCCTGCCCACAAGTTGTTAGCTTTCTCAGAGGGGCCCTGAGTAATGCAGTGCCACCCACAGTGGACCTTGCAGGACAAAGGTGAATTACAGCTGACCCTTGAACGACACAGGTTTGAACTATGCAGGTCCACCTGTGCATGGATGTTTTTCGATAAATACAGTTCAGCCCAGTAAATGTATTTTCTCTTCCTTATGATTTTCTTAACAACATTTTCTTTTTTTTTTCCAGCTAATTTTAAGAATACCCGATAAAATACCTAGACAGAATGTGTGTTAATCGACTCCTCACGTTGTCAGTAAGGCCTCCAGTCAATGGTATGCCATTAGTAGTTAAGTTTTAGGGGAGTCAAAAGTTGTAGGTGGAGTTTAGACCATGTGGGGTGTCAACGCCCCTAATCCCCATGTTGTTCAAGGGTCATCTGTGTTTATCAGTTCAAAAGGTGACAGATCCAAGATTCTCTGCAGCCCTCTGAGGTTTGAGCTTGGTGCATAAGAAGAAAGGATAATTCGTTTCTGATCAAAAGCACAGCATGGAGCCAGCTATGAAAGTGGCTGCAATCAATGAGGCCACCTTCAAAACTGTCTTCATGGGAGCCCATGAATATGGAAGGGATGGTAGGGAAGGCATGCCCAAACAAAGGGAGGATTGAAAGATGGGGGGTCTTTCTAGATCTAGTGCTAGAGCCTCCGTAGTTCTACCCCTTATAAACTCTGTGACTTTGGGCAAGCCTCTCTATTTGTCAGGCCCTCTGCTTTGTTCTTCATGAAATAAGGACCAGAATTTCTGACTTTCCTGCTTCACAGAGATCTTCAAAAATCAAATGTAAGAACTAGTAATAGTAATAATAATATTAATGGTTAACATCTATTGAGCAATTATATGTCCTACTCACTTTCACTGGCTTCTTTCATTTCATTCTCAAAGCATCTTACAAAGCAGGTACTATTTTAGACTCCAAAATACAGGTCATCAAAAGAGAGGTTTAGTTGGAGCAAGGATTTGGACTCAGGTGAGTTTGATCCTAGAACTTAATACTATTAAATCACTGCAGCAGAGTTCCAAATCAACTGGGAAATCATAAAGACTCTGCAGATGTAAGTTATGATGATGAAATGGGTAGAATGCAAAGCGGGAACAAAAGTTAGGGCCTGGGATCAGAAGCTGTTAACTCGGCCTCTGGGAGGGAAATTGTTTCCAGATCCAAGATGCTCCATGGAATTGACACAGTAATACTCCAGGCTCAGTAAGCAGCAGACCCTAGATGGTGATGAGTCAGAGTTAAGGAGTCCGAGTCAACCTCCAGGAAGAAGGGTTCATGCAGGGTGATTTAATACATGCCATATACTGCACAAAGCATCAGGGACTAGAGAAACAGACACTGGAGGCAGAGGTGTTAACAGACAGCTGGAGTTAACAGAGGCCTCTGATTTTTTACTGTAGTTCCAAAGGTGCATTTCATTTAACTCCATCCGCAGCCAGCTGGTAGTCTGGGGCCCCTTTGGTAGGGCTACAATGTCTACCTCTGACTCAATAGGTGAGAAGAACTAGATCTCTCTGGGAAAAAAAAAAAAAAGGCAGAAACTCGATCTTGCTGCTCTCCCCTGAGCCTGGATAAAGACCAGCTTCAGTGCTGAGCTGATGACAGCCATTTGGGAGTGGCTCAAGGGACCTATTGTTTTGTTGCGGAATTTTGAACAGCTTCAGATGTGTCTCTGTTGGTCAAAGCTAAAGACAATAAGGAAAATAACATGACAGCTCATAGTTATTGCACTCTATTCAAGGGGTCATCTTAAGGTATATTTTAGGCTCTAAGCACTTTCACAAGTGCTCCTCCCCCATCATGTCGAAGATAATACAGTGCACCCTCATCACACATTAAATCTAATTTACACGAGTTGAATGGTGGTGTTGTGGACTAGTTGACATAATGACAAATTTTATAGACTTTTAAATATTTATTAATTTGATGTTGCAGTTTGCTTTTAATATTTCAGGGCCAATGTATTTGTTTTTCTGGTGAAAAATACTTTGTAGGCTCTTCAAAAGATCTTAGGCCCCTGACACTGTGCTTATCATGCCTAATGGAAAACATGAGTTTGTAATTATTGTGGGTGGTGGGGGTTCAGTGGTTCCACACACTGACAATGGATAAGCCTGGGGACTCTGCAACTGAACTGCCTTGACTTTGAATCCTGGCCCCACTGCTTATTAGCTGTGTGAGCCCTGGCAAGTGCCATAATCCTGTTTGTACCTCAGCATCCTCATTTGCAAAGTAGTTATTGTGAGGACTAACTCAAATGACACACACTGCCTGTAACATAGCATGGAAACTTGCGGTTATTTGTACAATGTCCCTGCGAGGCAGCCGCTGCGATTATTCCCATTTTGAACAGGAAGTCAGTGAGGGGTTGTAATGCACAGAATTTGGTAAATGGTGGAGTGAGGATTTTGAGCACAGGTGGTCTGACATTCTCAATCAGCAAGGGTTTGCATCTGTCGGGATGGGCCAAGTTATACTACAGTAGCAATGACTGCCCTATTGCAGTGGGCCAATATAAAGTGAGTTTATTTCTTGTCCATGCTGCAAGGCCAGCACAGGATAGCAGAGGGGGCATTGTTCCTCATATTCACCCAGGGACCCAAACTGAGAGAGTTACCTTCCTAACAAATGCTTCCATGATCACAGTGGCAGGGAAATATATGTGACAGAACACACACTGGCTCTTAAAGCTTTGTCCCAGAGGTAACAGACACCACTTCCACTCATGGTTCATTGGACCAAACAAGCCACAAAGCTGGACCGAGCTTCAAAAGAGAGGGGCAGGGGGAAGACAATTATACCATATCACTAGAAGGACAACTAGGGAATTGTGAACAGCCTTAATGTCATCTTAGAGGGAATTTTGTGGGCTCAAACTAATTGATCTATTTAAATTATTAAGAACAGGGCCCAGAACATAGTAAAATATCCTTACATGCTAGGTATTAACTCTCCTGAATTAAGGAATTGCCTCCTGTGATAATTATTCCATAAAAATATTTTCCATCTGATTCTCTTGATCCTGGTCCTTCTTCTTCCACTGATCCATCTTGCAGACCACTATCTGATCCATTTTACTCTCCACATCTATGTCTTACCATGTCATCTTCCAGCGAATCCCTGTTGTCTTATGGGGCAAAGTTCAGACACCCAAGCCTAAAATTAAAGGGAACTCCATTATCCAGTTCCAATCTCCTTTGGAGCTTTCTCTTCTTGATATGTTGGCTCTGATTAGCTGAGAAGACCAATTCAGTTCCCCAAATTAGTCTTGCACGTTCCTATCTCATGCTTTGATATGCACCATTCCTTGTTGTATGATCTCCCCTTCCCAGATGCCTCTTCCCTTTCTGAATTCTTAGATCCTTCATGATGCACTTTACCACTGCCTCCAAGAAGCCTCTTCCTCCACCACAACCTGCAATGATTTCATTCAGGGCTGAATATCCTCAGTATTCAGGAACTGTACTACTCATTTGGCACTGAACTCAAGACTGCTTTGAACTTTTTTTCCTTTTATCTTTTTATGCTCATGTCATGGCTGTTGTGGAAAGGACACAAAATACAACATCAGACAGATGTTGGTCTAAATCTCAAGTCTGTTATTTACTGGCCTTGAGACCCTGTGTAGGTCAGCCACTTCCCTGAGCTTCCCTCTCCTCTCCTATGACATGAAAGTGATTGTGCCTACTTCGTAAGGATGTTATAGGGAGAGAAGTAAAAACAAAGTGTGCCCAGCATATAGCAGATGACTGTTATCATCATTGCTGATTCCCTGTTTTCTTAGAACACGACCTGGCATGTAATAGGCAGTTCAATGAATATTTGTTGAATGAATGAATGATTATTAATCACCAGCAACCCTTACCACTTGCTAGTTGTCTCTAAAAACTGTAAGTTCTTTGAAGACAGGGAACCTTGGAAAGTAAATGCTCTTTGGAAAAGAAGTCTTGGGCAACAATTCTCAAACTTAAGTGTGCAGAAGAAGCAAGGAAGATTATTCAAAATGCTGATTGTTGAGATCTAGATTTATTGAATCAGAATTTCTGATATAGAGTCTAAAAACATGCATTATAACAAACTTCTTAAGTGATAGCGATTCTAAGGTCTACAGATTATGCTTTGGGAAACCTTGTCTAGGAAGTGCCTCTCTTGACTGGGTACAAATCCTTCCAGATAGGTCTTTGCCAGGCAACCCATCTAGAAGAGATGGTCTTCTCTGGAGTAGCCTCCCTGCATAGCTCATTCATTTAATTCTAGAGTATTCCTAAAAAAATCAATTCATTAGAATTGGATTAATTTGTGTCAACTTAATTGGTATAGTATGTACTTTTCTAAATGGTATTAGGTTTGAAGTGAAGATGGCAACAATCCTTTAGGGTAGAGTTCTCTGATAATATTTGACTTTGTCTTTGTACCCAGCACCTTCGGTTTAGCATCTAGCTTAGGAATCTATACACTGGTGGCCAACAACCTTTGTTGATCCACTGAAAAAAAATACAGTTTCTTAATTGTAACTCCAGTGGACCTGTAAGATTCTATAGGTCTCTGGGGGATAGCATTGTCCTCAAAGTCAAAGATCACCCATTAAACCCATCTGGCGGTTGATAGAAGTCCCGGGGAAATATTTGCTATCTTTTGGCAGAGCTCTTCTTGGATAAATAGTGAACAGACACATTCGGTCTTAGCGATGTCAGTTTAGGCTCTCTCAAGGATTCGACTATTTACTTAACAGAGGTACAGCCCATGGGACATACATCACCTATTGAATTCCCGAGCTTAGCAGTTTATTAGAAGTGTACACAATGCTTCCACACAAAAGAGCCAACTTATCCAGTTGCCAAGATGATTTACCTTCTCCTTCTTTCTTTTAAGACTAGTGCAGTGGTTCTCAACTGGAGGTGATTCTGCCTTCTTCCCCTCCCCAGGGTGCATATGGCAATGTCTGGGACATTGTTGATTGTCACAGCTTAGGGGAGAGGAGAGACTACTGGCATCTAGGTAGGAGCGTTGGATGCTGCTGAATATCCTATAATGTGCAGGACAGACCCCTACAACAAAGAATTATCTGGTCCAAAATGTCAGTTGTGCTGAGGTTGAGAAACCCTGGTCTAGTTCTTTTCATTGGCCAAGTGGTAGGCACTGGTTTCCTCTGATACTTCATTGAGCAGAACCTAGATGGGCTATTCGGAATATTCCTTATGCAGAATCAATTCCAGCTGGCTTTCCCTTCAAGGGAAGGCAAGGCTCAGGGGATGTAGGTAATTCCCATCCCTCCTTTCCTCAAACCTGAAGCAGGTTTTGTCAGAGCAGAAGGGTGGAAAGCTGTCCTTAGCATTTTATAAATCAAGCGTTAGTGGTCATCACTGTAGCTGGAATCCAAACCACAACCCTCTCTCCTGGCTACCTGAAGGAGCCAGGCTTGGACTTTTCCAGATACTCTCCCTGGCCTGGTTGGGAAAATACTCAGCTCAGTAAATGGAAGAGTCTCTTTAGGTACACAGCTGGCACTTTGATTGATGGAACTTTGTTAGCTGTGATTGTGGTGTGGAACGGCCAGGATGGAAGCCAACTTTCCTGTTAGCTACTTAGCAACAGTCACTCTGTGCTATAAAACAATGCCAGTCCTATGGAAATTAAAGAGCGGGATTGTCACATGATAAAAAGATGACTGGGTCCCATCTAGCAGGTGCGGGTTTAAGCCTTGGCCCCCAAACTTGCGAGTGGGCCCATTTCGTTATTTGTACAATAGGGATAATAATTCCTGCCCTCTGATGGAGAGGATCAATAAGATGGCTGCTGACTTGTTCTGGAAATTATACCATAGTTGCTCCCCATAAGTGGACTTCAGAACTGGGGAGACTTCTACACTGGCCCCAGTCTGTAGAACCATGTTTAGGAATAGCTGCATTATAATTTGGAGAAATATTTTTGTAACTTCAGCAAATCAGAAAAATGAGGCCAATATAGTAAAGCAAAATGTATATTTTATGGGACTCCTTTATTCTGAGATTATGTGCTTTTTCTTTTTTGCTGTTCAAGTGCCTTTTCTATTATGAAATATGATGATGGTAGATTGCAAGATGTTTTGTTTTGTTTTTAAAACACACTTATATGAAAATATTGAAAATTAACATCCTATATCAGTCCCTGACACGTCTTTAAATTTCTTCTAGTTTTTGAGACCTAATGCAAAGGAAACTCTGCAAAGTCACCTCAGCAGGAATGTTATTATTGCAGATGATATATTTTGCTTAAGTTTATGTTCCTATAACCTGGGTATGTTGGGCATATTAAAAAGACCTTTCACATGCTTTCTTAATCTATAACAGATCTTACGTGCCTAGGATCACACTGAAACACAGACAGGGATGCACAGTGCAGCAAGACAGAAAGATCAGCTACTTGGGACTCAGACACAGATGATGTCTGCTCTGGGCTTAGCCCCTACCAGCTTTGTGACTCTACACTAAAAGCCTCAGTTTCCTGATCTGCAAAAGGGGACAATAGTAATACTACCCGCTAGGGTGGCTGGAGTGATTTTGCAGGGAAAGTGGCCATGAGAGAGACTAGCACTTGGTGGCTGCTTGGAATTCTTCCTTTTCTAACTTTAAACTATGTCCTGTACCCACTCATGTGTAAATAGCAGATCTGTGACATGAAGGCTCTTCCAGCTCTAAGCTGGTGACTTCTTCTTTGTCTGCCTCTGAGCACCTGCAACCCCAGTATCCTAACCCTGGCTTCTGGGGTATAGGTTCAGAGGACTAAACATACGTTCTCAAAGTTTCGTGTGCATCAGACCCACCTGGAGGTCTTGTTATACCCACAGCTTTGCTGGGCCCAACTTCAGAGTTTCTGATGTAGTAGGACTAGGGTGGGGACAAGAATCTGCCTTTCTAACAACTTCAACATGATGCTAATGCTGCTGTCCAGGCACCACCTTTTGAGAACCACTGGACTAAATGTCTCCTCTTTTCAGCAATGGTTCACTGCTGTGATTCCTGACTGTTGGCTGCAGTTTTTCTGGCCATTTTCCAAAGCTGGCCCCCATTCAGCATCTCCTATCATAGTAAAGACACCACATCCATCCAGAAAATAAAGCAACCTCCTAGGTCCCATCCATCTGCAGGTCCCATCTGACCTGCCCCTGGCCCCATCTCTCAATAAGCTGACATCCAGCGCATTGCCCCCACCTGGTTTGATCCATGCCCCCTCCACATTGTAGCTATATGACCTTGTGCAGGTTGGTTCACCGGAATAGATATGCAAAGAATGAATGTCTCTCCCCCACCTCAAGAACTTGATTAGTCATGTCCTGACTGGAACCATGGAGTATGGTCTATTGTCTGCCAACAGAAACAATTATGGCAAATTGTCTCATTAGGGTCATGTTTGCCTATTTTGTGTTAATGGGAATCATTGTTTGTTTGGACTGAGTTGTCTTCATTCCAGTAATTTCTGCTTCACAATAAGAGGCATCTGTGCTTGCAGTCCAGGGCATGAATTACTGTCTTGTATTGTAGGACTGGGCTGTCCCTTCGGGAAACATCTTTCCAGAACATCAGTTCTCATGGAGGTGCCAGGAGAGTAGGCCTTAAGCTAACAAATGATTATCTTTCACAACAGAGCTACCACTAGACATCAAACTTGTGGGCCCCTCCCTAAGGGACTCAGGTTCTGATTTTTGGCCCAGGACTCAGTGTATCCTCAGAGGCCAGGCCTCTAGGGTCCCTGTCAACTGAGTTGCCTCAGCAGGTGTACATTCTTGTTTCAACTACTTTCTCAAAATGAGAGTGGAAACTTAAAACAGTATCAGCCCTGGGAAAGTAGGAGTTGACCTCATCACATCAAGGTATTTGTGACAAGCATCAGAAACTCTTCTGGAGCTGCTTTTGTCAAGCAGATGAGGAAGAACACATAAGAACACCTAGATGCCAAAAGTCAGGGCAGCATGCTCTAGGGGAGGAGGAGAGTACAGGCCTACTGGGAGTCCCAGAGAAGCACTTGGTAACGTTCACCAGCGCTGAAGATTGTTTGTAACTTGAGCCTGGTCTTGGGGTGACATGACATCCTGAGGCTTTGAGCAAACCATGTTCAAACTCCCAAAACTTTTGCTTTGCTTGGAGGGGATACTTGTGTGAAAAGAACAGTTTTCTGGAACATGCATATTGATATGAGCACCATTCAGGCCCTCTGCTGGGTTACCTTGAGCAACTCACTTCCCCTTTCTGAGCCTCAGTCTTCAGTTTCCTCATTTTTGAATTGGAAAGTAACCTCTGCTCTGTCCACCTCACAGGGATGTTGTGAAGCCCAAATGGTGTGAATACTACTAAAGCCAATACTTAACTGTCACAGCAACAGCGACATCCCTAATGGCGGGAGCACGCGGGCTGCTCTGTGGATTGTCTTCTGTGCTGTGTCAGTCCATTTTTACAGTAGCTCTGCGAGGTGGCTACTGTCATTATACCCATCTTATAGGTGCAAAAACTCAGGCACAGAGAGGTTAAAGAGCTCGCTTAAGCTCACACAGGTAATGCCAGTAGTCAGGATTGGAACTGAGCCTTGCCTGATTCACCTGCATTTAATCACTAACAGACACTGCTCTGTGATAGATGTTAAAAATGTTTTGGTGAATTTTAAGTAACTCTATAGAGGGAAGATGATTCCTTTGCCATGCCCCAGCTCACTCTCCAAGCCTTAAGCAGATGGCAGCAGAGCCTGACTCCTCATGGCCAGGGCTGCCTCCATCTTGGTGTCTCTCCTGCAGGGGTTCATCTTTCCTTTGTTTCTCCTCCCTTGCATTATGAAAATGAGAAGCAGCTGTGAGCCCCGCAGATCGCAAATGGGATTGTGCATGTTGCTACCTCTGCTAACAACTAATTCATTACCAGGCGGCGGACAGTTTCCGCTGTGCTGTTACAATCTATTTGGTTTCCAGGTGCCACATGGAATCAAAAACAATTTGCTCCGTGGTTGATCCTGGTGGTGTTGGCATTTAGACAGGGATGCTCTAGCTCCCTGTGCCTCTGAGGGGCATCCTCTCTGGTGCGGAGCTGTCGCCCTGGGCAGGAAAGGCTTTGTGATGGGATATGGGGACTGGAAGATATGTCTGGACTTGGAAGGGACTCCATCTAGTCTCTCATACCTTTCAAGAAATATCCATCAAATATGTATTGAGCACCCATGATGTCCCACATACTGTTGTGCCAGGGAGTGGGGAAACATTGGTGAGCAGATAGATAGAATCTCTGCTCTCATTTGGGTTGCGCAGAGACACACAAGCAGCAAATCAACAGATAGCGTAAGAGATAATTTCAGATCATAATAAGAGGCAAGAAGAAAATAAAAGTGAGTGATGTGATAGAGATGCAGGGCTGGACGGGGATGGATCCTTCCATCAGCATGTAAAGAGAGATCCTGGCAAAGGATGGGATATTTGAGCTGGGTTGGAAATGGTAAGCAAGAATTGGTCCTGGGATAATAATAGGGAAGAACATTCTAGGGGGAGGGAACCTCAAGTGAAAAGGGGAGTCCAAGTTGGGAACATTCAAGAATAGAAAGGAGGCCCAAATAGTTGGGTCAGCAGAGGGCAGATCACACAGGGCCTTATAGACCATGGTCCTGCCTGGGCACCTCTTCTTTGAGGAATCCTTTGGGGCCCAGAAAACCAAGGTGGGGGCTGCTTTCTATGTATTCATCATACCTCTAAAGTCCGACTTTGAACCTCTCCAAGACTAAGACCCTGTCTTTTTCTTTCTGTATCTCCCCAACCAAACCTTACACAGTTCTGGGCACAGAGCAGATTCTCAGGAAAGCCTGATGTCTTGAAGGTGTAGCTTAAGGAAGATGTTGCAGACCTCAGAGACATATTTTATTTCTACCCAAGGAAGACATTTTTTTTTATATTCAGCAAAAGGATGGACTGCCTCAGTAGGCACTGAGCTCTCTATTACAAGAGGTATGTAAGTAAAAGATGGAAGATCAGTTGGCAGAAAATTACCGGATAGAGGTAGTAATAGTAGTTACAGTTGTAATAGAAGTAATATTCCCACATATTGACCAGTCTATATATGCAGGCACTTGACATATACAATCTCATTTTATGCTCCAAACAACCCTGTAAGGAAGTACTATTATTATGCACACTTCCCAGTCCTGGAGACTGAAACTCTGGTAGTTTGACAGTGTGCCAGGGATCACATAGTGAGTAAGTAGCAAGGTCCAGACTAGAAGCCCACATTTTGAAATCCTCTCTACAAAAACTGATGAGAGTCCATATTTTGACATTGTGTATCTTGGCCTGTTACTTCTATCCTAAACTGAATCGCGGGACATGTGGGAGGCATGTTATTCTTTTCCAGCCTTTGCAGCCCCTCACATGTGTTAGGGAATAATATAATGCACACTCGTAGAACTGAATCTCATAGAATGTGGTGAGAAGAATGGCTGAAAGCGTGTTTTCCCGCCAGCGAAATCATTCCCAAAAGATCTCGTTGTGGTTCCTCACTCTCGCCCCTCTTTTCACTTTATTTGAGCAATATGTTAGCTGCCAACCTCAAAGGTTAAATCATGCCAATGAAGAAATAAAAATAAAAATTCACCAGCCTAGAAACCTGATGTTTATATCACCTTCTTTCACAACATTTTAAATGAGGCCATGGCTCTTTGGAAGCTGAGACACAAGTTTCTTGAGAATAGGTGAAGGGATTTCAAGAGAGGAAAATGAACTTTGGGCATAAAAATGAAGATAGCCAGAGTTCAGGTCCTATAAAGCTCCCTACCCTGCATGGCCTTGCCTAAGTACCACCTCTTCCTTGTGACTTTCCAATACACCTATACCCCCAATCCCTCTGTAGCCTCCTCCATCCTAGAAGATCCATTTGGGTTAAAATGGTCAGCCTGCGAACTTAGTCTGGTCTGCAGTGGGCAGACAGTGCTTTAAAAACACTAAATGAGAATGTCTTTTGAAGGACGTACAGGCTTCTCAGCCCTGCCTACCTCCCCCATTCATGACACCAGCGCTTGCCTTGAGACCCGTGGTGAAGGTCATAGAATTTTGGAGCTGCAAGGGATCCATGAGGTCATCTCTGACACTGTTCTGTAAAATCTTTCAAAGAGGAACATTGGATACTGCAGCTTGTGTAATTGGACACATATTGGACCTGACAAGCCTAGATGTGTAAAAAGTCAGCTTCATAATGTTTTAAAACTTCGATGTTACTAAAAACCATTATTAGCATTTACTAAACCTTTACTAGAATCTTCCATTTCCTAGCCTAAGTGTTCTTAAAAATTGTCTGACTTAATCCTTACCATACCTCTATGGAGTGGAGACTGTTTTTTACCCTCATTAGCTCAAGAGCTTAAGGTGCTTGCTCAAGGTCATAGAAGTGATATTTGATTCCAGGCATGGACTCTACAGTATATTTCCCGAACAGGAAACACCCAAAGGCTTAACCAAGATCCTCAGGCCAGGGGTCCCAAATCCGAATGCCCACAGGGGCTGGACTGATAATGTGACTGAGTGACTCCAAGAAACAAAAGTAATGACAAATGGCAGACACATAAGACAGCCTCCATGTTGGAGAGCCTGCGGAAGTGCTGTGGGAATCATGGGAACTGAAGAATACACATCCTAACTAAATGTGGGCAGCCATATTGGCCTCTAGCCTCCCATGGCCACCTGGGAATGCCGAACTTTCCAATTTTTCAAGGGAAGCTGAAAAACTGAATTTTTATTTGAAAGTACTCAACTGTTTAATATTGGGAAGTAATTCAAATTTTTTGAAACATTTTGCCAGCTGAACAAAATACACCCAACCTTTGATCTTATCCATGCCTTCATCC
The DNA here is from genome assembly GCF_002201575.2 of Neomonachus schauinslandi. Classification (NCBI taxonomy): domain Eukaryota; kingdom Metazoa; phylum Chordata; class Mammalia; order Carnivora; family Phocidae; genus Neomonachus; species Neomonachus schauinslandi. The sequence continues at coordinate 106,513,633 of NC_058409.1, read as the reverse complement.
TTTATTGGGGCAAGCAAAGGACCAGAGAAAGAAAATGACTTCAGGGATCATCCAACAAATCACCTGGCAAAGCTGAACCTAGAACCAGGGCTTTTTTTTTTCTTTTAAATCGCGAAGTGTTGTTTGCTCTATCCAAATTTGTGAACTCCCTCCACCTTGACCTCCAGCCATGCCCACATATCTCTGTTGCCCAGGAAATTGAAACTTGGTTCCTTCTAGTCCCTCCCGAGTTTCTCTGTGTCTTAAGTGGGGATTTGCCCTTCATGGAGGGTGGTGATGAAATTAAGATGAGGCATTGGGAGGGCAAGCCAATTAAGGCTTTCTTTCCTACCACTTTGTCTTGGCAGTCAAACCAGAAGTCCCTAGCCGTCTTGTCTGAGGACAGATGGCTGGTGTTCTCTTGCCATCCATTAGGACAAGCACGATGTTCCTCTTGTCTCTCTTGGTCATAGAGAGCATTTAGTAGCCATTTCCTACTAGTTTATCGTGGGTTCAGGGTCTACTGTTTCCTACCAGGGCTTTACAGAGGTCCAAAGAAAAGGTCTGTCTAGATGGAGCCACAGAGATAAAAATCACCCCATAAAATAGGAATTCTGGAGAGTAGGTGACTGGGGCACCTATTACCTGAATCCCAACTCAGGTGCCCATCATGGCCCCAGGTTTGTTCCATTCTGTATCTCTGAATTGCCTATGATGCAGGTGGTATAACTCCTTTTACAAACGAGGAGTCTGAGGCTCTAGAGGTGCTGGGACTTGGCCCAGAAAAGTATTTCTGGAGTTAAAAGGAGGGGAGATTCTTAGGGATTCAGGAACTCAGACAAGCCTTCCCAGAGGGCTTGGGAATCTAGCAACACACAAGATTAACATAAATGAGGAGGATGGTGAGCGAAGGTGGTCTGGGCTTGATGAACAGAACCTTTTTTTCTTTTGAATAATAATGTGTCAAGTTTGGAGCAGCTTTTGTTCTTCTGAAAAAGCTTTCCCAAATTTGTTGGATAGCCAGAATTACCATGTGCAGGAGGGAGCTTTGAAAATTGGCCCTGTTTTCTAGTTTGCCTGAGAAAGAGTAGGAGGCGTGGGGCTGTGAGGGTGGAAAGCACCCCCATCAATGTGCTGCTGGGATAATGTGTCCGGTGAGTCCATGCTGAGGCCAAAGGGGAATAGAATCACCTAACGAGGCACATGTGGTGCATTTGTATCTTTGGGGCTTAGAGGAAAGCCTAGCAGGCCCTTGGGGATGAGAGGACCTACCAGGCAGGAGTCCAGAGGGAATGCTGGCTTTTGAAAACAGGGGTTTGTGGGGGCTGGGGGTGTGTTTCGTCCCCTTCTTGGCCAGCGGATGAGCTATTTTGAGCAGAAGCCAGCAGGGCCCACCTTGAAGAAAGGGATCTCCCACGAGGAATCAGGGACTCTGCCTCTCTCTGGGAGGAGGAGAAACTGTCTTCATTCTAAGCCATTACTAAGACTCTACTCATCCACATTTTTGTCTCAGGTCTAACTCAGCCAGGATGGGATGCTAAGAACCCTCAGTCTCCTGTTTTTTTTTTTTTTTTTCTTTTTCCCAGAAACAGGAAAGTGTCTTTCCCTAGCCAACTGTGGGAAACAGATTCTGGAACTGCACTGGAGGCCAACCCCTGAACACCGTGGAATGACTTAGCTTGCAGGATGGCCGTTCACAGAGCTCTGGGACACACTCCAGTATATTTGTAACTGCCCATGAGGCCAAGTGGACCCTCACAGGCAGCTATGGAGAGGTTTCTCAGGAGATGGGCTCCCATCCACAGATCATGAGAGCTTACCTGTCCTGGGCAAATCAAATTTCAAGGAAACTTAGAGCAGAGGGAGGCCATGTGGGATATCAAGAAGAGTACTGGACTTAGAAATGGAGATCTAGTTCACACCTTTTGTTGCCACGTACTAGTTTGACCTTGAGAAAGCCCTTTCCTGGTTTTCTGAATGCTACTTTTTTCAGTCTTTGAAATGTGAATGGGAGCAGAACCTTTCATCTCTAAAGTCCCTGATCATGTCACTTCCCTTCCCTAGAGCCCTCTGATAACCTCCTCTTGCAAGTATATCCAACACTTTAACTGGTCCTGGTGCCTCAGCAGAACATGGTCCCCACCTACCATGCTGGCCTCACACCATTGCCCTCTCCCCACCTCAGCCCTGCCAAGCTCCTTCCACCTCGGGGACCCCCCGACATGGGTGGTCTGCCCCTTCAGAACACTCACCCCCATGTCCCCTCCTCACCGTGCTAACTCCTCTTCATCCCTCCAGCTCTGCATCAGTGCCGTTTCTTTAGGTGGCCCTTCTCTGGCCCCCCGCCCAGGCTGTTCTTCACATTAGTTCATAAGCATCTTATACCTTTCCTTAGAAGCACTTACAACAATGGAAATTAGACCACTGCTTATGTAACTACTTGCTCATCATCTTTCTCTACCAGTAAGCTCAGTAAAGTTGTAGACTATGACTGTCTCTGTCACAACAGTATTTCCACGGGTAGAACCCACAAGGTCTAGAAATGGGATGCTCAGTGATTATTTGTTGAAAACAAAGGACTGTATGTGATCAGTAAACCCCTCTGGCTTCAGTATTCAAAAGGGGAGGGGAATAGACCCTTTGTGGGATAAGAAGTCCATTGACAAAACCTCACTTTCCTGGTCTGAAGAGAAGACAAATGATCCTCAGTGTTCCCATATTCATCTTCACCTTAGATCGGACAGCACACCGACATGTTGGCACAATACAGAATTGACTTACCTGGGTGTACAATGAAAATAACGAGAGAGATGCTGATGGAAGAAATATGTTCTTCCTCTGCCTTTTGCCTCATGGAAAACTCTGCATACAGAGCCAGTTGGAGTCAACTAGATCTACCAAAAGCATGAAAGGGATACAGGAGAGTGGCAAAGCAGAAGGGTAGCTAGGAGAGTAGTGATGGGCAATTCATTTTAATGAGTGTTTATTGAGCACCTATTTATTATTTATTATACTATTTATTAAGATGTTATGCTTTGCTTCATGTTGTTGATAGAAAGATAGTGAGAGTATTTAATAGCTAATGTTCGGAGATGATAAGTGACTTATCCAAATTAACATAAATCTTAACTAGTAGCTGAGATTTGAATCCAGGTTGGTCTGAAACCAAAGTCTTACCTCTTAACCTCTGGGATATATGGCTTCCTGTCACAAAACAGAACAATGACCTGTGGCCTTGAGAGCTTATAATCTGGTGAATATTGAACCTAACCCATTATTAATTCAGGATGTCTATGTTCTTGCTTGGTCCTACTCTGGACAATGGGATTCTTGTCAGCTGACTGACAGGGTAGAATTATGTGGCTTATGATGTGAAGCAGAGAGGGAACATGTGGGGGTAAAAATAATTTTAAAACTGAGGGTCCAAAGACCCAAATTCAAGCTTAGGGCCTAGTTCTAAATCTTGATATATGCCTGTATCAAGTTAACATCCCCCTTGCCCCAGTTTCTCCCTTTGTAAAATGAGGGACATTCTTTTATTCCTGAGAACTGATGCACCCATGGGAATGAAACTCCTGAGGCTTTGCTCCATACCTCTAGAACCTAACCAGCTCTCTCCTGGTTATGAATAACTTCCTGCAGGGCTCCTCACTGACAGCCAGGGGAAGCTGCTGTCCTAGGGATTCTCTTAAAAGGTGATACACCCAGGGCTGTTAAGCCTCTGCTTAGGGTTAGAATTGAAGCCAGGGAGGAGTAGGAATCCATTTACCTTTCTTCGGGGTTCCTAACTAGCACCCCACGGCCCAGCCATCTGCCTGCCTGCAGTGGGGGAGCAAAGGAGCTCCGTACAATTTCTGGAATGTTTGACTATGTTTGACTTTGATTTGTGAGTGCTCAGGTGGCAGGCTAACCATGTGGCAGGTCCTCTTCCATCTACCCCATTCAGCAGGTGTCATGAGTGGGCCTTACTACCCTGGCTTAACCAGGTACAATCACCAAGCTATTTGCCCACAAGATAGATGATTAATGAGCTTGTAACCACTCATTCCATCTTATATTATAGCAATGTGTATAGGGTTTTCCCACTTTTGATCCTGTTAACTTTCACTACAGTTATTACTGTATCCATTTTACAAGTCAAGAAACTGAAGCTTGCAAAGCTGAGTAGTTTTCTCATGGCCACTTGCTGATTACTAACCTTGCATTCTTTGTCTGGCAAACTTTCTGCTAATGTCATTAGTCTGTTTGCTTAATATTTTTCTTCATTGGCCCATTTGTGATTTCTTGAATAATTTAGACTTGAGATAGTCCTAGACTAGAAGTTACCAAATTTTCTCATTTGACATGATCCATATTTATTTATTTACTCCCACCTAAATGTAGATAAGGCCCTGCTCTTGAGAAAGCTACGGACTTTCTAGGCATATAATTCATAAACATATGAGTGATTACAGACATTCATTCATTTATTTAGAAAATGTTCACCCACAATATGCTGGGGACTGTCCTACAAATTGGGAGCAGAGAAATGATCAAGGCAGCCCTCTGCACCTGATGCTTACAGTCTCTTGGGGATGAGTGGGAAGAAAGAAAAATTGTAGATAAACCCATCAATAATAAAACTCAGATCATGATTAAGTGCTAGGAGACAACTGCTAAAGAGAATGGGACAGTGTGGCAGGAAAGGAAAATAGGCTACTTAGGAAGGGTAGTCAGGGAGTGAGGTATGATTTACGGATCTATGAAGACAAGTTGCTAATCATGCCAAGAGTTGAGGGCAGAGGGTAGCAAGTGTGTGGCTCTGGGGCACCAACAAGAATGGAGGATTTGAAAACTAGAAAGAAGGTCCACCTGACTGAAACACACTGAACAAAATGAGGGGAAAGTGGTGGGCGATGCGGTCATTGAGGCAAAAAGGCCAGGTGCTAGGGGGCCTGTGAGGCCATGGTCAGTTGAACACAGAGCAGTGTAAGAACTCAGACCAGGCTACAAGCCATGGGATATCTCAACTGAATCTGATAAGAATTCAGAGGAGAGGGAGACTGTGGTAGATGGAGGCAGTCAGAGAAAAGTTGCCAGTGTTTGCAGGAAGAGTAGTTAGTATCTGGCTGAAAGTCTGCAGGGTATTCCAAGTAGGGGGTAACCAGGGTTGGCATGGAGGCAAGAATTGACATGGTGTGTGTGTGTGTTCAACACATGTGTGCACGTGTGTGTGCATGAGTATTGGGGAGATAAAAAGACAAAGTTCAGTGGTCAGAAGAGAGTAGAAGATCATTATGCACTTCTACTAGGAAAATCAAAATATTCATGGTAGGTAGTGCCCATTAAAGATCAGATGAATAGTTTCACTCTGAACCAAAGTGAGTTTCTGATTTCCCCTGAGGTATCTTGAAAGTCTTAAGAGCATCTATCCCCTGTTACTTATACCCCAGAAACAACAGCCTAGCTAGGAAACATTGAGTTGTGAAGGGTCAGAGCCAAAAGAATCCTTAGAGTTGATTAAATCCAACCCTCCCTACCCCTGCCCTGCCCCATATTTGACACAGATGAACAATTAGGGTTTTGAAAGGGAAGGGACTGGTTTATATACAGGTAATGGTAGAGCGAGGTCTCTGATGCTCCTTCCTTATTCTTTACCAGGAATCAGGGGATGATGCAGGAGCCTCCTGGGAAGTGGAGTGGGGGTGAGGGGGGCACTACAGGAGCCTCCTGGGAAGTGGAGTGGGGGTGAGGGGGGTTGATCTGCCTGTTCTCTTTCTGGTCCATTCCTCCCAGCAGGTCTGCCCTACTGTATGGGCCACAGGCCTGGGGTGTTCCTATCAGATGGTGCAAGGGAAAGAGCTGGGTTGCTGCCTCCAAACACAGAGCACTGCTTTACAGGTGCTGGACCCAAAACTTGTACATAGGTGCAGAACAGATTTGGAGGTGCTGCAACAAGAAAAAAATGCCAGCCTCTGAACAGAAGGAAACCTAATTATAAAAAATGAATCCATTTCCAATGCTTTTTTTTTTACCCTACCCTCACCTTGAGTGACCTCCTCTGGGAAGTCTGCTGCCAGCCACATTGACCTGTTTCATCCACCATTCTCAGAGTCTTGGAGGCTCTTTAGCCCTGAGCTGTTCTCACTACATGAAGTGAAAGCTCATTTGGAGGTGGTATGTGATATCACTGGAGAGAGATATACCATGAAGCCTTCCTACTCTCTAAGATCTTCTCCCATAATTAGATTTACCTATTCTGCAGGCTATAATTCTCCCTGTTACTACCTCTCCATTTGGTTGAAGGAACTACTACTTTTAACTGATAAGTTACCCAGAAAGGACTAATATAAGAGTTATTTACTAGCCATTTATAAATAAGTGTGGAAAAGTTGTAACTTGCTATTTATCTTAGAATTTACACAGAAGGAAGTTTTGAGCAGAAATATAGCTAAAGATTCTCATGGATGCCAGGAGAGGCTTTCATAAAGGTCAGATGAGGTTGGAAAGAACAGAAGAGATACCCCATACACATGCTCCCCATCTATGACAAATGAATACTGCTTCTATTTGATACAAATTTCTAAGCATTGTGGGTCAGGGACCTCACTCAGCTCCTAGTACAAAGGTCATAGAAGAGTAGATGGCAAGAGCAATTTGTCCCATAGATGTGTTTTTGCTTGATAAGCAGTGTTTTTTTTAAAATTGCACGTGAATTCTTTTAGAAAAGGAATACACCCCTCTTATAGTTAGCTACTGTTCTTGGTTTGTCATATTGTATAATTCCTAGGCCTTTTCACGCATGCTGGTTACCCATTTGGTGCCCAAAGACATTTGAGTTTGTGAATCCTCCCATTGCACATAATGAATTTGTCTTTAGAGAAATAGTTGGGATCTACTATGTGTTGGGCACTGTAGGAGACAGAAAGAGGATTGACAGAACCTTTCATTCACTCATTCGTTCCTTCAGCCAGTGTCCACTGGGTGCCTGCCATTTGCTAAACACTGGGGATACAACTCAGTTCTCTGTTGGGGAGACAGATATTCAGTCACAATAAGGTGTGATGAGTGTGACTGTTGGAGAAGTTCAGAGCTCTGTGGGAGGGAATAAATAGTATAAGACCGTGGCACCTGCCTGCAAGTATCTTGAGAGGCTGAAATGCCGACTCAAATAAAAAGTACTACATGACATGAGAAAGTCAGAAGAGTGCCAATTAATGCTCAAAGGAGCAAGATGCTCATTAGTTTGGGGAGGGGATATCAAGGAAGGCTGTGTGAGAGAAGGAGCATTTGAGCTGATCCTTGAAGGATGGTTGGATTTCTTCTCTTGGCAATACTGATGAGAAAGGCCATTCTGGGGAGAAACACCGTGTGTGCCCAGGCAAAAAAGTAAAAAGGCAGAAGATGTTTGGCTAGAAGGTTGCAACAGTCACAACAGCTGTCATATGAGTGCTAGATACTCTGCTAAACACATCCTGTGCATAGTCTCACTCAGTGCCTACGATAGTCTTCAGATCTGTGCTATTACAATGCCTACTTAGAACGGGGTAGCTCATCTGAGGCTCACAGTAGAATAACCTCCATGGTCACCCAGCTAAAAATGCAGAGCTAGGAATAGAATCAAGGTCTGTCAAATTCCAGAGTGTGGGGACTCACCGAGGAGACTGCCCCCAGGTCAAGGTATTTCTACACTTGATTTGTGACAGGAAGTCCTCTGAAGGTTTTGGGGCTACGCTGGTACTTGCTGTGGACGGTCACCAAATCTAGAAATGTTGTTGATTGTGTTTCAAAGCCAGCTGAGAGAAGACACGCACTCCTCCCTTTCTCTGTGCCTCTGCTCCTAACTTTACTCCTAAACTTAAATTCCAAGGGATATAATTAGCAGGCCAGCCTGTCTTGGAGAAGAGTGGAGTTACTTGACTTTAGTATTTGCTGCCAAGTAAAGGTTCAGCTGAAAGCCTGACTGATAAATGCCCCTCCAGGGAGAAGGAGCTGTGGACTCACCTGGATCTACTGGCAGATACGAGGAGGGGGGAACGTCCTTAGAAACTAAAGCTGAAGAAAGTGTCTGAGGAAAGCAAAATGACCAACTGAAGTAGAAAATGCTTCTGTAAACCTTAATAATAGCAACTTGAAAAATCTTGAATGTTCAGTTTCATTTCATAAACCCCTTCAGTAATGGAATAATAAAGTTTTCTTGCCTGGAAATGTAACTGGTAAATACCCAGATGGTAATATATTGTCAATTGCCCATGGAAAGTGTCAGGTTTGGCCTGAGCCCCAGAATCATCATTGCAGGCTGTGGGACCCTGGGCAAGCCATGCACTTTCTTGGGCTTCTAGGAAACATGATTATAACTCCCCACCCTAATATATTGGTCAGTCTTAATCAAGGGGTCAGATAAATGTCTGACCTCTGTGGGATATATATCAGTGTCTTCAGGGAAAGAGGCATATTTGAAAAAGCTTATTCAATATTATAACGTGGCTTCACAATTAGAAAATAATTACATTCATTGTTTTTTGTTTGTTTGGGTTTTTTTTTTTTTTTTGATACTTGGAAATAATGTTTCAGAAGTCTTTCTGGCTAAGCAGATGGTAGGTTCTATATGGACCAAGAAATTTCTCCATGGGGTTCATATATCCATCTTAGTAGAATGTATCAAAATCTCCATGGGATGGAGAGTGGCACATGGATTTTACATTCTAAAGAGGCACAGGCCATTTTTAGTGGGTTGTTAGGATCAGCAAGTGGATACAAAATGCCCCATAAATTTAGAGTGCTGAACATATGTACAAAGTAATGCTGCTGATTCACCATCTCTCACTATTGTTGATTTCATTGCACATCTAAGAATTGGGATAGTCTTTTAGCCCATTGGATAGATGATCCAAGGTGGTCAGAGGTGTGGCCTCTATTGATTACAGCAAGTAATATTGCATAATTGCACATATGGTGGATTGAAAGCTTTCACTTTAGATTTGTGATCATTCTCCAGACAACCAAACCAACTAGTGGTAGAGAAGAACATATTGATTCACTGAATGTGTGTTCAGAGGGTGAGTGATGTGAATATAAGCAGGTTTGGTTTCTTGTCTCAAGTTAGCCCTACCTAAAGCATCCATTCCCAACATTAAATAAGTATCTACAAATGCCCGCTGGTCATTGATTACTCATGTCCAAATCCAAGGTCATAATTTGTACCTCCACCGTCTTCTGTCTCTCCTCTTATATTCCCCATCTCAGAAATGGTGCTGTCATCCACAGAGTCACCCATAAAGAAAATAAGAGTCTTTTGACTCTTCTTTTCCCCTTACCCATATCTTTGATCCATCACCAACTTTTGACTCTGTCATCCTTCTAACAACTGCAGCTGGCAGTACTGACGAAAGCTCCTAACCGGCTTCTCCTTCTAGGCTGTCCCTGCCACCAAATCCATTCCTACTTATGCTGTCAAGATCACCATCTTAAAACAGATCTTCTACCGTGCCACCCATTGTTACACTCATGCGGAATTCAAGGCTTCACTGTATCATTCAAGGCTCAGCAGGCTCTGACCCCATCCCATCACATCTGTCCTTCCAGAGTCCTCCTGAACCCTGCCATGAGCTCACATCCATGTTCTAAACCATAGCTAGGTCTCCCTTCTTTCCTCTGTTGCTTCTGCACCTCACACAAGCTACACGGTTGGACAGCAATGCCCTTCCGTCCTTTACTTCTTCACCTTTTCCTCTCCCCACTTAAGACTTTTAAGATAACTTTAGATCTAATTCCCACCACTAAGCTTTCCTGGAGCCTCAGTCCCCAGCCCCACAAGAATGAGCCTCCTTCTATGATATCCTTTATCACGCTGCCCTCCATGAGCAAGATTTGTATGCACGACGGGCTCTCCCCTTAGATTGACAGCTCCTCTGGGGGAAGAGGCCTTATCATGCTCATCTGTGGATCTTCTTTTACTTGCCTCCTTCCTCCTCAACTCCTCCCCCAGCCCAGATATCTAAGTACATTCCCTTTCACATAATAGACACCCTACCAAAGTTTGTTGAATAGGATCCATTAATTTGTGCTCTGTTTCTTCAGCAGTGACAGTTGGAATCCTCTGGGCTGAGTGAAAATTTCAACTCGCATGATGTTGGAGAAAAACCTTAACTTTTGTGCTCATATTCCTTTTAGAAATATTTTGCTTCATCCCATCACACTACCTCTTCCTGCTAACCTGCTAACCAGCTTGAGGTTGCAGAGAAAGGGCAGCAAGCTTATTTTTCTACCTCTTTAATATTTCCAGTCAATTCTCTCTTCTCTATTGCTATTGCCAGTGCCTTTATTGAGACAGGTCACATTTCTGGCTAAAGTTCAAGGGTCCTGAGATCAGACTGTCTGAGTTTTAATACAAGTTCTGCTAATAGACAGAGCTTGGGTTAAGTTAATTACTCTCTCTGGGCCTCAGATTCCTCAAACTGTAAAAAAAATATATCAATGCTACTCATCTCAGGGAGAGAGGCTCCACAGGCCTGATTGGTGGACAGCACACCCTGAGAATATAAAAGCAGTGGGACACTTTGGGAGCCAGGGAGGCTCCAAAACTTCCAGTGATACCTGCTGTCCCCTTTTAACCCCATATGGTGTGTGCCAGTAGATTCTAAACCGTGTGAGGAAAGAGATGCTGTCTGCTCCACTCTGCATCCCTGGCTCCTGACACATAAGAGGAGCATAAACAAGCTTTGCAAGGCAAACCCCAGCTCCAGAATTCTGCGGCAACCCAGAGACCCTGCCTGAACCCAGGCAGGGTTCAGGAGGACTCTGGAAGGACAGATGTGATGGGATGGGGTCAGAGCCTGCTGAGCCTTGAATGATACAGTGAAGCCTTGAATCCCTCCCCTGCGGACCTGCCTAGCGAAGTGCCCCACGGAGCCTGGCTGGCAAAAGCATTCTTCATTCTCCACATGCCTCTGGCTCTCTCTCTCCCACCCCACCTCCACGGTCTCCCAGGCAAGCTATTGTGTGTCTCCTGCTCTGTTTCTCATTGCCTGGGTCCTGCTTGGTGCTGCTGCTGATGCATTGTGCATGATGTCTTTAGAGGGAAAGGTGATTCACAGAAATAAATTGCATTGTGTTTTAGGTCTCTGGCAGCCCACCTCTGTAATCATGTCTGTAAGGGACTTCATAATAGCTTGAGGGCCCTGGTGTCAGCTTGAGGTACTCCAGTGGCTTCAAGATAGATAAATGCTGCACCCAAATGCACATTCAGCCAGTGGAGTCATGAGTTTGAGTCGAGGACGGAGGTGCCCGTGCTATGAACTAGCCACGCTTCCAGCCTTTTTATCTGCAAGTTGATAGAAATCAAAGGACGAGGGGTTGTTTTGTTGTTGTTGTTTTGTTTTGTTTTGTTTCCTTAATAATCACCGGGAGACTGGGGCTTCTTTAACCTAGCCCCAGCTGATGACACCTTGTGCTCTCACCAGCTCTGTGATTTGATGCAAGCAGTTTTGGAATGTTGCTGGGAAAGAGAAAAGCAACAGAGGAGAGAAGAGGCAGGGAGGTGGTACAGTGAAGGGCAAGAACAGCTGAGCCACGGGCTGGGAAGCCTGAGGCCTTGACCTGTTTTAATAATCCCCCAAAGTGATGAGGGTCTGCGAGGGCCACGGATGTCTGAGGGAAGCCATGGGAGGGACACAACCACGGTGGGGTGAGTATTGACAGGAAGGGAAAGAGGAAGCAAGCTGGTGCTCTTAAAAGATTCAGAGATGGTGGATGGTGGGAGAATCATGCTTCCTTGAGCACATCGTCCAGAAGAGGCCCCGTTCCCATGGCATTTTTAAGCAGTCTTATTGATATATAATTTACATACCATAAAGTTCACTCATTTAAAGTGTATACCCCATGACATTTTAAGCTGATATATTATGACTATGACAGTAAGATTTAGGGGAAGCAGCATGAAGCAAAGACTGTGGGATGAGTAGAGCAGGTTGTCAGAGTGGCATGCTTTTTTTAAACGTGTCTGTTCCCCCAGCAACTAATAGCTCGGCCCTCACCCCACCCTCTGCCTCCTCCAGGCCTGGCCATGCCTGCAAGGTCAGCCCATGCTATCAGAGTGTGGCTCTTGGTCAGCTCACAGGACGCTCACACAGCTCAGTATCAGAAATCCCTCTGGGAGGCCTGCTGATATCCAGGAGATTTGGGCTTTGTGCCACTTGAACTTTCAAATTATGAGTCACACCCCACCGCCACCCACCAGCCCTTTCTGTGTGGCGCTTGCATTCACATGGTGTGTCCCTGTCGCTCTCCTCAGGTTTGGCCTCCACCGATAGATTTAAAAGCCACGTTCCATCCCCTTAAGCGATTAGGAGCCATATCTTGCAAGCACCTGAATATGATATCTATATAATCTTCCTGTCATTTGCCCCCTGGTTTCCCTGGATTGTTTATGATTGTGATTTTCCCCTAAGTCTAAGGTCTACCTAACCTGTAACCTGTGCTACTAAAATATGTTATTCCTAGCATAGGTAACCCTTCCTCCTGAAACCCAGGCCTGGTTGTATGCTTCAGTGATCCTGTAACATACCTCCTTTGCCGCGAGACTGTCTGGGACTGAGTCTTGCCGCTGTCACTGGCTGCTTCCCTCGGCTCTGGCCACTTTGTTACCCTCTCTTGAGGTTTGCTCAGATCACTGTTCCTGAAACTTCAGCCCTTGCCCTATCTCCGTGCGTTTATCACATCTGTGAATTTGTCTCTTCATATAAAATTGCATGTTTATGTTATTTAAAAATAAAACATATGAACTACTACAAATACAAAAACCAGTATCACCTACGATTAATAGATAGAAGGTATAAAAATGAAAATGTCATAGGGGCACCTGGGTGGCTCAGTCAGTTAAAGCGCCCAACTCTTGATTTCAGCTCAGGTCATGATCTCAGGGTTATGATCTCAGAGGTCTCCCTCTCCTTCTGCCCCTCTCCCTTCTCATGCTCTCTTCCTAAAATAAATAAATACACAAATCTTTAAATAAATAAGTAAATAAATAAAAAGATAACAGAACAATATCATATTCTAGTCATCACCTACAAAGGGTTCTGAGCCTGACTCTTGCTCTCTTTTTGTTTAAGATAAAAATGTCGTGGTGGGGTATGGAGATTAATAATTGTTAGAGAAGTCTTAAAGACAGCACAAGACTGAGATTTTTCGTTTTTACTTAATCAGAGGATTAAAAGGATATTGAAAATGGACATACTTTCTCACTGTGAGTCAGTTGTTTAATGCCATCTCTGCTTTAGGGAATCCCACTCTCCACACTTGGGTTCTAGTCCTACCTGTACGATTAAATGGCTACATGGCCACCTCACTTCTTGAGCCTTAGTATGTTCATCTGTAAGATGAAGTTGCTAAGTTGAGGTAGACAATTCCTTTAAAACCAAGTTTCTCAAATGCGGTCCCATGGACCATCTGCACCTAAATTATCGGGGTACACTTATCAAAAAATACTGATTTCCAAACTCTACCTTTAAGAATCTCTGAAAATGTTCACTTTTATTATCACTCATTCAGTTCATCATTGTATGTATGTACAAAGATTCAAGACCATTGTCATAAAGCCTGTGTGGGACACTCAAAAGTAGAGCCTACCTGTGCATAGGAATCAAGAGATCTGGGATCTAGGCCCAATTTGCATTGTAAGCTTGGACTCACCCCTCTCCTCCAGTTCCCTTATTTGAACATTGAGAAGGTCAGACTGGGTTAGGTTCTAAATCCCTTTGAAGTTTGCAAATATGATGTTGGGTTTCTTGGCTCTGAAAGCCATGCTAAACCCGGGTGCTTGGTGAGGGTGAAGGTGGAGATAGCAAGATGACAGCCAAGGTCTGTGGGCTGAATTTTTCCCTATGGAAAGCCAGCCATGTACATGGAGAGGAACCAGTGCTGTCTCTGCCCAGCTTGCCTAAACAGCATACGCCTTCCAGCAGGACCAAGCCTGCCTAGGAAAGCATCTGCAAAAACATTTAGTGAGACCTGTTGCAAAGTCAGATTAGGCTCTGTTAAGAGAGGCAAGAAGAAGGAAGAGTTCTGGACTGCCACGTGGGCAGAAAGGAGACTGCAGCCAAGTCTGACTGGCTTGAACTATCTCTTCACATCCTTGTGATGCCCCACATTGAGATCTGGGTCTGTGCTGCCACATTCACCTTTCTAGAACTGATCTTCCTCTGATGAAACATGTCTGTCATCCAGAGACTAAAAACCAAACATCTCAAACCAACTTTCATGGCCCCTCAGGCCATTACTAGCCTGACCTCTCTGCCTTGACTCTCATGATTGACCAGCTGGCTCACTGATCATCTTATTGATTAGTTCATCTACCAATTACTTTAGAAATATCTACTCTGTGTCAGGATCTCTTCTAGTTACTAAGAATGCTGACCCGTGATCTAGGCATTAACACGATCCATTGTACTTGCTTCTCTTCAGCCTAGCCTAGTCTGTCCTTTTGGGCCATGCTGCCTTTCTGCTAGTGATTAAGTCTTCTTGGACCTGAGCGCATTCTACCCCAGGCTTCACTTGCAGTGTCTCTTCCAAAGTCCTTGATGTTCAGGCAGTGGCATTAAGCAACCTTTGACCATCTGGAAGAGTACCCAAAGAACAAACTCATTTTCTCTGATACAAAGAGACAGAACCTATAAAAGTCAAAATTCTATGCCTTCCCTACATTCTGAGAGACACCCAAGTGCTCTCTTTTCCTGCATATTAGTGAACAGCTGTGGAATCAGCATGCACTGCCATTCTTCTTCTTTGTGAAGGAACTGCATGGGAGCAGAAGTTGTCACATTGTGATGATGGACTTACTTCAGATGTATAATAAATGGTTTCCCATTGGGAATGGCTTGACAACAGCTGACAGCACTTGGCAAAGCATTCTTCATTAGCTGTAGGGTGAAACCACCACTTTGCCAAGAGTAGTCTTTATGAGCAACTGGAGATCAGGGACTCGATAAAACAATTTTGTGTTGCTGAATGGGGTTTTACAGAGAACATGCAGTGGAGTGAATGAGCAGTCACAGAGCCCAGTCTTTGCTCTACCATTTGCTAGTCATGAGGCCTCAGCTAACTCCATTTCATTTTCCAAGATTCACCTTATGACATCTCTGAGAAGCCTTCTTTCACCACTCCCTCTGCCCCCAGTCTAGTCAGGTGGCCCTCCTGTATGCTTGCATAGCACCTTTCTACTTTTTTCAGTTATCACACTATAACATAATAGTTATATAAATACTCCTCTCTCTAAATTATATGAGTACAGTATAGTGAGTAAGATCAAGGACATTATAATCAGGCAGAGTTATGCTATCTTCCAGCTGTGTGGGGTAATACACTTTTCATAGGGTTCCTGTAAGGATCAAGGGTATATAAAGCAATTAGCACAGCAATTTCTGTCTTTGTTCTATAGTCACGGTGCCTAACACAGTGCCTGGTACATACTGGCAGAGGAAATGGTGGTGGTGGTGGTGATGTGGGAGTGGGGTTAGTGCTGATGATGCTGGTGATGGTGGTGATGGTGGTAGTGATAATAGTGAGTAAGGATAATCGGCAGCATTTATTGAGGGCTTCCTGTATGCCAGGTATTGTACTAAGTACTTGTCTATAGCTGATTTCATCCTCTTGACATCTTCCAGATATTACTAGTGCCCTCGATCTTTCAAGTGAATTTGCATTCAAGTGAGGTTTCAGACGTTGAGTGATTTGCCTAAGATCCCACACTTAAGAAATTAAGACAAAGTCAGAATGTGGTATAGGCTATGGGACATCACCACAGATATGTAAAACACCCAATTGTTAGTTATTTGAGGAAGGAAGGAAAGAATTGACTTGTTTTCTGATCTTAGGATTCCTTTTCTGAAAATGGAGATAATAATCCTGGGTTTTATTAAAATCCGATGAGATTAGGGGAAGTTAAAGCTCTCTGAAAATTGTCAAGTCCTCTCTATGTATAAAGTCCAAATCAGCAGCTGCAGCTCCATAATTACTCATTTATTATTTGGCTCTAAGCACTGGGAATACAGTGAGCAAAGCAGACTAAAGTACCTGCCCTGACAAAAATACTGTATTATAAACTCCAAAGTTGCTAAGAGACTAGAGCTTAATTATTCCCACCACAAAAAACAAACAATTATGTGACGTAATAGAGGTTAGCTAACACTAGAATGGTAATCATATTGTAATAAATGTATCAAATCAACACACTGTACACCTTAAGCTTATTCAATGTTATATGTCAGTTATCTATCAACAAAAGTAAATAAATTAATGATTGAAATAAATCACCTGGCCTCATGGAGCTCTCAGTCTAGTGACAGACAATAAGCAAAAAACAAGTGGAATATAGAGTGCCATGGGGGAAAGTAAAGCACAGAGGGAACTGGGGAGTATGGGAGTGGGAGTGTCATTCTAGTAAATAGAGTGGTCAGAGAAAGCCTTTAATAAGGTAACATTTGAGCAGGGCCTGAAGGAGGTGAGTCAGAGATCTGTGCAGTCTAGGGAAGAGTGTTCTATATCCCACAGGCCAGTTTAAAAGTAAAATTAGGAATATTCAAAAACAACGAGGTCACTGTAATGAAAATGCTAGGAATGAGCTAATGCAGGAACCCCAAGGTCTGTTGCCAATGGCAGAATGAAGAGTAGAATTCAGTATTTTCCCGGGTAACCTCCTATAACACTGTTCCTAAAGCCTCAGTCAAGGTGTGATGTCCTACAAGAGAGAGATCATTATCTGGGAGCATGGTTCCCCTGGCAACAGGCAGCTGGCTGGAGGGAAATAGCTTCTATTCACCACTCAAAGATCCATGGGCAAGATGAGGCTGGACAGGTCATCTGCGCTCATGGCCTTCTTACTCTTCCCAGCTGGGAAAGACCAAGGTGAAATTAGGGGTTCTCACCACAATAAAAGGAGAATAATTAGCTCAGCCCAGCTCTACAGGGATCTATAATGATATTGGCACTGTTTATTAAAATCTGTAATGATCCAAGATGAAGCAGGTTGTACATTATTCAGATTTATGGGTGATCCCAAATTGCATAGGATTGCAAGCACAGGAGAAGATGATGAAAGAAATTATCAACCGAACTAAAAAGCTTAGAGGAATAAGTAAACAGTCAAGGGAAGAGATTTAATTTAGATAAACCTAAGGCAGGATCTCTAGAAGATTCCAAGGTCAGGTGAAAGTAGGAAAAACTAGCTAGTTAGATGGAAGAGGCATGGGAAGGGTTCTGGAAAGTATATTGGTGGCATTGTGGCCAGTATTATGATAAAGGAAGAAAAAATGAAATTACTGAAAAATGTGACTTATCCTTAGAATCCAAAGAATAATGGGATAGTATGTGGAATAGAGTGCCAGACTGGGATCCTGAGGCTAGAGTTCAAGTTGCCTAGGAAGTGGCTCTGTGACTGGGGAAGTCTATTTTTGACCTTTAGCTTCCTCTTCCTTAGTGATCTACAATATGGGCTCTCAGCCCCAAATCTTTGGTTCTCTTATGTTTAAGGAGGGTGTCATGAGCTCTGAGGAGACTCTGAATCCCTCCCTGCTCCATCCCAGCAGACCTTGATGAAACAGCAAAGGATACATCATATTCATGACAGAGGTCCTACAGAAGGGCATTCATTGGGGAGATGGATCAAAGATCCAGGAATCCTCAGAGACATTAAAAGAAGTTTAAAGGTTGCAAAATAAAGGAAGGATGATGGTTATGATGGTTCAGTGTAACTGAGTTATACCAGATGTTGCAGAGAAAATAAAAAGGAAGGTTTAAAGAGGTTAAGGTATGTGTATAATGCAGAATGGTGGTTAAGTAAGACAGATTATACACTGGATATGTTTCAGGATTGGGGTGAAGTTTGGGTGACTTTAGATGGTATGGCAGTCTGGGATGCAGGAATAGTTGTATTCTGCTGTAAACCATAACTGTCTATCCATTTCAGGGTCTGCCCAAGGTAATTTGCAGAATATGCCAGAGAGAGAACATCAGGCTCATCTTTGTTGTTCATGCCCTGGGCTAATTTGCCACTATAGTAACATGGGTGCTAACTACATGCTAAGCTTGGTGTGCAGAGGTCCGCAAACCTTTTTCTGTGAAAAGGCTAGATAGTAAATATTTTAGGCTTTGTGGGCCATGAGGTCCCTGTTGCAACTACTCACTTCTGCTGCTGGAGAGTGTAAGTAGCCATACACAATATATAAATGAACAAGCATAGCTGTATTCTAATAAAAGTTTATTTATAAAAACAGGCAGCCAGATTTGGCCCACTTACCTTTGTCTTCTGACCGCTGTTTAAATGCATGATGTCCCCATTTACTAGCAAATGTGTCCTCATCATTATCCTGAAACCTGTCCAATTTTATGAATAACTTCTTCCTACTGGGAAGAGAATGAAAATGGAAAAGCCCTTTTTCCAATAGGTGTTCTGAAAAATGGGATTACTTACTGAGATGTGTGCCACTAGAAATTCATTTCAAGACGAAAAAAATCTCAGGCATTTAACCTGGCCATTGATGTGTGAGGATGAACTGTAGAACATGAGTTGCTTATATGAGTGACATGTGTTGGGAGAAATACACCAAACTGGAGGCAAGTCTTGACTTCCTCCAGGCAGGAAGAGTTGAAGAAATAAACTCTAGTAGAGGAGAGATCATTGAGGGAACATCAGGGAAGAGGGAAAAGCCAAATGGGTAGAAGTCATGGGGTCTCTATTGTGGCTAGTTTATGCATCGGGCACTTTACATTTTATAAAGTATTTTAGAAAGGGTTTTGTTAACTTATCAGATGATGTAAGGGCCTTTTTCGTAGGTTTCCCACATAGGGAAGAATTCAATAATAATTGCTTATAATGATAATGTCTGCTTATGATAATGCACTGGTTAAGACAGCAGCAACTATTCACTGACGCATTGTGCCGAGTGCTTTATGCTTATCGTCTCATGAATCTTCACCACAGCCTTAGGAAGTAGGTATGGGAAACATACAGATGGAGAAATTTAGAACTCGGCTTGGTAACTGATCCAAGGAAACACATTTCCTAAGTGCCAGAGCCTAGCCCTGAGCTCGGGTCTGACCCCACAGCCGACATTCCTAATTACCTCATTTCCATAGTCCACAGCTGTGACATTTTTTCATTGGTGGGTCTGTTCAAGTGATGAGTCAATGCTTGGACCAGTAACCTAGGAGGGTCCTGTAAACCAAGCTTTTATTGTGGTTGAAGGGCAGGGGTCTAAAACATCAAAATTTGTAAACAGAGACCAGAATGTAACCTCCATGAAGGTGATACACTTGTCTCTTTTATTCACCATGTTATCCCTGGCATTTAGTTGTGTCTGATAAATCTTTGAATCAATGAATCAGTGCATGAACGCTCTTGAGATTATTTCTTCTTAATATAAAAGACCTAATGGCTGTCTAACCCAAGTCTCCATGATTTCATGATTGGGCCTCATACTTCTCTCTCTTTCAACCACATCATCTCATACCGTAGACACAGCAGGCATTTAATGAGTACTAGGTAATGATGAGGAATGATAGTTGACTCTAAATATATAAAGTGCTGTAGAGCTGCAGTAATCAACAACCTTTCATCCCTCCTAGCTCCCATGACAGATGCAACTACTTATTCTCTTTGGGAGTTGTAGCTCAACCCTTTTCTCTCCCATTTATGGATGTAGAGTGGAGAGTAAATCAGAGAGGGATAAGCTAAAAATATGCTCTAATTTTAGCCGAAACTTTGGTGATAATATTACTAATGATGGATTACTAATAATACAATTTAGAGTCATTGACAGAAAACCTGGCGGGACTTTTATGTGGCTCCACAGGGCAGAGCTCAGACCTGCGGAGGAATTCGGGGTAATAGCTGAAGAGATGTTCTCATAGCACCATCCAAAGAGTGAATGAGCTGAGAGGTGAAGTGTGGAGCCCCTGGACCCCAGAGATACTGAAACACAGGTGGACAGGGCGGAGGTATAGAGAGGACAGCTATGTCGGGTGGAGGTCAGGCACAGTTATCTCTAAAGCCCCTTTAAAATATAAACTCCTTGGGCGCCTGGGTGGCTCAGTTGGTTAAGCGACTGCCTTCGGCTCAGGTCATGATCCTGGAGTCCCAGGATTGAGTCCCGCATCGGGCTCCCTGCTCAGCAGGGAGTCTGCTTCTCCCTCTGACCCTCCCCCCTCCCATGTGCGCTCTCTCTCTCATTCTCTCTCTCAAATAAATGAATAAAATTTAAAAAATAAAATAAATAAATAAATAAATTAATTAATTAATTAAATAAAATACAAACTTCTTGGGGATGCCTGGGTGGCCCAGTCAGTTGTCTGCCTTTGGCTAAGGTCATGATCTCAGGGTCCTGGGATTGAGCCTTGCATCAGGCTCCCTGCTCAGCGAAGAGTCTGCTTCTCCCTCTCCCTCTCCCCCTCCACCTTTCACTCTTTGCTTTCCCTCTCTCTCTCTCTCTCTCAAATAAATAAATAAAATCTTTAAAAAAATAAAATATAAACTTCTTGGATTTTTGACATGCCCCATGCCTCAGTTTACTGTAGCATTATCCTCTGGTAAACAAGCCCCCTTTTTTCCCTTCACTTTTTATCAGAACATAATATGCATCACTTGCATGAGTTTTTACTCCTCCTTGAACAGTCTGGGCCTAGTTGGTAACCTCGCAGTACCCCAGTCTATGGCAGATGTATTCATTCTTCTCCTGCACTGAGTGCAATGATTTTTAATTAACGAAGTTCATTCTGTGTCACATCACATAAGCCCTGTGTCCAGGAAAGAGAAACACTATGACCATCGGTACATAAGAATTAGCTCAGCACTTACTTATAGGCCCTGAATTGTGCTGGGATGGCCTGAGGTGGGGTCTGTAGTGTGTATTTTTAAAAATGTTTCTTTATTCTGACACACAGTCCTGAAACAGGACCCCATCGTTTACTCTTCCCAGTAGCTTACCAGGTGAATGGCAGTATCACCATTTTACTTAGAAGTAAACGGAGACCAGAGACCAAGGGTCTCAGTGTTTATAGGTACAACAGTAGTTAGGGGCAGATTTGGGACTAAAATCTCTATTAGTTTTCTCTAGATACAGAAATCTCTCTGCCAGGCAACTTTCTCTACAGCTCTCTAACTTCCACAGGACTGATGGTTTGGCTGATTGTTGATTGGAGATAGATATAGGTTTGTGTGTCATTGTGATTAAAAATAGTATTCTTTAAATTACACAAGTGACATGTTTATTGTGGGAAACTACATCAAAAACTAATGATGTACTGTATGGTGACTAACATAACATAATAAAAAAATTTTTTTTTAATTAAAAAAATAAAAAAATATAGATAAAAGAGGGAGGGAGAATCAAAGCACCTCCCATTGCACAGGGTTATCTGAAATAACCCTGTTAATATGTTGGTATATGTCCTTTTAAATGAACTATCCATATGTTGTTTTGTAATTTTTATTTTATAAAACTGGCATCATTGATGTATATAAAGTTTTTCACTCTTCACTGACTATATTATTAGTATCTTTCACTCCAGTAAGTAGAGAGCCACGCTCACACTTAAATGGCTGTGTAGAACTTCTTGATATATCATAATGTGTTCAAAAGAATCTATTGTTAGATGTTTAAAACATCTGTATTTTTTTGTTTCTTTTTTATTATTATTATGTTATGTTAATCACCATACATTACATCATTAGTTTTTGATGTAGTGTTCCATGATTCATTTTTTGCATATAACACCCAGTGCTCCATGCAGAACGTGCCCTCTTTAATACCCATCACTGGGCTAACCCATCCTCCCACCCCCTCCCCTCTAGAACCCTCAGTTTGTTTTTCAGAGTCCATCGTCTCTCATGGTTCATCTCCCCCTCCAATTTCCCCCCCTTCATTCTTCCCCTCCTGCTATCTTCTTCTTCTTCTTTTTTTAACATACAATGTATTGTTTGTTTCAGAGGTACAGATCTGTGATTCAACAGTCTTGCACAATTCACAGCGCTCACCATAGCACATACCCTCCCCAATGTCTATCACCCAGCCACCCCATCCCTCCCACCCCCACCACTCCAGCAACCCTCAGTTTGTTTCCCGAGATTAAGAATTCCTCATATCAGTGAGGTTATATGATACATGTCTTCCTCTGATTGACTTATTTCGCTCAGCATAACACCCTCCAGTTCCATCCACGTTGTTGCAAATGGCAAGATCTCATTCTTTTTGATGGCTGCATAATATTCCATTGTATATATATACCACATCTTCTTTATCCATTCATCTGTCAATGGACATCTTGGCTCTTTCCACAGTTTGACTATTGTGGACATTGCTGCTATAAACATTGGGGTGCACATACCCCTTCGGATCCCTACATTTGTATCTTTGGGGTAAATACCCAGTAGTGCAATTGCTGGATCGTATGGTAGCTCTATTTTCAACTTTTTGAGGAACCTCCATACTGTTTTCCAGAGTGGCCGCACCAGCTTGCATTCCCGCCAACAGTGTAGGAGGGATCCCCTTTCTCCGCATCCCCACCAACATCTGTCGTTTCCTGACTTGTTAATTTTAGCCATTCTGACTTGTGTGAGGTGATATCTCATTGAGGTTTTGATTTGGATTTCCCTGATGCCGAGTGTAAAACATCTGTATATTTTTAAAGCAACATTCTTGAGTAAACGGCATACAACTTACCCAAGTTCAAAAGTGGGATATTTAGGTAATAAACAGCTCCAAAGAACTTGGAGTGAGCATTTAGTTAGGCAGAAAATGAGTTCCCATCCCTCAGCCTGGTTGGATAACTGAAGTAGTACACATCAACAGCCCCATTCCCATCACTGTCCAATTACAGACATGACCAGCACTGTGATGTATGAGTGATCAGACTTACTGAGTTTATTTTCAGGTTTGAAATTGAGCTCTACATAATACTGGGACATTATTACTTGTGGGTCCTTGAGATTTTCCTGCCACCTCCAAGAACAGAGGTTAGCAATTGCCACTGAATTTTCACCAGGAAATAGAAAGGAAGCCATCAGTTTAAAGTGTGAAAAATCTAATGCCTGTCCAGAAATAGTACCAGAATCAGACTGGAGCATGGAAGAAAAGTCCCATAGACCTGAGGAAGGTTAAGGTGAAAATAGTTTGTTGGAGGTCTGAGATCAGAAAGGAAGAGTTCAAGAGAACTCAGAGCAACTCGGCATCCAAAATGTGTGCTAAACTGGCCAAATGATGAACTCTGGTATCTTTGGAAAAGAAAATGCATCCAGCTTCTCTTCAAAAATTTGCCAGAAAATAAATTTGCCAGGCCATTCATTTGTAGAATGACGGTGACTCTCCAAGTGATCGAGAAATTCCAAAAATATTTTTTCCTTCCCCTGCTATGATGCTCGAGGGAAGGAAATCAGGGTGGCTGGTAAAGCAAACCGAGGTCTGTGTTCTAGACCTGTCTTCACTCCCTCTCTGTGTGACTAAGAAAATTCTGTTCTCTGTCTCTGCTAATGGTTTTCTAGCCATTAAATAAGTAGAGGGGTGTCATAATACACTCATCAAGAATTTCAGCTCTGCCACTTACTAGCTGTATGAAATTTGTTAGTTTCTTCAACCTCTTTTAAGTCCCAATTTTCTAGTCTTTAAAATTAAAAATAGAAATATGTAACTTACAAGATTGTACTGAGCATTAAAACAAAACAAGATACATAGACAGCTTAGCCTAGGACGCATAACAGAGTTGAGGCTCTGCCCCTAACTACTTTTAAGAGGAGTCAGCATCTGTTGTATTTTCTTTGTTCCTTTCCAGCTCCAAAGTATTACTCTATGACAGGTGTTAGGGGTATGTAGAGATGGTAAGTTATGTTCATTGCCCCTAAAGACTTAACAGTCAACAGTCGGCTGTGGGGAGCAGACATGGGAATGCAGCTGGACTGGAAGACTGAGGAGTGAGCTGTGTAATTGAAACAGAGATGCTGTATCCTCACCAGGGCTGAGTGATGGAGGCTTCACAGTGGAGGCAGCCACTGCGGTGGGCTTTAAAACGTGAAAAGGAATTTGTTAAGGGAGGGTAATATTAGAAGCACTCAGATTAAAAAAAGTAAAGGGTGCAACTGGATGGTTGAATTGTTACTATGATTTTTGATCTCCTTCTGATGGGCTGATACAGTTGTTAGGATGGAAAAAAATAAGCATATGTATTTATGACTGAACCCAAATCAATTACTGCTAAAAAATTTCTGTCCTCCAGATCAAAGCAATAAAAGCCTGGTGTCTTTGTTTTGCTACTCACAGTCTGACCTTGGAGGAATGACATCAACTGTTTCTCATCTCTAAGATGCGGATTGTAAATTCTACTTGTCTACCTCCTTAGGTTGTTGTGAAAACTGATAATATAAGGTCTGCCTTAGAATCATCTGGAAGGCTTGTGAAAGCACAGATCGCTAGACCCCACCTCCATAGGTTCTGATTCATTAGGTCTTGGGTGGGGGAAACCTAACAAGCTCCTAAGTGATGTGAATGTGGATAGTCTGACGACTACACTTTAAACCCTGCTTTAGGGCACTATGGTTTTCTAAGCTTGTATTCACAATTGGCTCAAGAGTAATGTAAGTGTTTATTACATTTTATTCTATTGCTAGCCCCTTAATAGACTCTATAGGGGATATGCACAAGTAGGAGACATAATATTTGCTCTTGCTGCCCCCACACTATATTAGCCTTGCTCGGTCATATGTAGTTAATGAATGTGTTGATTTGATTTGTCCTCATATAGCTTCTAGTCTCACCAGAGAGATATAACAAATTTATTAAAATGAGTTAGAATGATATGACTCACTGGAATAAGATCAAGTCTTTTTCCAATTTTTTTTTCCTTAGTAATCAAGCCTATGATTCCTAAAGGACTTTTTCTTTTCTCTTAACCTTTGCTACAAACTGCATCCTTAATGTGGCCACTCTCCGTCTTTCTGCACCTATGACTACATATCCCACCAGCCTTTAGAGGCCCTACCTAGACTGGATGGGATTTCAGTTGGTGTGGAGGAACAGATATATATGTAAATAGAGCCAGATGTCTCCTCCAGCATCTGAAATGGACTGTCCCAGCCATCAGAACTGTGAATCACCTTCAGAAGCCTCCTTCTCCCAGGAGTAGAGTCTTTGCATTATTCATTTCCCTGTTGCTACAGTATGTTCTTGTCTCACAAAGATTATAGCAACCATCATGCTTTCATAACCCATCCTCTTCCTGCACCCCATCCCCCTTCTTGGCCTCTCCTCTTTCTTGCTTCACAGTATCCTTTGCACACTCTATTCTTTGCACTTCTGTGTCCTGGGACCACATTTTGCATAGCAAAACCTTAGAGATCCTCTAGTCTGTTCTTGCACATAGGTTTAAAAGGGTGCCAAAATAATGCTTTACTTATAATAGTGAAGTATCTAAGCTTAGGAAGAATTTACTGTTTTTAAGAATTTACTTTTAAAAATATAAATGATAGTAGTGTTGAGGATATTTCTATAACAAAGTCCTCATTTACTTACATTCCCTTATGCCTTCCTGACTAAAAGAGAGCCAACGAACATTATTCTACCCTAGTGATTCCTATCTTTTGTTGTGGTAGGTGGGATGGAGATTAGAAAACAGATCCCCACCTACCTTTTGGGTTATCAATCAAGATGATAAAACTATGAAGTAGAAGAGCCAATACCCTGAGAAAAAGAGTTCCATCTGTCTTTGTAAGTGGTCTAAAAGTCCAAGAGGTTCTTTGTTTGATTGAGTTTTAAGTCATGTGGCAGGCTCTCTTTCAGGTGAGAATGAAGCAGTCAGCCAGGTCTAATTGCCTGGTTATATGAGTGAGCCAAGCAGGTAACTCTCTCACCAGTTTAATTTGAAGACAGAAATTATAGAGGGTTGAAGCCTGGGACATTTACTGGGGCCAAAAGATTTCTTTCAGGCTGGCCATTTTTCTGAGCTGAAAGTGCCATCATGGTGGATTCATTATTCTAGAGCCATGTATCTCAAAGTACTATCAAGACATGATGTGTGTCAGAATCCCTTGAGCCTCTATTTTTCCAGCCCCCTCTCCCAGAGATTCTGAGTGGGAATCTCTGAGTGAGAGCCAGGAATTGGTACTTTTTAAGAAAACTCATCCAAGTGATTTTGATGCAGGTGGAGGGCCAGATGTAGAGAAATACGGTATGGAGGTAAATATCCATGTGCTAGTATCATGGTTATTTTCTTTTGAACCAACGCTACCTCCTAGGAACCAGTTGAAAGTAGGACTGTGCCAGGCTTCCACTGAGTTTGGAAGGAGCCTCTCCATTTGTTAAATCATGACAGAGATCATGCATGATCCCTTTGCTTCCAGGACATGCAGCATGGAACTCCCGGTTTTCAGTGATGTAGCCATTTGCTTAGCACAGAGCAGTGCTTATTACAGGAGAGTGTGAAATGGGGTAAAATTTCTCTCAGTCTTTAGATTTTGGGGTCTCACTACAGCAATGTTTTGCAACTTTTTAAAGAAAAATTAATGATTACTCCTTTGGATTATCAGAAAAGCCTCCCACCCTCCTGCCCCCCCACTAGATTCAGATATACATTTGGAGCATGCCCCTTATTGAGTATCACTTAATACAGAGAGCAAATTTCATTTCTACACATCCCTACGAATTCAGAAAAATTTGAGACACATTATTTTTGGAAATCTGTACCATAAAAACAATAGGTGCACATAAATGATTAATAATTTATAATGTTTAATACTGAACATGTTTTTACCACTCCTGCTGTCCTGAAGGAATTGTGATGTGTTGTATAACCCCTCCCCATGGCAGGCACACTTGTTTCCTTGCGCTCCTCCATGGAGACTCACTGTTAAAATGCAAGGGCCAGGGAGGACCGGAAAGGCAGTTGGGTGCAAGCCTGGCCCTGCAGAGAGCCCAGGGCAGGAAGTGATTGCTTGGTCCAAGGGTACAGAGACCTATCTGGAAGCTTCTGTGCATGTGAATTGGCCTGTCCAAGCTGGAGTTTCAGCCACTGCTGAAGGGGACTCAGGTGTAGACTTCAGCCACTCAATAACTCTTCCCTTACTGAATGTCAAATGATTTGATCCAAAGGGAAAGAGGCTGAAATTGCTCTGTCTGGTGACTAAGTAACAACCTTGCCTTTTTGATCAGGAAGAAATCTTTCAAGTGATACAGAGAGTAAATGTAGAAACTTGAATGATGATATTGATGATGACGGCATTTAGAGCTGCAGTCACTGCCATTAAGTAAGAGATGATAATATGTCAGCACTTGCATTATCCTGTTTAACCCTCACACCAACCCTAGGAGGCATAGGCATCATTGTTTTTCTCATTTTACGTGAAAAACCTGAGGCTTAATCCTATTGAGTGGCTTACCCATAGTGACACGGGGAGTACAGGACCAGGGTTTGAATCCAGGTCCTTCTGATCCTCAGGCCCATTCTGCCCTCCCTTACTGCACTATTATTATGCCACTCCTCCTCACAGCTGCCATTTTGGAGGGCCTTTAATCATTGTACGAGTCCATGCTTCCGGGGAAATTCTTGATCCTAGCACAGTGTGGGAGCTGATGTTGGTTCTTTAGGGAATTTACCTATTTCCCCATCTACATGTGGGGAAGAAAGGAGAGGCTCAGTGATCAGTTGAGTTTCAAAAGCTCATTCTTCCTTGCTGCTCACTTAATCCATATACAAGTCTCCTGGCTCCCAGTCTAGTGCTCCAGCAAGATCTGGGAACTAAATATTCCCTGGAGCCCTTATAGTCTATTGTGGATAAACTACAGAGTCAAAAGCCTGAGTTAAAATTCCAGATCTCCAAGGCAGTAAGCGTCATTTTTCTAATTTGCTGGGATACTCAGGTAGGTATTGAATCTAGCATAGTGTTTAGAATGCAGTAAGGGTGCCACTAATATTGGTTGCAAGAATGAACATCACTAGTAAGAGATGTGATCCTGGAGATGGCATTGTATTTTCTTGTTTCTCACTTTTCCTACCTTTGAAATAAGTAGGTGTGGTCTCCATGTTTTGGGAGACCTTTCCACTTCAAAATTTGTTTGACCCTAGAGCAGGGGTTCTTTTCCTGAGGTCTGAAGTTGGGTCAGTGTACTCTCCATAACCCTATGGATGATATCTCTAAAATTAGATTTATTTTAGTATAATTTACATAAGTAAAAGTCATCCCTATTAGGAGTACATTCTGTGGATTTTGACAAATGTATATACTCATGTAACCACCGCTACAATCAAGATTTAGAATATTTTAATTACTCCAGAAAGTTCCCTTAAGCACTTTTGTAGACAGTTCCTTCTTCAACCCCAGCCCTGACAACCACCAATCTCTTCTCTTCCCGTAATTTTACCTTTTCCATTAACTTATACAGCCCCCACCATAGTCTACTCTTTCACTAAGTGACATTACCAGTCCTCTTTCTCTTTCCAGGACCTCAGCAACCCTATCCCCTGGCAATGGGTTTGATGGCTAAGCTCTGTTTCTTCATCCTGCATTTCCCAGGCAACATAATGCAAGCTTTCTCTGGGCCTCCCACCCATTTGGAGGTCTGGCTCAGATACCAACCTCAGACCTTCCAAGGACCCATCGTTCAGCCTTGCCCTGCTTCCTGCAGAGGCACAAATACAGTACATGAAGCTTTCTATCCACTTGCTCTCATTTTTGCTCATTAATGTCTGTACCTGGGAGGAGGGATGCCAAGATGTTTATCAAGGCATGGCAAATTAGAACGGGAGACCAGATTTTCAATCCTGGTTTTGCTACCAGAAGCTCACTGGACATGGGCAAATTACTTCAACTTCTCTTGCTTAAAATCTTGAGCTTTCCAAAGTCCTTGGGATAAAACTGCAAAGCCTTCACAAGACATATAAGGCCTTAAATGGTCTGGCCTTTACCTGTGTCCTCAGCCCCTACACCCTCATTGCTACCCTGTAGTGACCTCCAATGACTCTCCCCTAGACCGTAGATTTGGAAAGTACCATGAAGGCTTTGGGCATAAACTGTGGGCCTTTGGTCTTGTAGCTTCCCAACATTTAGCTGGGCAATTATGTACCACTAAGTGGAGTTCTGAAGACGCTCCCATGAAAGTAATTAAGCCAGAGCAGCAGAATAACAAAGACCTGCATGCATGGAGGCGACAGTAACCAGGCCAAGTTTGAGGCCACACATTCCTCAGCAAAACAAGAAGGGTAGATTTAAGACGAAGGAACAGGGATTTTTGGTCGCTTCCTGTAATTTATGTAACTTCCTTCTCCTCAATTATGCACTTTTCTCCACAATACATTTCTTCAGGAAGGCCTTGGAATAGTCAAAAATTCTTCAGATGGCCTTGGTTTATTCAGCTGGCATGTATTAAACATGTGGAGAGGGGATAAGGAGTCCACTAAGACATCAGATCCTGGCCCCCAAGCAGCCTTTTTAGTTGGGGGTCATGATAACTACTATCTCTCTAATACCTTCTCTGTGCTCAGCATCCTGCTCTGAGTTTTACATGCATTATCTTATGTAATCTCTACAATAAACTTAACACTATCCATTTTTTACTTATAAGGGAACCAAAGATTACACTGAGAAGTTAGGTGGAAAAGGTCATGCAGCTGGTAACTTGTACAGCCTGGACTCTAACTTAGGTGCCTCTGATGCCACAGCCCATCCATGTAACTGCCAGGTACGCTGTGGGAAATCAAGTTCATTACTTAACCTTATTAGGCCTCAGTTTCCTCTGTGCAATGGGGTAAAATGTTACCTTGGCTTACAGAATTTACAAGAATTTAAAAGATAATTAATGTAAAGCATTTATTTATCATAATGCCTGGAACATTGTAAGTCTCAATATAGGCTAGCCGCTGTTATTCTTATCATTATCATGATTATAATCAGCCAAGAAAGAGGTATATGCAAAGCACCACTGTGGTTCAAAGGAGGGGGCTGTCACTCTCACCAAGAGGACAGTTAGGGGCAATGTGAGGATAGGTGAAAGGTTCGTCAAACTTTGAGCTCAACCTCAAAAGTAAATGTGTAGGTGGGGATTTGGGGCCAAAGGGTATTCCAACAGAAGAAACTGCATGAGTAAAAACACAGACAGGAGAACACATGTATGACTACAAATGATAAATAGGCAAATGATGTATACGTAAATGCAGATGAGGGTGGACAGATGCTTTGGGATGGGAGTTTTGAGGGCCAGGTTGACTATAGGTTTGGTTTCATAGAAGAGAGGAAACATTGAATGCTTATGAGCAGGGGAATGACAGAGCAGAACTATGCCCCAGGAAGATTTGGCAAGCCATTTATACCCACTGTGGCTGGGACGCATGTGAGGAAGTTGCAGGATCTGAGACTCAGGAAGGACACTTGGGAAGGACAAGTCTGACCCATTACAATGCTATGTCTAATTAGCACGACCTCTTTTGGCTTTAGATGGGGAAGGAGAATCTGTGACCTCTGTATCAGGCTTGCAAAGTGCCCAAGGCTTAACAGGTCTTGCAAGGTACATCTTCAAAAGCCATAGTACTTTTTTTTTTTTAATTTAAATTCAATTAGCCAACATATAGTACATCATTAGTTTCAGATACAGAGTTCAGTTATTCATCAGTTGCAGGTAACACCCAGGGCTTATCACATCATAGTACTTCAATAAGAGTCCTTTACTTTGCTGTGTTGATTTGAAATTCATGCATGTCTTTAAAGTCTGTTGGATTCTCAGAACAACCCTGTGATGAGATGAGGGAAATATTTTGAACTGTGAGCTTGTTGAAGGCAAAGATTGTGTGTGGAGCTTGATTGCTCACTCAACAAATAAGTGAACAAGTGAGTGTGTGAGTGAAGGCATGAATCTTCACTTGACTCAGGCAACAGAGGTGATAGGATGAAAAGATCTGAAGGTCTCACGGTTGGTAACACATAAGCCTGGGACTCGAACCCAGGGCTTCCAATTTCATCATTTTTACACCTCTCCATTTATACTCCCTTAAAAGGGTGCTTTCCAAAGTATATAAAATGTAATGACTTGGAACCTTGCTTCCTTTTTTTCTTTTCTTTTTTCTCCCTAAAAGCAGAGCTTTGCCTTTTCCTTTTTAAGTCAGTCATGAAGGGAGCATTGGCTTTGTGCCCTCTGAAAGCTGATTTTCTACCCCATGCCCAGACTCTGAGATAATGGAGCTCAGCCTTCAGACATGTGAAAGGTACCAATTGTTTTGTTCTCCAAGCATTCAAATGCAGCTGTTTTTTATTGTTGTTGTTGTTTTATCTCCCCTTACAAACTTTTCTTCTCCTAACAGCAAGGAGGGTGAAGGATGGAACATAGGAAGAGGAAGTCAGGTTAGTCTGCCTCAGAGGGCTTGAATAGTTGGGGGAAAAAATGAAATAACACAAAACTGTAACTTGTCATTGTTCTCTGCTGCTTCCACTGCCCACTGCCAATCTACTGTTTCCATCAAATATGTATAATATTGGTTGTGCAGCAGATCAAAAAATTCTCTTCTCTGGAAGGTGCAGTCAGTCCATCTTGAAGGAGGAGCATGGCATCAAAGAAGTCCATTGTTGTCCACCCCTCATTTCTGTCCTTTTTCTCCCCTGCAGGGAGACTAGAAAACCTGGTTTGCAAAAAGACTCTTTCATCTCAAATTGGTCTCTTTCCATTAGTGTCTTGGTTCTCAGGGACAAAAGAAAAAAACAAGAAAAAAAAAAAAAAGAAAAGAAAACAGATATACTATAGAAAAGAAAAAAAAGATGTACTATAAATAGCATTGTTGAGGACTCTAAATCCTTATTAATAAGATTTCATATTTATACAGTGCAGTGTACATTGCTCCTACACATAGACACTTATGCTGCTGGTTTTTGAACAACTGAGAAGCTATTTTGTGTATAAACCATGACCACTGGTTGAAGAGTATGCCAAGATCAGGATGTGACCTCTGCACAGATTAGACTCCTCACTTTGGCCAGGTCTAGAGTTTCAACCTTGTTAATACTCAGAGATGACTAGGTTCAAGGTGCCTGCATCAGGGCAACTAAATGCTTGAGAGACTGCCCTGTACACTGTTACTGCAGTGGTTTCCACTTACCACGATAAATATGCAGTCATGTGGGCTGGATTTGGGAGTCTTCAGACAATGCCGCCTTTCCCGGAGGTAGGGAAGTCTCCACGGGGAACCCAGTTCTGACTAGAAGTGTTTCTGTTTTGTTTAGTTCTTTGTTACACAGCATAGTGATTAAGCATACGGGGTTTGGAATGGGGCAAATTTTGTGCATTAGTTACCAATGCTGCCTAACAAATTACCCCAAAACTTAGGAGCTTACAACAACAATAATTATTTATTATCTCTTATGGTTCTGTGGGTCAGGGATTCAGACAGCACAGTGTCTGAGATCTCAGCTGGAAGACTTGAAAAGCAGAGGCTGGGGCGCCTGGGTGGCTCAGTTGGTTAAGCGACTGCCTTCGGCTCAGGTCATGATCCTGGAGTCCCCGGATCGAGTCCCGCATCGGGCTACCTGCTCAGCAGGGAGTCTGCTTCTCCCTCTCCCGCTCCCCCCTCTTGTGCTCTCTCTCTCTCTCTCAAATAAATAAATAAATAAATAAATAATCTTTTAAAAAAAAAAAAAAAGAAAAGCAGAGGCTGAGATCTTCTGAAAGCTCACTCACTTTAATGAAGGCTTTGAAGGGGCTGTCAGCTGGTACACTGACCCACGGCTTCCCCACATGGCCTGTATTTCTTCACATGGTGACTGCATGCCAAGGCTTAGTGTGGCTATCATTACAGCAGAGACCATGCCATTCTGATGCCTCACGGAAAGTTATGTCAACAATGGAAAGTAGATTGTCAGGAAGGGAAAAAAAAAGAGAGAGAGAGAGAAATGGGAGAAGAGGAGACCACAGGTGGCCATGTTTGCCTAGCACCACTTTAAAGAATCAAAAGATACAAAATGATAACCTCCCTCATTGCCATGTCTGTGTATTGTGTAGAAATGAGTGCATCAGGAAGACGTAGCTTAATAATAAATTATCCAGCGAACAGCCTCTCTCTCATTTCAGGTTCACCACTACTGTCCAACTGCCATTACCTGAGCACCCGCTTGGCCCAAGCATCTTCACAGGCATAATCTCATTTAATTCTTACACAACCTGATAAGCTCAGTGTTATAATTTCCACTTCATTTTTTTTCATCAGAACTTTGAGGATATGGAAACTTCCCAGTCCCCCATTGATAAACTACTGCTGAGAGGATTTATTTTTAAAGATGTAGAGCCATTATTCATTCGCAGACATTCTCCTCTTTTAGTTTCAGGGAGTACTTCTGTAGAGGCCCTATCTAATACTTCCAGTCATGTAAGGAAGTCTTTTGGCTGGCTATTCAGGTATTCTTATCACATGATCTAATTTAACATATTTTTTTCTGCCAGTAGACTTGCCTTTGATCTCTCATGTCATTATTCTTCCAAAGCCACCCCCAAACAAAAATCTACACTAAACAAGGAAAGCTACTTCAATATATCTGGATTTCTAAGGAACTGTCCCCTCTCCCAAAAGAGTAAAACAGCAAAAGTATTTCTTTCAAATAGAAATAAAAATTCTCTCAGTCATTTCAGTTTCTATGGCTGTTCTCTTTTCTTTTAAAAGCTTTCTTAAGACATTAGTCACACCCCATACAATTTACCCATTTAAGTGTTGAATTCAATGTCTTGTATTATATTCACAGATTTATGTATCTGTCATCACAATCTAATTTTAGAACATATCCCTCCCAACAAAAAAGGAGCCCTGTGCCCATTAGCTGTCACTCCCTATTGTCCTCTCCTGTTCTCAATCCTAAGGAAACACTAGTCTATATTCTGTCTCTCTAGATTTTCCTATTCTGGACATTACATATAAATGGGATCATACAATATGTACTCTTGTGTGACTGACTTTTCTAATTTAGCATAATATTTTTGAGATTTATCCATAATGTAGCATGTATCAGGACTTAGTTCCTTTTTATGACCAAATAATATTTCATTATATGGATATACCACATTTTGTTCCTCCATTCCTCAGTTGACAGACATTTGGGTTGTTTCCAGTTTTTGGCTATTGTGAGAATTATTCCAGTTTTTGGCTATGTTGCTATGAACAATCCTATACAAATTCTCATGTGGGCACATGCTTTCATTTGTCTTGGCTATGTACCTAGTAGTAGAATTGCTGTGTTACACAGTAACTCTATGTTTAACTTTTTGAGGATCAAACTATTCCCAATACGACTGTACTATTTTATGTTTCCACCAGCTGTATATGAGGGCTTCAACTTCACGTCCTCACTAACACTTGTTATTGTGTTTTAGATGATAGATGTTCTGGTGGATGTGAAGTGGTATCTCATCACAAGGGCGCTCCTTCATCCCCATCACCTATTTCACCCATCCCCCCACACCCCCCTGCTGGTAACCATCAGTTTGTTCTCTATAGTCAGTCCACCTTATTTTAAAGTTCTAATCTAGTTGTTGATGTTGGGCATGAAAATAAAGAAGACTCTAGCCTTTTGCTAATGAAAGTGTGGTTCACAATGTCACCTGGCAACTTGTTAGAAATTCAGAGTCTCAGGCCCTACCTCAAACCTACTGAGTTAAAATCTATATTTTAATAGGGCCTCCCAGTAATTTGTATGCATGTTAAAGCTTGAGAAACACTGATCTAGATTATCAAAATATCATCAGAAGCAGTTGAGTGATTCAGATGGTTTTGATAGGATTTACTGAGTCAGAAGAATAATGATGCTATCATCATTAAACTCTTACTATAACACCATCTTGATTCCTTTCTCTCCTTGGCTTCCAGTAAGTCTGCACTCACAAAGTCCTATGGAGTTTTCTGTAATTATAACATACATCCTTTTCTTCCCATTTCTATAGCTGTTACCTTTATCTTGGCCCTCACTACCCTGCACCTGGACTATTGAAGCTGGGTCCAAATTTGTCCCTCTACCCTCTTCATGCTTCTCCATTTACCTAAAGCTCTCTCTACCTTTCACATCTTTTCTGGCTTTTTCTTGCCTTCAAGGTAAAATTCATATCCAGCACTGATGTGAAGACCTTTGCATTCAAGCCCCAAAACACTTTTCCCAGAGAATCTTTTGCACGGATGTCCTCTGTGTCCATGCCTTTGTTCACACTCTGGAATGCCCTTCCCCACCAGTTTTTTATGCCTTCAAGGCTTTACTGAAACCCCACATCCACCATGAATGTCACATCTACCATATCACTCTTGACTCCCCTGTTCTCAGGTTCTGTGGTACTTACTGGCTATACTGGTTTTTGTTCAATAGCATTATAATTTCAGGTAAAAGACATATGTCTCTCAACTAGACTGTAAGCTCATGGAGGACAGGGGCCACATCTTTATCTCCCTCCCACCTCTAGCATCTGACAAGGCACTAAGCACACAGTAGGTAGTCAGGAAATATTTTGCCTCTGAATCTGATGAAGTTGTGGACTAATGCCCAGATTTGCAAGCACATCATTCCTACTAATTTATTTCCCCTAAGGGTCTATGCTACAGTTCAGTAATTATGTAAACAACATTGTTTATAATACCAGCCATGGGTATGCAGACTCGGGTCAACCGGGCAGTAGGCATTGGATGCAGTCCAGTATTTTAGGCCAAATAAAAACTATGAACCTTTATTTCAAGAGCCACTGTATTCTGCGGAACCAAGCTCTATTCTAGGTGTCAGAACAACAGGTGTCCCTTGTCACCTCCCTGCTGTGGCACTCAAGACCAGCTGCTTGCAAACAGCTGTCAGGCAGAGCCCCAGCTGGCAAGCTCTGGCTGAGCCTGGGGCATCCCAGATACAAAATGTTGATAACATTGACCCTCGTTCTGTATTTTGTTACATTTTCATGTTTGTTTGGCACTTCCTTATTGAGGCTGTTGGCAACATTGTGTGCTGCTCACTTGGCTCAGTATATTATTGGCTTTTTTAATATATGGCTTACTTTTCCTACTCCAGGGATTGGACAGTAAAGATTCCTGTGAGTAGCCATTATAGTGACAACCTTTTTTTGTGTATATATTAGCTCCTTTGTACCACATAAAGAGATAGAGAGGGAAGGTGCCATTATTCCCTTTTTACAACTGGGGAAACAGAGACCCAGAAAAGTGATCTAACTTGCCTGGATCACAAATAACGGGTTTGTGTCAGAGCTAGGACTAGAGTTCAGGCTCTATAAACCTAGGGCTAATATCAGTTAATAGGCTCAGGGCAGCCTAACTGGTTATTAAAGGTAGGTAAAGTTGGGATTTGAACCCAAATGATCTTTTTCTGGAGTCTACACTCTCACTCAACTATTAACATGACCTATCAGACAAGCCACACTGATTCATGTAAAAAAATATATTTGCCATTTTTCCTCTAAGCCAGGCTTGCCAAAATTAGGAGCAGTATCCTGTCTTTGAGATTCATTACTTCAAATAACTATCTACTTTCTCTTTCAAAGTTATCCCTTTAATAATGACTGTTCAATTCTGATTATATCTGGGTTAGAAATAAGAAACCTATTTAGGTGCTAATTGGCTCTAATATCTCAGTGAGTCTTGTTATTTCCTACAAGGAGCCTCTAGAACATGGATCATACAGTTATTACAGAGTTTTCTGGACCCACCATCTTCTGTGTGGTTCAGTGCACTTGAATTTACAAAGCAGTTTTATAGCAAAACAAATTTGTGCTAAGGACAGTGTCTTGAAGGCTGGGCTTTGAGGGTAGCAGTTATTTTCTTGTGCATAATAGTGGGGATGCAGGATGGACAAATTAAATTCTTTCGCCCACATCAAAGCACTAAAATGAAGAGTTAATGAGTGTTCCAGGAAGCTCACAGTATCATGGTAAAAAGCTAAATTTCTGGTGTCAGACTTCTTAGGTACAAATCGCTGCTTTATAACTTGGTAGCTTTGTAACCTTTGGCAACTTAACTTCTCTGAGTTTCAATTGCCTCATTTGCACCATGGGGTCATAATGGTACCCACCTCACAAGGCTGAAATGATGACTAAATGAGAGGATAAAGGTAAAATACTTAGCCTAAACATAATAATAAAATAATAAATAAATAAAAGAAGAAAAATAAGGTAAAATACTTAGCCTAATGCCTGGCACATAAATCAGTGCCTCATAAAATCTAGTTGTTATTATTATTATTATTATTATTATTATTATTATTATTCCTATGGTCAAATAAAATCAGAAGTCATCCTCATCCTTCATAAATATTTATGGAGTGTCTGTCTCTCAGGCCTAAGTGAATAATCCCTTCTGATTTACTATCAAGGGTCTGTCTGTGTTTAATTGAGAGGAGGAAAAAAATGAGGGATGGAGAGGAGAACCAGCCTTTAACACCAGATGGTATATACCAGGGCTTCTCAACCTCAGCATCATGGACATTTAATTGGATTGGATAAGTCTTTGTTGTGGGGGATGCCCTTACCACTGAAGGATATTCAGCGACATCCTGGCCTCTACTCACTCTGTAAGATGCCAGCAGCAACCCTCTCCCCTCCATTTGTGACAATCAAAAATGTTTCCAGACATTGCCAAATGTGTCTGGAAGGGCCAAAGTGCCTACACTTGAGATTTACATAGTGTATCTTCCCATGATGAAAACATGTATGGCATGGAGTAGCCTGTGATAGAGACAGAGGTGGGAAATTTTTTTTA
Organism: Neomonachus schauinslandi; assembly: GCF_002201575.2. Classification (NCBI taxonomy): domain Eukaryota; kingdom Metazoa; phylum Chordata; class Mammalia; order Carnivora; family Phocidae; genus Neomonachus; species Neomonachus schauinslandi. Next base: position 106,475,944 of record NC_058409.1, on the reverse strand, counting down.
TAAAGGGACAGATACGTATTTTAGGCTTTATCTCTGTCACAGCTACTCAGTTCTACCATTATATCATTGGAAACAACCATAGACAGTACATAAATAAGTTTCAATGAAATGTCATTTATGGACATTGAAATATGAGTTTCATATAATTTTCATGTGTCACTAAATATTCTTTTTATAATTTTTTCAACAATTTTAAATTATTAGAGCCATTCTTAGCTCACAGGCCATACAAAAGCAGGTACTGTGCTAGATTTGTCCCATGGGCAATTTTTGCCAACTTCTGGGGGTCTAAGTAGTATTATGAAGCCCTGGGGAGAATATGGTACTTCCCCGTGGCGTCCAATCAACTTAAAAATTTGGGAGAAAACTTTTTATTAAAATAAATGTTGCTATATTTTGGAAGAGAATCCAAACTCACATGAGTTTTCAAGATAAAACATAGTATTTCAAAGTAATGTCTTACTTCGTGTGGGTTGCTTAGAGCTATGCCTCAGATCCCTAGAGGCTATCCCTGACACCATTCTTCTCTGCTTTTAGGCTACTTTGGTGAAAAACTTGAGAAGTTGCCATTGTAGGTGAGAAACTAACTCACATAAGAGCCTTTTGGACTTCTTATAACTGATTAGCCTTAGATGGGATCCAATAAGTCACTGAGAAATATTCTGATTGCCTTAGTGGCTCTCTAATGTATTTCATCCAGAGAATGGTTGTATAATATGTGATTACTTAATCCAAGATGGTTCCTATTAATACTTACTGAAATTTTCAAGTGTCCCCTTTATTACACTTAGGAGCTGGAGTCTATTGTTTGTTTCTCTTGTCAGCTAAGCAGCATGTATACTACTCAGCATGATGCATCCCCAGGAGATTAACAAATGACCCAGGCTCCACCCTCAGGAAGCTGAAATTTTTCCATTAATGTTAGGGCTCATTCAGATGAGATGACCCCAAAAGAGTACACCATCAAGAAAGATATAGTGGCGGAAAGAGCATTGGAATGGGAAGCAGGGGGCTTCTTTTCTAGTCCTTCTATGCCTTTTATCCTGAATGGGAGAGTTACTTTTCTCTTCCGCCTAGAGCACTTTTTTGAAAAGGATTCTCAGGCAGCATCCAAGCTGAGCTGGGAACAGTGCCACAGCTGATTAAAGCTGTATGCCATGGGTGGGAAATCAAGGAGTGGCTGGTGTAAGTGCTGGGGTATTGCCATGCTTAGTCTCAATCATCTCTATGGTCCCTTTTGACTGGAAATGTCTATGGCTATATGACTCTGACTGCAAGGTTTTGTATTACTCAATGGATCCAAAGAAGGAGGGATCATTGTGGGATGCAAGGTCAGGGGAAGATTACATGGCAGAGATGAGAGGGTGGTCAGGGCTTTGAAGATGTTTATTCTTTTTCACAGCTGGGCTCCAGCAGAGGGCATTTTGTGCTGACTTGGGTTTTGGTTGGCTCTCAACTGGGTGCCTTCTATTGTGGTGTTGGCATGGCAAGAGGGGGGCATGTGGGAGATATTGTGTCCCTGCCATTCTCCCAGCCCTCGTGAAAGGAAATGTCTTCTAATGAGCCCATCCCAGAGAGTCTGGCCTTTCAGATAAACAAATAAGCAGGAGACACTCACAAGAGGACTGGAAAAAATAAGGCCACTTTGAGTGACGGCCCAAATAAAGAAAACCTAAGAGGTCTGAAGTTAGCAGTTAATGAGCACATCTCCTCATCCATGCTTTTTTGACCAGGACATCTATTGTTGAGGATGCCAGAAATGTGTGTGTCTTATGTATACAGGAAGAAGCCCTTCCGGCCTCTGTCCCAGTACTGACTTTTATTTTATCTTTCATTTGGCAGAGGCGGGGGCGGGGGAGGAGGGTGCCTGGAGGATATTTGAAAGGTGAGAAGAAATCTAAAGCTAACTTCAGCCTAAAGCCATTTATTTACTAATTAATGGGGATAAAAATATAATTTACCTCCCAGAGTAGTTAGAAGAATCAAGTAGGATCATGCTCAGAAAGCACTTAGCGCAGCACCCCAGCATTTAGCCAGCATCTGATGCATGTTGGTTGTCCTCATTGTTAGCAGAAATAAATAACATCATCTGAATGGATAAAGAAGATGTGGTATATATATACAATGGAATATTATGCAGCTATCAAAAAGAATGAAATCTTGCCATTTGCAACAACGTGGATGGAACTGGAGGTTATTATGCTGAGTGAAATGACTCAATCAGAGAAAGTCATGTATCATATGACCTCACTGACATGAGGAATTCTTAATCTCAGGAAACAAACTGAGGGTTGCTGGAGTGGTTGGGGGTGGAAGGGATGGGGTGGCGGGGTGATAGACACTGGGGAGGGTATGCGCTATAATGAGCGCTGTGAATTGTGCAAGACTGTTGAATCTCAGATCTGTACCTCTGAAACAAATAATACATTATATGTTAAAAAAAAAAAAAGATAGGAGGGGAAGAATGAAGGGGGGGAAATCGGAGGGGGAGACGAACCATGAGAGACTATGGACTCTGAAAAACAAACTGAGGGTTCTAGAGGGGAGGGGGGTGGGAGGATGGGTTAGCCTGGTGATGGGTATTAAAGAGGGCACATTCTGCATGGAGCACTGGGTGTTATACGCAAACAATGAATCATGGAACACTACATCAAAAACTAATGATGTAATATATGGTGATTAACATAGTAATAAAAAAATTAAAAAAAAAAAAAAGAAAGAACATCATCTTATTCATGCATGGAGGTGAATGAACACTGAAAAGAGCCTGAAGATGGGGGATCTAGTTCCAGTTATGCCATCAGGTCCCTGTGAGATTTTGGGCAAATCATCTCTTGTGTCACCTGAGAGTATTAGACTAGAGTCTTCATTCATTTAGTAAACATACTTCAAAGACCAACTAAGTGCTAGGTTGTGTCCCAGGTGCCAGACACATAAAGGTGAATAAGATGCAGTTTGTGCACTCTCAAAGGACTCCAAGTGTAACGGAGGAGACAGACGACGAATGCATATGACAGTGTAACACAAGAATTACTATTACTGTGATGATGTGCGCCAGGTGGTCTGGAGCCCTAGGCAAGAAACCGACAAGATGAAGGCTGGTCCTGATGCCACCTTCCATGGATCTGTAACAGAAGCATCCAAGAAACCAGCTGGGTGATTAGGGGAAGAAGGGGCCACCTACCTAGCGAGGAGCCTAAAACCCAGATCCTCTCCTTCTAGGACCAGAAATCTCACCAAATACCAGGCTGCCTTATAATACAAACATTCAAGGAAAAGTGATGTGCAGAGAGGTGACATGGTGACAGTAATAGGGGCTTGGAAACAGGAGACTTTGATTTGAGTATCAGAATTGTTATTGTGGTAGCTTGATGACTTGGGAAAGTTGTTTAATTTCTCTGAGCCTCCATTATTTCGCCCACAAGAAGGTTGTTCTGTGTCAACATGCTTTCCATGTCCCTCTGGGGGAAGAGGGAGACTTTATTTTAAAGCCTTGATAAACTGTAACTTATGTAAACTCTGACTTATGCTTATTTCTGTTTTTATTCTTAATAATAATAAAAATAGGGGCACCTGGGTGGCTCGGTTGGTTGGGCAACTGCCTTCGGCTCAGGTCATGATCTTGGAGTCACTGGATCGAGTCCCGCATCAGGCTCCCTGCTCAGCGGGGAGCCTGCTTCTCCCTCTAACCCTCCCCCCTCTCATGTACTCTCTCTCTCTCTCTCATTCTCGCTCTCTCAAATAAATAATCTTTTAAAAAAAGTAAATAAAAAATAATAAAAATAATAAATACCCTGCTATGTTATCAAAAAAATACATTCAGTGGCCAGTAATTGAATTCGGGTGTTCAAAGAAGTAGGTAAGGATATTTTTCTTTCAATGATCAGTATCTTTTTCTAGGAAAAAAGGCTAAATGTAGGCCTCTCTTTAATTTTAATACAAAGCAGTCTTAAATTTTATAGCTTGGATATGTGTGAAACACAGAACAGAATGAAGGAAGGAGAGAAAGTATCTATTTCTCCTGAAAGCTAATCAGAGAAATAGCTCAAGGTAAGCGTCTTGTGAGCTGATCTCAGATTAATTGAAGTTTCAGCATGCTGTTGTGATAGGAACCCCTGAAGTGAGTGATTGATTATCTAATGATGGAAAGAAAGGGTAAATGATTATAGTAAACAAGAGCCTTTGTTTGAAGCAAAGCAAAGGAGATATGAGGTAGGAAAAATATAATAAAGACAGAAGAAACTTGTGTTCTAGTCCCCTTAGATGAGTGACCTTGAACAAGGCTCTTCCCTATACTTGGCCTCACTTTGTTTCCTTCTAGCTGCAACCCAAGGCTTGGTCTAGAAAATCCCTAAGGCCCTTTTCAGGCTTGCCAGACTATGAGGTGTCTACCTGTACAATACTGAAACAATAACAAACAGAGTGAGCCTGACTGATAAACTGAGAGAGAAACAGACTCGTAAAACCCACTGATTCAAATTAAATGGAGAATTCATGTTGATTTAGAGCTGGCAATCTCAGGCTTCTAAATCACAAGGAGACTCTACTTAATCCTAGGATGGTCTCTTGGGCCTTATCTTTCTCAGCTCAGTAGTGCTACACAGAGAGCTCCCTTGGAAGTCAGGATGAGAGAGAGAGAGAGCAAGAGCCAGAGTGAGAGAGAGAGCCGTTTAGAAAAAGAATATACCTGAATTACTGGGGAGGTGTCCTACACCTCCCCACCCCAGGTACAGGCAAAAAAATCATGAAAGCCTTAGCCAGGCCTTAAATATTGGCTGCCTACCTGCTCAATGATCTTACATAGGGTTAAATAAATAACTTGCACACCATCTGTTAAATAATGCTGTTTACCATTTTTAGAACTACAAAGAGTAGGGAATTCAGCAAACCCACAATCCAGCACTTCAAACTCTGGAAATTTACCCCTGGAGAGACTAGGAAGCCCTGAAGCCTGGGAAAGGTTGCTGAACATCAGCTACAGGAGAGATGTCATATAGCTCCCCAAATCTGTGCTGCTCCAAGTAAGCAACTGAGGCCTAGGGGAGATCCAGGGCTTTCCCAGAGTCACCCATGAGTTTCTACAGAGCTAGGACTGGAACTCAGAACTCAAGGTAGGACTACAACTCCAATCCAGTGTCATGGAGCTTCAGTGGCCCTTCCCATGTCGGAGAGGGTTGTAGGGATGCTCTATTTCCTGGTTCTTTGCAGTGCAATGTCAGAAAGGAATTGAGGATTCTCCTTGGGCATGAAGGCCACCACCGAACTTAGGGTGACAAGTAGACAAAAGAATGTTGGATCTGGGGGGCTCTGTGAGACCTTGTGGACGGCAGGTCTTCATACACACCAGTAGCACTTGGGGAAGAATAACATTCATCTGGACACCCAACTGCTGTGCCCACTTCAAATCAGGTCAACATACTGATTCAGACAAGGGGAGTTGTGCTGAAAAGAGAACTGGACTAGGATTCTCAAGGCCTAGTTTCTTTTCTTTTTTTTCCAAGACTTATTTATTTATTTTAGAGAGAGAGAGTGAGAGAGAGCAGGGTAGGGGCAGAGGGAGAGAGAATCCTAAGCAGACTCCATGATGAGCACAGAGCCAGACACAGGGTTCCATCTCTTGACCCCAAAATAATGACCTGAGCTGAAACCAAGAGTCAGATGCTTAACCACCTGAGCCACCCAGGCACCCCAACTCAAGGCCTAGTTTCTAATCCTATTTCTACCACCTGCTGGTCACCCGTCCTTGACACTCTATTTAAATTCTGTGAGCCTCAGTTTTCCCATCTTTTTTTTTTTTTTTAAAGATTTTATTTATTTATTCATGAGAGATAGAGAGAGGCAGAGGCAGAGGGAGAAGCAGGCTCCCCACGGAGCAGGGAGCCCGATGCGGGACTCGATCCCAGGATCCTGGGATCATGACCTGAGCTGAAGGCAGACACTCAACTGACTGAGCCACCCAGGCGTCCCTTTTTTTTTTTTTTTTTTTTCAGTTTTCCCATCTTTAAGACAGGGATGATGATGACAGTATCTGCCGAGCTTTATTAACTTGAACTAAATGAGCCAAAAAGAAAAAAGAAAAAAAACCCCAAGAGGCATGGAATTAAGTATGAATTTCTAGGTTTTAGTTTATACACATTATAAGAATTTAAAGAGAAGAGGAAGAGATGCAAGTATCCTAAGGAGATTAGGAAGTGCTCCCCTAGGGAGATGGGGAAGAAGCTGAGCCCTAAACAGCAGGTTGGATTTGCACACTGGGAGCGGAGGTGAGGAAGGGGAGAAGAGGTAAGGAAGGGGAGAGGAGGTAAGGAAGTAGGGGCAAGAGCCTGAGCAAATGTCCAGAGTTTCTGATTGTTCTAAGGCCTTGGGATTTGTAATTTTGCTTTAAATAATATTCTAATCTGGGGCATTTGGTGGCTCAGTCATTAAGTGTCTGCCTCTGGTTCAGATCATGATCCCATGGTCCTGGGATCGAGTCCTACATTGGGCTCCCTGCTCGGTGAGCCTGCTGCTCCCCCTGCTATGCTCTCTCTCTCTCTGTCAAATAAATAAATAAAATCTTTAAAAAATAATAAATAAATAAATAATATTCTAATCCTTGACACCTCCATTCAACAGTGTTTTCTGTTTCCTGAATTGTTTCCCCGGGGAGGACTAGAAACTACTTGTTGAAATAAGACACATCACAGAAACTTATTTTCTTCCCATTCACTGCATTGTTTTAATACTTTTTTTTTTTAGAGAGCGAATGTACACACACAAGTGGTGGGGGGATGGGCAAAGAGAGAGGGAGAATCTCAAGCAGAACTCTGTGCTTAGTGCAGAGCCCAACCTGGGGCTCGATCTCAAGACCATGAGATCATGACCTGAGTCGAAATCAAGAGTCTGTTACTCAATCGACTAAGCCACCCAGGTGCCCCATTCATTGAAATGTTTGTTAAAATAAATTGGATTTTTTGTTTTGTTTTTGAGAATTTTTTTTTATTGTTAAAATAAATTGTTAAAAAAGTGAAGTCTATATCCAGATAATCCTCCAAATGAACAGACTTATTAGCCTTTAATTATATCGTGTTCCCTGGTAATGCTCTTCACTTGCTAAATTATATCACTAATAATTATAATCCCTTCCCTGTGTTTTGGGCTTTAGAGTTTATAAAGGGTTTCATTTATGTTGCCACCTTTGGCCCTCACGGCAAACCCATGCAGCAATTTAGGTTATTTGAGCTATAGAGAGGTCACTAATAGTTGGCTAGTTTGCCTGATACATAGTAAGTTCCCAATAAATGTTGGATGGCTGGATGGATGGATGGATGGGAGAGAGGCAGGGATTGAGTGAGTTGATAGCTGCCCTGGGTATCTGTCATATTTTATCATTTTCCCTCAGTGATAATCCCAGCTTCAGGGGAGATCCCAGGACACAGAAAGCCAGTGTGCCCTGAAGTAATTTACCTCTGGGCTACACTGGAGCCTGTCAAATGGGCGTACTATGTCTCTCTGCTGTAATTTTGTGATATAAGAATCTAATCAATTTCCCATGAAGCAAGGTGCTCAACCACAAAGACTGTCCCCTCTCACACTCTGTGATAGTGTATTTGGAGTTTTTCCCTCATTTGAGAAAAATAGAATTCTTGCCCATTTCTATCCCAAGGCATAGAGTTGAAACTATCAATGCTTGGGCTGTAGGGAGATCATGTACAAAAAAGGGAAGGACCAGAAAACCAGAGGACAGAAGACCTGGGTTCAAGACCTGGGTCTAAGGTTATAAACCTCATTTATTCGCTCAGTCATTCATTATATATTGAGTTCCTACTTTGTAGCAGGCTCTTCCAGTCTTTGGGATACCATTGTGAGTAAGAGGGACTAGGCACCTGACTTCATGGCCCTCAGTTATAATGGGGTAAAATGGACAAACAAAAAACCAACAAACAAAAATTACTAAATACATGCAATAAGTGTAAGACATAAATTCTCAGAAGAAAAAAAGCAGCATGCAGAGAGAAGATAACATGAGGGTATTGCTTGGTGTGATCAGTGAAGACCCTCTCTAAGATGGTGATATTTAAGCCTGGTCATAAAGACTGACATGGTATTAATTAGCTCCACAGAAACAAAATTGGGGAAGAATATTCTAGTCAGAGGCAACAATTTGTGTAATGGTCTTGAAGTAGGAAAAAGCTTGGTGGTGGAGTTTGAGGAACTGAGAGGCAACCAGGTAGCTGGAACATTTTTAGCAAAGGAGAGAATGGCAGAAGATAAGATGGGAAGAGAGAGAAGGGACCAGATCAGGCAAAGCCAAACATGCCATGGAAAGAAGTTTGGATTTTATTTTAAGTGCATGAGAAGCCACTGGAAAGTTGTAAGTAGAAGTGGCATGTGATCTAATTGTTGTTTTAAGAATTTGACTTAGGCTCAGTCTCTCAACTTTTCTGTGTCTCCCTTTCCTCTCCTGAAAATGGGGATAAAATTCCTACTTCCTTGTCCTTCCAAGAGGACGAGTGTCCAATGTTTATAATATGTTGCTCCAAGTAGTGCTTGATAAATGTTGAATTGAACTGCACAACAACATGAGCAGGCTTTGTAAACTATTAAGTGTTATGCACATGTAAAATATTATCAATAATCATCATATCCCCAAAGCCCCACCTCCCTCAAAGGAAGAGATAATGTAATTGGCCACAAAACATTGTGGCCAAAAACATTTTCCAAGAGGGGAAAAAATGCTTTGAGAAAAGTAGCAAAGGGCTATATATATACATGTGTATATATATCTATACGCATTACTAATCATTTGTTATTCTTATTGTCATCATTGTCAGTATTATTCTTCACAACTCCTTTGTAGGTAATGGGGATCTATGACTAATGAGAACAAACCTCCATCTATTGCAGGAAGAGGGGTAAGAAGTGCACAGTTCTAGGCAAAGACATGCTGACCTGACTCCCAGTACTGCCTATCATTTTCTCCCCAGATATTTTTACTTCTTAGGGTTAAATCGCACACTTGAGTGTGGTTGATGGTTCCGGGGTCCTAAATAGAGAGTAAGCTGGTGCCATGGTATCAAGAAACCAAACCCAGATTGTAATAGACAAATGAACAGAAATATAAAGTACCTTTTATCAGGATGGGGTTTTCAAAGTGTTTTGTGGCCAATTACATTATCTGTTCCTTTGAGGGAGGTGGGGCTTTGGGGATATGATGATTATTGATAATATTTTACATGTGCATAACACTTAATAGTTTACAAAGCCTGCTCATGTTGTTGTGCAATTCAATTGTTTTAATTTAGCTCACACTCATGCACTGAGGTAGAGTGGGAGTGTTCTAATTGGGGAAATGGCCGCAAAGTGCTTAAGTGGTTTGCCTCAAGGTCATACTGTAAATGGTGGAGGAGGTGAAACCAGGTCACAGAGCTCCCAAGTCCTGTGCCAGCATAGTGTGTCAAGACCCCCCCCAGCTCCCATAGGGGCCTTGGGGAAAAAGACTGGGATCCTGAATTTCAGATCAAATAAATAGGAATTCGAGCATATTGAGACTGTAAAAACCTCTTGATCCATATAGTCTAGCCCTGCTCCCCCATTTTGCACATGGAAAAACAGAGCCACAGCCAGGACCCCACATAGGCAAGTGCCCTTTGCACCACCTGTTCAAGTACCTACTAAAGTTCCTGCCACCCTGCCTTTCAACCCCATATGTATGTGGGGGCTGCATTGAATGTAGAAGATACAAGAGAAATCAAGGCAGTCCTCAACTAAATACATTGCCAGAAGGGAGACAGTACTAGGTACAGAACTCCTCAGTTAATTGAGAGTTTTCTTTATTGGATGCAAAAGTCTCTGTGACTCTGGGGCAGACCTTGGGCTTGGCTTGCATTTGCCCTAGGCTTCTCTTGTCCTCCCCTCAGGGGTTAGGACAAGGTGAATCTGTGAATTCCTTCCAACTTTAGCATTCTTTAATTCTACCAAGTGTGGGCTGATGGGATACATTTGGCTGTTTTGATTATACTGTTGAATTATTGGTAATATAAAAGGCTCTTATATTTTAACTCATAGAATACATTATGTTTTCTTAGTTCCAGATATGAGCATCCTATATGGAAAAAAAAATCCTCTGTGATTTTCCTGGAGCCTCCTCCTTTCCCCATCCACTTTCCTTTACCTCTAGTAGTTAAAAAAGTCAAATAACTTTCTTTTATCTGCCCTGGAACATTATCTCCAATGTTAAAAAGCTTCATAGTCAACGTAGCAGATGACTAGTGAGGGCACATCATGGAACAGGCACGATGAACCTACACATAAACAGTAAGCACAGGACCCAGCACAAGGTTAGTAGACATTAAAATGCTAGTTCTTGCTGATGTCATGGCCATCATCATCATCACATCAGAAGTGGTAAGTTAGTGGTACAAGAGGTTGCTTTGTCTCACCTACCCCTGGAAACAACTGAACAAAGTTGAAACGATCGCTTCCACATTTTGCAGATGAGTTAAGTGGAACAGAGGGAGGTTACATAGCTAAGCTCCCACAGCCCATCCTCAAACACAGATATGCTGGTCCATACAGCCATCTTTAGATCACTAGTTTCATTAACCTCTGTACACCTTGATAGCTACATACATTAACTTGTCCAGTTGGAGCCTAAAAGGTGATGTAGCTCAGAGGCAGCCAAGTTTAGTGGGATGTGCACGAATGAGAATCCGAAGCCCAGGTGTGAGCCTTTTGACCTTGGTCAAATGCCTGCCCTGGGGCCAAACTTCTCTGTTGGTAAAATGGCTAAAAATACTCACGTAGCCCACCTCCTGGAATGGACATGAGGTTCCAATGGGATAATGGACGGAATACACTTTTATTTTGTAATCTACTCAGATGCATGATGCTCATCTCATTAATATTATACTCTGGTGCCAATTTCTGTGGGGTCAGCCATGGAGAAGCTAGTTCAGGCTGCAACATCTCATTAGAAGCTGAAGTTTGGATTCAGGGAGAGGCGAATGCAGGGGGCGAGAGCCACCCTCCACTGCCTAGGTTCTTGCTGTTACGTGTATTCAGAGCAGCTTGCTGGTACCTTGGCAGTGCTGCTGCTCAGCAGGACATCTCTGACTTTGATGTTGCACGTGTCAACACTCTAAAAGGGAGGCAGCCAAGATGGAGTGTGAGTTTGGAGAGACATCTTATGACAGGTTTTACTTAAAAATGTTTCAATAGATAACCCTTTAGAAATAACAAAGGTAGTTTATGCATTTCACAGGGAAACCGGGGCCTTAGGTAGCGGCTCAGTTGCAAGTTTGGCACACAGACAGCTTCCTACTCTCCCTTTCTTTCCCCACTGCTCATCTGTGAGATATCATCACTTGTCACAGTAGTACAGTACTGTGTTTAGTTACGCTGATGTTCTGTCCATATTGACAGCAATGGTAGAAGGACATGAGGCTATTTTCTTCTAGAAAGTCCATATTGGAAACCCTTAGAAAGTCACTGCTCCCTCTTAAAATGTAAATCAGATCACCTCATTCTGCTGTTTAAAAATTCTCTCGTAGCTTCCCATATCATGCTTAGAATAAAAATCTGGACGTCAAAACAAAGGTGCTAGATAACACAGAGTAGATGCCCAGTGAATATTTCCTGGACAGAAAAACAATGACCCTCCTTTTACAGATGGAGAAAGTAGGACCAGAGAAGAGTACCCATAGTTGCCTTCCTGTTTTCCCTCTAAAGGATTTAGGTTAGTATCTTTGTGCCAAGCTGGGGCTTTGTCAAGTTATAGCACCCAGAGTTTCTTGGTGTGATGTTTGTGGATCCCTGGGAAGTCAGTAAATGGAGATCAGGGTGGCTGGAGCTCTGTGAAAGTGTGGGCATATTTCTGGTGAGAAGATTTATACCTTTTATTAGTACCTCAAGGGGATCCTTGACTCATTGGTGGCTCCTGTTAACTTTTCCTTTTAAGCAGTTTATGTTTTGGGGATATGAAGTGAGCCTAGAGAGGATGGGCCATTTTGAGGACCTTTCTTTTTCCACTGTCAGCATGACTCCGTTTTTCTGTCATAGAATATAGGGAAGGCTCTCTCCTTTTTATCACCAAAGCATCTCTTTCCTAAGTTTATTCTTTCCATAATGTATCTCCAGTACCAGAAGCTGAAGTCCGATTTCCACATGAATCAAACAATTCCAGAGTTGTGAAGGGACTTACTTAATTCACTGCTTATAAGCCACAACGTGCACCAGATTTTTCTAGGGAGCTTTTTATAACTGCGTTTCCAGGCCCCTACCCTGACTTTTTTATTTGGTAAGTTTAAAAGTAAGGTCTATTAGTTTCCTAAGGCTGCTGTAACTAAGTACCACACAAACAGGGTGGCTTAAAACAATAAAAAATTATTATCTCAGTTCTGGAGGCTAGAAGTCTGAAATCAAAGTGTCAGGAGAGCCATGCTTCCTTTAAACACTTTAGGTAAGAATCCTTCATTGCCTCTTCCTACTTTCTGGAAGTTGCCATTCATCTTCACCATGGATTTGCTTGCAGCTCAGTCTCTGTTCCCATTATCCCATGCATTTTTCCCTTTGTGTGTCTTCTGTGTGTCTTCTCTTCTATTTAATAGGACATCAGTCATGTTGGACGAAGGGTCTACCCTACTCCAGTATAACCTCATCCTAGTTACATCTGCAATGACCCTGTTTCCATATAAGGTCACATTCTGATGTACTGGGGGTTGGGACATGAACATATGTCTTAAGGGAACAAAATTCAACTCATGACAAAGAGTATAGGAATCTGTAGCTTTTAAAAGTTCCACCAGTGATTCTCATTGAGAAACACTGCTCTTACCTATCCCCTCACTGAACAGATGGGAAACTGAGGCCCACGGAAGGGACGAGTCCTGGGTTACACAAAGACTCAGTGATAGAGTCAGACTAGGAAGCCAAATATCATGATTCTCCCAGCATTTTCCCCAGTATGCCAAAATGCCTCCTCTCACGGATCTACAAAGACCAGCATTTAAGTGGGCATCTCCAGTCGCTCATGTGTGCCCGGGGCCACTGACTTCCCCACTGGCATCTAGAGGAGCAGCAATGGGTCTTTTGGTCCCATCTCGTTTCAGTTCCAGAGGATAAGGTTTTAGGGCAAGTTGATCTACCTCAGCAATTGTGGACATGCATCCCTGTTTCCTCCCAGTTGTGCCCATGTGCCGTGACCAATTCCTGTGGTCAGTGATTGGTATTTGGAAGACTTCCTTCCTCAATCTATCACTTACTCAGAACACTACCACATGGTGTGTGTTAACACAATCCTCTCACTTGGTTATCATGGGGATGGGTTCTTGGGAAAAGAAGTTAACATCTGGAGAGACATCCCAAGCCTTGTGCACCACATTTGAGATGTTACTCAGTGGAAATATTGGTTGTCATGCCCAATTTGTGTCCCCTCCCACTGTATTTTTGTGCTGGAAGTCTGTGTGATCTGTGGATCCCCATCTCAACCAGTTCCCTCACAGGAGAGAGAGGTACTACACTGGTAGTATTTGCCAGTTGCCTTAGTGTAAATACTTCCACTATAGCAGATTCAGTGATTCAAGCTATCGACATGATGCTGCTGAATACAAAGATGGGAAGAGAGACACACAGTCTACTCTTGTGAGCCAGTATAAGTCAGCTCTGGCACACTTCTTACTGTCTCAAATTATAGTGTTTATTTGTTTACTTGTAATTCTTTCCCCCTTCCATGCCATGTAAGCTCCAAAAGAGGAGGAACCTTTTTTCTGTTTTGTTTACGAGTGTATTCCTAGCGCCCAGAACATGGCCAGGAATATGGCACCCATTTAATAAATTGCTGCTAAATGGACTATGAATGAATGAATGAGAACCCTCACAGTAAATCTGTTAAGTAGGTACTACTATCATGTGCCAAACAAGAAAACTAAAATGCAGAGAGAGAGAGAGATTAAGTAAATTGTCCAAGCTTGTATAGTCAGGACATGGGAGAGCCAGGATTTGAACCCAGGCAGTTTATCTCCAGAGCCTCTGCTCTACATCCCAAACTATATGAATTTGATGAGGTCTTTCAAAGAGCTCACAGTCTAGAAAAGAAAAAGACATTTGAACATGAAGAAATAATGTGACCATGACCGTGGTGTGCATAATATTCACTAAAGGACCTGGGTCAGTAAGGGAGAGCTAATGCTTTTTGGGTGTGGGAGTGTCGTGGTGGTCAGGTAGGTAATATTTGATCAAGGCCTTGGAGGATATCATCAACAAGCTTTTTCCACCATGCTGAGCTGCTTCCTACCTGGGGCAGTGGATACTATGAAATCCCCCTGAATCAGGAAGAGGAGTCAGGCTTCACGCAAATGTAAAGAAAACCACAGAAGCATTATTAAGATGGGTTGAGGGTTGACTGAATATTTCAGCACACAGGAAACTGGATAATCCACTTGAAGCACACCTCCACACACAGACTTAATTTCTCACTGATGCTCTTGTAAAATACTCTGATTAAGGGCTCGTTTTGTTCTAGGCTAAACTACTCATCCATTTCTGCTTCTGATTCTTTGCCTCTTACATTAAAATTTCAGGTGGCTACTGACCCAAGGTGGCAGTGAGTGCAAAGGGTACTACTGTCTATTTTTTCTGGTAGCCAGCTGAGAAACCACAGAGCCATCACTGCCAGCTGCCTAAACCCTGGCCTTCCCTGCCTCTGTTTCTCCCTTCCCCAACCCCAAGTCAGCCTTTGGATTCTTCTGTCAACTCTTGCATCATACCTTCATTTTCTTCTGTCAACCCTCGCATCACACCTTCCTTTTCATTCCCACTGCTTCATTTCAGTGAATGCTTCATTCATTTATTTATTTATTCATTCACTCTTCAACAAAGGTCAAGTGTCTTCTGTGTGATAGATAATGAAGTAGGCTCTGGGAATACAATGATGAGCAAAAGCAGACATGGCTCCTGCCTTCAAGAAGCATATTCTCTAGTGGAGGCAAACAGCTGCTAATCAAATAATCCCATGAATAATGGCTAATTCTAACTGCGACAGATATCACAAAGGGGAGGGTCCTGGTGCATTTGACATTAGCAGGAACACCAGGGAAGGCTTCTCAAGTGAAGTTACACTTAAATAAAAATCTGAAGGATGAGCAGAAGGGATAATTCATTTCTGCCTGTTGGGACCAATTCTTTGGTGGAAAGGAGCATAGCTTCCACCAGCATAGGGAGAGTAGACTGGTTTGGATGGGGTAGAAGAACAAAGGTGGAGGGCAGGGTGAGATAAGGCTGGGGAAGTAAGGAGAAGCTGTGTTGGAGCCCTGGGAAGCAGTATTAACTTCTCTGTCTAGATACCTGAAGAAGTCAATTTTTGTACTTTCCCTGTCTCCTCTTCTGGCTCATCCTGGGCATCCATTGCCAAATTTCTCTTTCCAAAGTCCTGTTTTTGTTTTGTTTTTTCCTGTTACTCCCCTACTCTAAAAAACCATCAGTTGTTTTCCATTCCCTACTGTGTTATGCCTGAACCCACTGTCATCAAGGACTTCTGCTATCCAGCACCAATGAACCTGGTAGCTGCCACATCCAGCTGCTGGGAAATCATCTAACATAATGTTTGAGAGCAAGGGCCTCTGTAGTCAAATAGCCAGTGTGACTCTGGTTTCTTCCACTTCCTGCCTCTGTGACCCAGGAAAGATTATTTCATCTTGCTGAGCCTGCCATTTGTACCTTTAAAACTGGAGCAAAGTGTAAGGGTTATATCAGTATATAAAACCTTAGGCATAATCTGTGGCATATAGAAAGTACTGATTTACTAATAATCTATTAGATTGTGTGGTCTAGTCCCTGTGCCCCATGCTTACCTCATGTTTCCCACCCAGGTTATGTGCTGCTTCTCTTGCTTAGACCAGCTTCTTCCATATCTGTCCAGAATGTATAGCCCTCTGATCACCAGATCATATCTGTCTTGTGCATGTCTACCACCTCTGTCCCAACAGTCCTTCTACTACCACCAGCCTTCTAGGGTAGGCCCTTGATCTAAATTCCCAGAACAGATTTTCAGAGAGTTTTATTTGCACTGAATTATTTTCTTAAAAAGTCATCTTTCAGCTTTTGCGTACATGTTTTCCTTTTCATCCCCTCTATTAGCTTTTCTTTTTTTATTGAAGTACAGTTAACATACAGTGTTACATTAGTTTCAGGTGTACCATTTAATGGCTCAACAATTCTGTACATGACTCCGTTCTCATCGTGATAAGTGTACTCTTAATCTATTTCACCCATCCCCCCACCCACCTCCCCTCTGGTAACCATCAGTTTGTTCTCTTTATTTAAGAGTCTGGGGGTTTTTTTGTTTGTCTCTTTTTTTCTTTGTTCATTTGTTTTGTTTCTTAAATTCCACATATGAGTGAAATCATATGGTATTTACATTCTCTGTCTGACTTATTTCACTTATCATTATACCCTCTAGGTCCACACATGCTGTTGTAAATGGCAAGATCTCGTTCTTTTTTAGGGCTGAGTAACGTTCTAGGTGTGTGTGTGTGTGTGTGTGTGTGTGTGTGTGTAGTGTATGTCTTATGTGTATGTGTGTGTGTGTGTGTGTGTATGTGTATATACCACATCTTTTTTATCCTTTCATGTATGGATGGACACTTGGGTTGCTTCCATATCTTTGCTATTGTAAATAATGTTGCAGTAAAAATAGGAATCCATATATCTTTTCAAATTAGTGTTTTTGTTTTCTTTGGGTAAAAACCCGGTAGTGGAATTGTTGGATCATATGGTGATTATTAGCTTTTCAAGATCAGGTGATATGCCTTGTATTGGCTTTACTACCCTTATAACAATGAGTACAATACATGAAACATTGCTCTTAATACAGATTCCTTGGGCAAATGAATAAATGAGAAAGAAGTGAAAGAAAAGAGGGTAAAATTTTATGGTGCTCTAAGTGGGGAGAAAAAGAGAAGCTAATCAAAGTATCTGGGAAATAAAATTCTGTCCTCTTTGAGCTTGTTCATTTATTTATAAGCTGAGGAACATGTTGCCTACCATCTATTTAGTCTCATGAGTATGTTAACATCATTAATATGAAGTTCATGAAGTACTTTGTACTGCCTGGGGAAAGATAGTATAGAAATTTAAAGTATTACATATAATCCCTCCAGGAAGAAAATAGGAAAAACATCTATTTTGTGAAGTGCATCATTCTGGATCACTCTAGGGGAATGCCCAAAGGAGTTTGTACACCTCTTCAAATGTGAATTAATTTGTATTTTTTAAAGGCCCTGATGGATACCTTTCATTTTAATTAAAGATATTTTGAAGAATTTTGACTTTAAAAACTAGATAAAATAGTTCACATATTTACTTTGCCGAATGCACAGCATTGGACATAAATATAACCATAAACGAGTACATTAGCAGTTTCTCAGCCTGAAGGTGGCCACCCAGCAACCTTTTCTCAGGGACTTGAGTACTCTCATGTGTGATGTTTGTTTAATTTGGTGTTTTTATTTTGATCATCAGTTAAAAAAGGAAGCATATCTTGGAATGCTTATTTCATAACTGAGCACTGCCACAGAGTCAGGGCCCTTGCTGGCATCTGCATGTCCCATCACATTGGAAGAGAAATGATGTATGGTACAGTAATGCTGGGTGAAGGCTAACTGACCTAGAGATGGACTATGTGGAGGAAGGGGGCAAACACTGGTGAGAGAAGGGCATATTCACATGGTGCACAGTAGCGTATGCCTGGAGAATCCACGGGATCTCTGTGACAAAAGAGAGTCAGAAATGGTGTCTGGGGGCCAGCACATACCACAGTATGCCATCTTAAATTAATATTGGTAATTCAAAATACATTGGTCGTATGATTATGTTTATATCTCATTTGTAAATTTTCTTGGGTTTTATAGTTGAAGGAGAGCTATAAGCATAGAGTCGATCCCTGCTATAATGTTTGTACACTTTTAAGTATCATTATAATTAAAATAACTTGTCAACATTATGAGTCCAGAACAGTTTCCTTCAGAAGTGTTCCATAAATTACATGAGTTTGAGAAAACCTCACTAGTAGTAGTCCAGGCTTCCAAGGAGGTATTGCATTACAGCCAAGCTTTATTATATCAAGTGCACAAAACATAAAGGAAGGGATCAAAAGTGTGGAGACTGCAAATATGGAAACTACTGCTTTCCAGGAAAGAGTAAAATACTGAGGTTCTAAAGAGTGAAAAACTCAAGGCTGAATGAAATGGAGAAGTCATGATTGAGAAAGACCTACAAAGTCCTGAAGTTATCACCGATGAACTCCTAAAATAACCAACCTCAACATGCTATTGAGATATGTGTGTGTGGTGTGTTGCCGTGTGTGTGTGTGTCTGTGTGTGTGTGTGTGTGTGTATCCCTTCTTCAGTGCTTTGGAGTCCCCTTCGCTACTGGACTATTTTCCTAACTTTTCAATGAAAAGCTCAGTAGAAATGGTATTAATCTTAAAGAAATTCACTTTATACCCATATTCTCTAGAAAAATATTTCTTTTGTCAAAGGCATCCTTATTCACCTCTTGAAAGCTATTATCTATACCAAGTTATCGTATAAGCAGTAAACCTGTATTTGCTAGTTTCTCAACTTTATTTTCAGCTTCCAGTTTCTATAAATGTTTGTTCCCATTTAGGGTGTATACAGTACTTGTTAGAAGGACACCCTTTTCTGCTTTTTTTTTCTTACCCTTTAAAAGTTGAGAAGAATATTTGTGAGAGTGTGAAAAGGTATAAGCGTTGTACCTTTGAATGGGGTATTGTGTTAACTGCAAGCGCCGCAAATGTGGGTTGCTATTTTATGGCTATTGTACCCAATGTCGAAAGATTTACTTACATTCTGACCCAGTCCTAGTTATTCAGCAACCGCTGATCAGATATACACAATTTGAAATTGTTTTCCAGAATGAATTTGAAGAGGGCAAAAGAGTAAGTAGAGAAGTCAGCCAGATTTTCCTTGCCTACAAAGGATCCTTCCCATAATTTTCCCCCAATCCAGTTTAAGCCTACTTTGTATCGGGAATTTTTTTTTTAACTTTTTTATTACCTTTCTTTAGAGCATAATAATGAGTTTAGTTTGTAGATCTCTTGTAACATTTTAATACCATTCCAAGGATATTCACCAAGGAAATGGCCAGTGTTTGTTGAGGACCAGCTGGTCACTCAGCACTGTGGCAGGCATTGGGCAGTATAAATGAGTATCACACAGCAGCCCTGACCAATGCCCACCATCCCAATTAGATTGGATCCTCACTGACAGGTTCTCATAATACCCAGATTCCCTGCACAATACACAATAATTATTTACCTTGTGTATGCTATTTCCACTCGACTACAAGCTCCAGGATGATAGAGGTGATACTGTTTTGTGCATTGCTGAATTCCCAGAGCTCAGCTTAGTGTCTAGCACAAAAAAATATATTCAGTAGGCATGGGCTGGAATGAATGAAGAAAGGAAGGAATGATGATCTAGGAGGGAGTAGGATGAGTTTGAGAAATATACTATTATTGGAGGAAGCAAGGAAGGAAGGCATTTAAAGAACCTGGGGCTACATAGAGGCAGGTACCTCCAATAAGAATCCCACATAGGGCAAAAAGTAGGCCAAATTATTAAGTACAAACTAAGAAAGTAGAACAATCTTTTGTGATTACAACATGAAAGCAAAAGCCCAAACCACAATGTATCTCACAAGACAATATGTTAGGAAAACGTGCTTTAACTGCACCAGGCAGAAAAAGAAATGGGCTATCCCCTTTACTCTGAGGAAGAAGAAAGCAGACGACTAGTTTAAAAAGGCAAAAACATCTAGGGCTTTATTCTTTGATCCCACTTTGGTTTTTCTTACCCAGTTAAATTGTCAAAGGATGTGGCATCCAGAAGGGGCTGGGGAGGAAGAGTCTGGTGCTGAGACATAAAGGCTAATGAAAGGTGATTTTAAGAAATGGCTCTTTCATACCAAGACACTGTACTCCATGAACTGTCCAGGCCATGGCCTGTTGTCTTTCAGAACTCACAGAAGGTGGTAAAGGTCAAAGAGTGTCCATGAAACTAGCAGATGACTCTAGAGTCCACTGAATCCCTAACCAGGGGCCTGACCACATAGATTATTCTACAACCTCCCCTTCTCCATCTCCTGTGGGCAAGCACCAGTTCTTGTGTCAGGAGACACGAGTCTAGTCTAGGCTGTTCCCCTGTGTCTCTTTTTGTGATTCTGGGCATTTCACTCTGCCTTTTACATCCTCAGTCTCCTCTTCTTTAAAATGGTGAAAGATGATGGGTTGGTAGGATAAGAACATTTTTAATTTCTTTCTCCCCCTAAATAGTGCATGTATAAAACATATAAAACCAAGTGGTATTCCAAGTAATAAAACAAGATTCAGTACTTCCTTCCCCAATCCCTTTCTTTTTTTTTTTATGTTCAATTAGCCAGCCCCTTTCTATCCTAGATTCCAGCTCTCATGGGGAATCACTTTAAACTCTTTTAGCAATTTCTTCTTATGTTTTACCTTCATATCTCTTACTCTGCCTTTTCCTGATTTTCCCATTTTTGATATTATTTGTTGACTCCCCACTATGGCAGATGAGGATTGAGCTCATACTCATTCATCCCCACTCACATTGTTCCCATTTTCCCAGTCTCATATTTTTCTTAAATCAGTATTCAGTGTTTACCCTATTATGACTAGACAAATAGCTTCACAACTGAGTCAAGTAGTGTGCCCTGAAACTTTTTGTTTCCTGCTTTGTTTGTGCTGTTTTGTTTGCTTTATTTTGTTCTATGTATTTTATCACTGATTAAGATCCAAACTGTCTGAGCAAACTGTAGAATTGCTCTCAGTTACAATCATGCATCTCTCAATTGCATTGTTTTCCCCCAGAGTTCTCCCTTTTGGGAGAACCTTTCTGCTTTATACCTTTCTGCTTCGGCCTGGCCCGGTTGCTGTTGGGACCTGCAGGAGAGGTGTCTTTCTGGGACTGACCTTCACATTCTCCCTCCTACTGACTCTCTTATTCTATGTATCTCATTTTTCTTCATCCTCTGTTTACCTTATCATTTCAGTGGGTTAAATCCTTCAGTAGCTTCCTAAGAAAGAGGTAAATTTTAGATCTTGCATATCTGAAATGGTTCTTATTCCACCTTCAAGCTTCATTGATTGGGGGTAAAATGCAAGCTTGGAAATAATTTTCATTCAAAAATTTGCTGATGTTGTTCCATTATCTTCTGTTTTCCACTGTGGCTGATGAAGGTTCAGTGCTGTCTGAGTGTTCCTTCCTCATGTGTGATTTGCTTCCCTTCCCCCCTTCCAGAAGCTGTTATGATATTTTCTTCATCCCTGAAGCTCTCATAGTTTAAAATGATGGGCTGTGGTATGGAGCTTTTTTAGTCATGGTCATCCAAGATACTAGGCACTTGGTGAGCTTTTTCTTTTTTTTTTTTTTTTAAGATTTTATTTATGTACTTGACAGAGAGAGACACAGCGAGAGAGGGAACACAAGCAGGGGGAGTGGGAGAGGGAGAAGCAGGCTTCCCACCGAGCAGGGATCCCGATGTGGGGCTCGATGCCAGGACCCTGGGATCATGACCTGAGCTGAAGGCAGACGCTTAACGACTGAGCCACCCAGGTGCCCCTTGGTGAGCTTTTTCAATTTGAAAACTCAGATCCTTCAGTTTTAGAAGATTTTCTTATATAATTTAGTTGATAATATTCTTCCCTTCATTTTTCTCTCCTCTTTTTTACTTTCATTTCCTATGAGCTGTATGTTGGACTTCCAAAAGTGTATTGTTTGAATTGAAGCTATTTTCTGGGTGATATCTCCCACTGTATATTTTAGCATTTTTATTAACTAATCTATTATATTAACATCCAAGAGCTCTTTCCTATATTTTTAATGTATTATTCCTTTATTATTGCATCCTATTCATGCTCCTTATCTCTTAAATAAGAGCATAGGTTTTTTAAATTTTTTTATTGTTATGTTAATCACCGTACATTACATCATTAGTTTTTGATGTAGTGTTCCATGATTCATTGTTTGTGCATAACACCCAGTAAGAGCCTAGTTTTTAAAGTGTTATTTTGGTCCCTGAATTTGTACCTGTTTCCTATGATTTATTTTGTTCTGTTTGCTAATTTTAGTTTCTACCCCTGCCCCATATTTAGAACCTCTTGACTATGTGATCTTATAAGTACCAAAAAGTTAATAGGATGTTCTACATACAAGGAAGAAGATGGGCAGCTGGTGAGCCTCACCCTCAGCTATACCTGGTGACCCCAATCTAGAGTCTCTCCACTTCATCATCTTCACTGTCAGCCTCCTGGCCTCTGCTTGGTGGAAAAGGAGGGCATAATCTGGCTGTGTACGCTAGGAGAGGGGTTCTGAGGTCTTCTACCAGTTTTTTATACCCTGGTCCTCAAACTATGCAGTACTTCAAATATATACACCTTTCTGGTGATCTGAGGTATGACTGGCTTTCTTCTTATTGACTCCACCCACTTCCTCTGCAGATAGGTAAGCTTCTGCTTTCTTCACGTTGGATAAGTCAGTCACCCTTCCCTCAGCCACTATCCATCTTCTAATGTCTTGCTTCCTTTGTCTGCTTTTGCTTTTTCTCAGTTTCTCTTTGTTCTGTAGGTTCGTACCTTTGCTGTGATTTTTGTGAGGTTGGGGGGAGATAGCAAAGACAAGTATGTATTTTCTTTTTTTTTTTTTTAAGATTTTATTTATTTGACAGAGACACAGAGAGAGAGGGAACACAAGCAGGGGGAGTGGGAGAAGGAGAAGCAGGCTTCCCGCCGAGCAGGGAGCCCAATGCAGGGCTCGATCCCAGAACCCTAGGATCATGACCTGAGCCGAAGGCAGATGCTTAACGACTGAGCCACCCAGGCGCCCCGACAAGTATGTATTTTCAATGTGATGTGCATTAGATAAGCACACACAGCATATGTTAAATAAACATTTTACTTTAATTTTAGATTTACAAAAAGTTCTTGAAGATAGTTCAGAGAGTTCTCAGATATCCCACATCTAGTTTTTTTCCCCCTCTATAATTAAAATCTTAGAGTAATATGGCAATTTGTCAAAATTAATCAACCAATGATGGTATATTAACTAACACTAAATATTTGTTTGGCTAACCCTTTGGAAAGAAGTCACTATATCTAGCCCACATTTAGGAAGTGGAGAATTATGTCCCATTTTTTTAAAGGCAGAGTAGCTACATAAACTATTTGGAATTTTGCCTAGGAGATTTGTCTATTCTTCCCCATTATCTACTTTTAATCACTCATTTATATCAATATGGTTTCATGGATATTTATTTTATACTTTCGGTTACAATCCAGTACTACTTCATTGATTTTGTTGCTCAAATTGAGAAATGCTTTGTAATTGCAAACCTCTATTTAAAAGTAAGATATGTTTTAGAGAATATAATTATATTCTATGTCTTATACTTCTTGAGCTCCTTACCATCTAACAAAATGCAAGGCACATATGATTTAAACACTAAATACTTGTTTGGCTAACTAATTGATTAATTTTAAATATGTATAAAATAATTTCCAAATGTCTAGTGTCATGTTCTATTAGAGGTCACAGATGCATAAGACTCCTTCAAGGACCTGTAATCTTATTAGGAAAATACATATATACAAAACAATGAGAAAATAGGTCAACACTTTACCAAGTACCAAGTTGTGTCATTTTCATAGTTTGAGAGTGACAGATCTCAGGGCCTGAGTGATCAGTTTGGTTGTATCCATCATGGTATCCCAGAAGAGGTTGAGAATGATTTAGACAGAAGGAAAGGGGAAATGGGGAGTCTTTTAAGCACACAGAGTATAACAAGTTTGCATCTATTCTATTTGAACATGTTCACAAGTTGTCAAATGAAAGCATCTTAAAATTCTCTTTCCTTTTAGAAGAATATCCGACAGTCCCTTTATTTTAATTTTTCTCTTTCTGTCCAAAATGTGCATGACAGAATCCAACAAACAATAATCCTCTATTTTTCCATTGTGGTTTTGAGCTGCCAAAACCCCTCTACACATTGGCTCATGGATCTCCATAGTTGCCACTGTAAGAGAGGCAATTACAAAAGATATTACCTATAGCTCCGTTTTGCACATGGGGAAATAAGACCTCTGATTTGCAGTAGGTTATACAGGTTGCAAATGGGAGAGGTGGATCTAGAACCCAGGACTCCTGACTCCAAATCCAGGGCTTTCTGTTCATTACTCTGTGTGCTTCTGTTTTTACACTGGGAAACCTTAGATGGAGCAGGGGACAGGAGAGATGGAGACCCTCAAAACACGGCTGGCTTTTTAAGTCTTTTGTGTCCTTGCTTTCTCTTCTCAAGTGAAATCTGATATGACAGCCTCAGAGACCAGGACAGGTTACCAGGGCTTTATCTTCCTTTCTTCCTATCTTCAGTGATGCATTCTGCATCACTGCTCTTTGCCAGTTTAATAAGGTGTTTAATGAAAAACCACACGTGACTTCCAAATCTGATCCTATTCAGGGAAGCCAGCACTGGTGCTACTCAGCTGTCACTTAGGCTGGTGGAGGAGGTGGAGACAGGTCTCTCCTTACCTGACACAGCAAACATTCCGAGCTCGCCTGGCCCATGGCCTCCCCAGGCATTCTGCACACTTTCCTCTAAGGAGAGAGCAGAGAGAGCAAGCAAACACCAGCAGGAATGCTTCTTTAAGGTCCTTTGAAGGATTCACGCTGCGGGAGAGTGATGGTTTTGAAAATTTCAGCTCAGCAGAGCCTTAAGCCCTGTTTTAAAGGGAAGCTTTGGTCAATAGAAATTTGGTCCTTAGAACTCACTTTTCCTCTTTTCCTTTGTGTGTTTTAACACTTAGTACGTTTGGGGACTACCTGAATATGAATTCATTATTGAGACTTTCAAGAGTCAGGATCTCTGGAGGTCTGTGTCATGGATCCTGCACCCCCTTTTGCTGTTTTTGAGAGTCTGTTCTTTCCAGGATTGTTGCCCGTGGGGGGCCACCAAATCTTTTTCAAGAACTCAGACTGTAGTCACAGTGCCAGGGTCTGTATGCTGGTCCCTCCATTTCACAGGCATGTGGCTTCAGACAAGTCACTTAAAGTCTCTGAAAAAAGCAGTAATAGGAGTTCTTGCTACAGAGGATCACTGTGAGTGTTCAGGGAGCTAATACATGGTGCCTTACACATAGAAGTGTTCTTAAAATGTTAACACTAATATTAGCTATTATAGAGCAAGTTTCCCTATTTCTGAGTGCCAGAGGAAATATCAAAATGTTAAAAGACCACTCTTGCCTTCAGGTCACAATCAAGAAGAAGCTCTTGAGATTGGCATTTAAACAACCAACCACAAATCATACATATACGACCAAATATGTTAAGGCTTGTTAAAGAGGTATAGTCAAACTATGTGGGGGAGAATCCAGGGATAAAAAGATCACAGGCTGTTGGGGCTGATACCTTCCATTGAATTTAGATGGTATCAGAGAGGAGGTAACAGGGGCTTAAATTATAGGTCAAGTTTAGTATGTCTTGGAGGAAAGAAAAAAATATAAGCAAGAAAATAATAGGGATCTAAAGAGAGAATACCAAACAGTCCATTTGCAGGAACCCAGGGGCAAAAATATGATAGATAAGACTAGAAAACAGTTCATGCTTAGAATAGGGAGAGCCTTGAATGCCAAGCTACAGAGCTGAGGGAATTGCTGAGATCCTAGGGCAGTCTTAAGGAGAATAGATTTTTATAGGTATTTATCAGCCTTCCTTAAGTGCATTTGGATTTGCATTTCCTTCTCAGGAATTCCTCCCTCCTTCCCTTCCTTCAATAAGTATTTATTGTACTCCTGAGTTTATGATGGGGTCCACTGAAGATCACACGAAGGTGTCTATCTGTCCTATGGTACTTTAACAAAATTAAGTGAAGGTCAAACCATGGTGACTGGCATTACATAGTGTAGGTTTAATCAAGGTTCACCAGAGTGGGGCTATTGATTTAAATAATTCCCTTCCTTCAGCCAAAAGCTAATGAAGCCTATTGCTAAGTCTAGTTTAATGCTTTTTATCACCTCAACTAGATTATTCTGTCCAGAAAAATTTTTTGAGCCTCTACTCAGCTAGGTACTTTTGAAAGTATGAAAGAAGTGTAAGTCACAATACTTATCCTAAAATACTATAGTCTTGTAGGTGGACAGTACTCATGAAATTGTTGGAGAATGGTGCACAGCTGCCAGTGAGTTTGCCTCCAATTCAGAAAACTAAAGTGACTGGTTCTATAATATAGAGATAGATCCTGGGTGGTCAGGAAGGGTCAAGATCATAGGTAAAGGTCCAGAGAAAGTGAGGCTTTGAAGTAAGTGAAAGGAGAGAAAAGGGAGACGCTGTGCCTGAGAAATAGCATGGGTCAGAGTCCTGAGGCATGTAGCGTCCCAGGGGGAAATGGGGAAGACTACTAACTTGACCAAAGAGTCTGTGTAGGAAGATGAAGTTAGGTAGATAAGGTGGGCAGAGGTACTGAGTACCTTGGATGCCACAAATAGGGCTGGTCACAGGTAGTCTATGGTGTGAGTCATCTCCTCCTGTTTGGTAATGAAAATACGGAGATTGTAGAGATAGGTTTTCAAACAGAAGGAAAAGAGAGATACTCTCTAATCCAGAATTTCTTTAGGAAAGAATGTTCTGAGTCTACCAGATTTTTCACCATGGGAAGTCAAAGAAAGCATAGGGAATTTCAGACACTGTCCCCATGGGGCATGCATTCACAGAGAACGATGGTCTCACATCTTGGACTGAAAAATGAGCACCCAGATGGGACCAAAGAGAAGTACCTGTCTGTTCCTTGCCAGGTTAGGGGGTGAAGGGAAACCAAGAAAGGAAGCAGATAGATGTCTGCCACCTTGAAACCTTGCTGCTAAAAATTTATTTCAGAGTTTCCCCATGTCTAGCAGCCTAAGAATTTAGGTTAAGGTGAACTTTGCACAGAGACTGCCAACCTGACAGACCTGAAAGGTGAAGACTTCTGTTTATTTCAAGTTTAACTATAGCCTTGACTGTCAGCATGGCATCGCCCCCTGGAGTCCTACCTGCAACATCCTCATCTTGGCCTTCAGGGACTTCCTTGTCTGATGAGGAACCTACAAATCTAAGCCGATCACATACTTGGGGATAAAGCTGATTCCCCTGGAGGTAGTGAGTTCTCCATTACTGGAAGTGTTCAAGCAGAGGACCATATGGCAGGGATATTGTCACAAGAGAATTCATTCATCAGTGGTGGTCAGAATGATGATAATACCTAACACAGAGCACAAGCTAGGTGCCAGGCTCTGTATTTAACACCTTACATGCTTTCCCTGCTATTTCTCCATGAGGTAAGGCTCGCTGTTATCCACATTTCACAAACAAGAAACCTGAAGGCCATAGAGTTTGGAATTGTGCCAAAGATTCTGTAGCCAATAAGTGATAGAGTTAAGATTTGAACCAAGCCTGTCCACACTCTGATTTTTTTAACTTTTTATTTGCAGAAAAGTGTGCTGGAGCCCACAGTCTTCACAGTGATACCATACTAAAATGACTTTTATATATCCCTCAGGCCTGCTATTTCATAATTCCACTGCTAAAGATCAAGGCATCTTTGGTTCCTGACCTTTCACTGGGACATGAAAGTCTTGGGATTAAGTTTCATTTACCCTTGTGTGTGTTTCCTGTTATCAGGGTACATGTCTAAGGCAAAGGTGAAAAATCAAATCAGAGTTTTTTTTAAAAAATGGGAGGACAGCAGAAAATGCCTCTCCAGATAGCACCGGAGAGCTGGGGCTTCAACTGAAGAACTCATAAATAAAAGAGCACATGGCCAAGGGACACAAGGGCAAATCCTACGACCCTGGAATGCCAAATGGGAGGGCCAGCTTGCCAGTCAGCTCAGCCCCTACCTTGTTCACAGGATGATCACAGGCAAGTCCCTTAGATGACTGGAGTTTTTAGGGTTGGAAGGGACCTTGGAGCACCCTGCTCCAGGTTGTCTTAAATTATGCTCTAAAGGAACAAAGACAGTTTATTCTTCAAATATTCATCATGAACCTATCATGTGCCAGGTCTTGGTCCAGTAGCTGCCTCTAGGGTTGCCCTAGGGGGAGGAGGAACACAGAGACAAATCTGCCCTGTCCTCCTCACTACAGGACCATGCGCTCCATTATCATCTGTTTTATAGTGGGATTGCAAGATTTATTTTAGAGAAGAGACTACAAAGCTTAAATCCCTTTTAAACAACCACATCTATTCTAATACTCCCATTTGACAGACAGCAAAGCCATCATTGCTAGCAAGTGTTCATGGGCAGAGTGAGATTCTTCCCACTTTCACCGCATTTCATGTTGCCCTGGACCTCGATTCCCATGTCGGCTGATGGGGAAATGGGACCAGATCCTCTCTAGTGGTATTTTCCAAGGCTAAAGTCTTTTAATTTTCTGAATTTCTTGAACATTCACTATTTGGCAAGTATTGTCCTTGGTCATGTAGCAATTATGACTCTTCAGTCCTTGATGGCTACAATTCCCTTTCTCTCTGTCTCTCTATGTCCTTGTGTTCAGGTTGGGGAACTGTGCTGGATATTGGTTTGGGCTTTGTTTAATTATACTGAGCCTGTGCCAAGGGTCTCAGGGAAACTGGGAGGATCAACAGATTGTCAGAATCACCTATCTTTAAGGAGTGCTCAAGGTAGTGAGGGCTTAAGCAGCTGGAGCCCATTTTCATGTTGAATATGCAGATACCTATGTCTCTGCTTTACAAATTCTAGAACATCCTAGAAGGATGTCTATATATCTCACATCAGGACTGTTGGCCTTGAAAGTATGGTGTAATGGTTAGCAATGGACAAGCCTGCCTGAGAATCCAGTCAGTGCCATTTGCCACTGGCTGGCTGTGTTCTTGAGCCTCAACTTCCTCATCTGTAGAAGTCCAGTAATTCTCCAGTCACAGGGATGTTTAAATGGTATGATGATTAAATGGTATTCGGAGAGTTTAGTGCAGGGTTAGATATATAGTAAGCTCTCCATGAATAGTAATGCTATTACTCTATTTTTTTTATCACCTGGTTTATAATCTCCAGGAAACCTCAGAATGAGTCCCTTTTCAGGGAGCTGCTAACAGTGAGAAAGCAGGGGGGGCAGGAGAGAGAGAGAGAGAGAAAATGAGAGAGAGAACAAAAGAAAGGGATGTGAGAAATAGAATTTGATGTGTTTCTTTGGCAATAGTTTTAGTTCTCTGCATGCAAATTAAGTTGGTGGCCTCTAACTTTCTCAAGCTGTTACAGCAGAATAGAACCAAGTCAGTGCTCATGACTTCCTGATCAAGCAGAGGAGTTACCTTCAGAAGTTATAGAATGGCAGCTCACAGATGAAATATGTGTGGCCCACAAAGATTTCTAAATTTTTAAAAATTAGCTGTTAACTAAATACCTGAAAATCCAGGTATTTCATTTGAAAATCTGGGTTTCTAGCTTCTCTCTCATTTTTAACTTTCTTAAATTATGAAGTGTAACATACATACTCAAAGCAAAACTCAAATCAAAGCTCAATGATTTTTCACAAAATCACAAAAAGTAACCACCACCCAGGTCAAGAAATATAATGTTGCCAGCCCTCCAGGAGCTTCCTCTTACTCTTTTTAGGCACTGTATACTATCCCTCTAAAGAGACTCTCTATTGACTCTTATAACATCTTTGTTTTTCTTAAGCATGCATTCCTAAATGTCAGAGTTTAATTTTGCCTACTTTTTGGAATTTATATAAAGGGAATCATCAAGTATGATTTTGTGTGTGTATCTATTTTCCTTTGCTCAGTATTACACTTATGGGATTCATCCATGGTATTGCATATGGGTATATTTTACTCATTTTCATTTCTGTATAGGATTCTATTGTATGAATGTGTCACAATGCATCCATAATTCAACTGTTGATGGACATTTGGGTTCTTTACACTTTTGAATAATGAGTCTATGAATATTCTTGTATATGTCTCTTGGTGCACATATGCATGTATTTCTGTTGGATGTAAACCTAGGAAGGGTATGAGAATGTTCAGTTTTAATAGATACTGCCAAATAGTTTCCAAAGTGGCTGTACCAATTTACACTCCCACCATCAGTATGTGATGGTTCTCATTGCTCCAAATTCTCTCAAGTGCTTGGGATTGTCAATTATTTTAATTTTAGCCCTTGTGGTGGGGGTGTAGTGATAACTCATTGTGATTTTAATTTGTTTTTCTCAAGACTATTTGTGAGGTTTAGCTTCATTTCATATGCTTATTGAAATGTTGATATGCTTTTCAAAGCACTAACAGTTCATGCCTTTTGTCCATTTTCCTCCTAGGTTATCTGTGTTTTTCTTATTGATTTCTCAGTGTTCTAGGTGTGAGCCCTTGGTCAAGTGTGTATGTTACAAAGATCTTGCTTTCTTTAGCTTATACTTTCACTCTCTTGACAGTATCTCCTGATGTATAGACCAAAAATTGTTCATTTTAATGCAGTCCAATTTATCAGGTTTTTTTTTTTTTTTCTTTTATATCCTGTTTAAGAAGATTTTTCTTACCCTGAGGTCATGGAGATACTCTCCTGTGTTATGTTCTGGTGGCTTTATGTTTTCCCATTTACGTTAACAATCCACCTGCAATTGATTCTTGTGTATGGTGTGATATAGGGATCTAGAATCAATTTTCCCATATGATATCCAACTGATAGTATCATTTATTGAAAAGATCATTCTTTCTCCACTGAACTTAAGTGGCTTCTTTGTCATAAATCAAGTGACCAAGTATATGTGGTTCTGTTTCTGGTCTTTTCTATCCCATTGGTCTGTTTATGCATCTTAGGTCTTGGATTTAACCTATCTTGATACCAAGGACAGCAAGTTTTTCCACCTTTTCTTCTTCAAAATTGTTTTGGACCAGTTATTAGGGCTTTACATTTTTATGTAAATTTTAGAATCAACATGTTGAATTATGAAAAAATCTATAGGGATGACATTTAATTGGGTTGGCATTTAACTTACATATCAGTTTGGGAGAATTGGTGTCTTTATTTTTTTTATTTTTTATTTTTTAAAGATTTTATTTATTTATTTGAGAGAGAGAGAGAGAGAGCACATGAGAGGGGGGTAGGGTCAGAGGGAGAAGCAGACTCCCTGCTGAGCAGGGAGCCTGATGCGGGACTCGATCCCGGGACTCCAGGATCATGACCTGAGCCGAAGGCAGTCGCTTAACCAACTGAGCCACTCAGGCGCCCGAATTGGTGTCTTTAAATATCAAGTCTCTCAATCCAGGAACATAATATATGGCTCTATTTATTTAGATCTTCTTATATTTCTTTCAGTAATGTTTTGTAGTTCTCAGCATAGGCATCTTGCACATCTTTTGTTAGATTTATTTTCTAGATACTTATTTTTTATATTATAAACAGTATCTTTAAAAATATTATAAATGTTTGTTGCTGGCATATTGAAATAGAATCATTTCTTTTATATTGATTTCATGTCCAGTGACGTTGCTATGTTCATTGAGTGATTCTAGTGTTTACCTATATAGTGTTTTGGGGTTTTGTATGAATACAGTCATGTCAGCTGTGAATAATGACAGCATTATTTTTTCCTTGCCAAATTGGTCATGCTATTGTCTCTTGTAGCCTGTTAAGTAATATTTTTTTAAGAATTTTCATCTTGGGACGCCTGGGTGGCCAGTCGGTTAAGCGTCTGCCTTTGGCTCAGGTCATGATCCCGGGGTCCTGGGATTGAGTCCCGAATCAGGATCCTTGCTCAGCAGGGAGCCTGCTTCTCCCTCTCCCTCTGCCCGCCGCTTCCCCTGCTTGTGCTCCCTCTCTCTGTGTCAAATAAATAAATAAAATCTTAAAAAAAAAAAAAAAAAGAATTTTCATCTTGATTTGCAACAATGTGGATGGACCTAGAGAGTATTATCCTAAGTGAAATAAGTCAGCCAGAATAAAATAAATACCATATGATTTCACTCATATGTGGAATTTAAGAAACAAAACAAATGAACAAAGAGAAAAGAGAGAGAGAGGCGAACCAAGAAATAGACTCTTAACTATAGAGAACAAACTGATGGTTACCAGAGGGGAGAGGGGTGGGGGGATGGATGAAATAGATGATGGGGATTAGGGAGTGCACTTGTGATGAGCACTGGGGTTGTATGGAAGTGCTGAGTCACTATATTGTACACCTGAAATTAACATCACACTGTATGTTAACTAACTGGAATTTAAGTAAAAACTTGAAAAAAAAGGTTTTCATCTTGATTATGAAATGAAATGCCTATAATTTTCTTTTCTTACAATGTCCTTGTTTGATCTGGTATCAAGGTTATACTGACCTCAGAAGAGTAACGGAGTACTCCCTTTTCCTAGTTTATCAAAGCATTTGTGTAAGATAGGTGTTATTTATTCTTTAAGTGTTTTTTTAAATTTTATTTTATTTTTTTATTATGTTATGTTAGTCACCATACATTACATCATTAGTTTTTTTGTTGTTGTTTTTTTGTTGTTTTTGTTTTTTAAATGTTTTATTTATTTATTCATGAGAGTCAGAGAGAGAGAGAGGCAGAGGCAGAGGCAGAGGGAGAAGCAGGCTCCCCGCCTAGCAGGGAGCCCGATGTGGGACTTGATCCCAGGACCCCGGGATCATGACCTGAGCCGAAGGCAGACGCCCAACCATCTGAGCCACCCAGGCGCCCCACATTACATCATTAGTTTTTGATGTAGTGTTCCATGATTCATTGTTTGTGTATAACACCCAGTGCTCCATGCAGAACGTGCCCTCTTTAATACTCATCACCAGGCTAACCCATCCTCCCACCCCCCTCCCCTCTAGAACCCTCAGTTTGTTTTTCAGAGTCCATAGTCTCTCATGGTTCGTCTCCCCCTCCGATTCCCCCCCCTTCATTCTTTCCCCTCCTGCTATCTTCTTCTTCTTTTTTTTATTTTTTTAACATATAATGTATTATTTGTTTCAGAGGTACAGATCTGTGATTCAACAGTCTTACACAATTCACAGTGCTCACCATAGCACATACCCTCCCCAATGTCTATCACCCAGCCACCCCATCCCTCCCACCCCCCACCACTCCAGCAACCCTCAGTTTGTTTCCTGAGATTAAGAATTCCTCATATCAGTGAGGTCATATGATACATGTCTTTCTCTGATTGACTTATTTCGCTCAGCATAATACTCTCCAGTTCCATCTATGTCGTTGCAAATGGTAAGATTTCATTCCTTTTGATGGCTGCATAATATTCCATTGTGTATATATACTACATCTTCTTTATCCATTCATCTGTTGAGGGATAGCTTGGCTCTTTCCACAGTTTGGCTATTGTGGACATTGCTCCTATAAACATTGGGGTGCACGTACCCCTTTGGATCCCTACATTTGTATCTTTGGGGTAAATACCCAGTAGTGCAATTGCTGGATCGTAGGGTAGTTCTATTTTCAACTTTTTGAGGAACCTCCATACTGTTTTCCAGAGTGGCTGCACCAGCTCTGTAGGAGGGTTCCCCTTTCTCTGCATCCTTGCCAACATCTGTCGTTTTCCTGATTTGTTAATTTTAGCCATTCTGACTGGTGTGAGGTGGTATCTCACTGAGATTTTGATTCAGATTTCCCTGATGCCGAGCAATGTTGAGCACTTTTTCATGTGTCTGTTGGCCATTTGGATGTCTTCTTTGGAAAAATGTCTGTTCATGTCTTCTGCCCATTTCTTGACTGGATCATTTGTTCTTTGGGTGTTGAGTTTAAGAAGTTCTTTGTAGATTTTGGAAACTAGCCCTTTATCTGATATGTCATTTGCAAATATCTTCTCCCATTCTGTCGGTTGTCTTTTGGCTTTGTTGACTGTTTCTTTTGCTGTGCAAAAGCTTTTTATCTTGATGAAGTCCCAATAGTTCATTTTTGCCCTTGCTTCCCTTGCCTTTGGCGATGTTTCTAGGAAGAACTTGCTGCGGCTGAGGTCGTATTCTTTAAGTGTTTTATAGAACTCAGAAGAGAGGTAACCTGGGCCCAGAGTTGTCTTTGGTAAAGCTTTAAATGTCTTTAATAGTTACAATCCTAGTCAATTATGTTATTCTTCTTGTGGCAGTTTTGGTAATTTATGTTAGGAATTTGTCCATTTCATCTATATTTTCAAATATCTTGTCACAAAATTGCTCATAATATCCTCTTTCATGTGTGTAGGGTTTGTAGTGTTGTTACATTTTATATTACTGACCTAACTTGCTCACTCTCATACTTTCTCTAAGATTCTTTGGGGTTGGTTTTGACTTTGTTCTACCTTGTTTCCTTCTCTCTTGTGTTTAGTTCACAGGGTTTTTTCTAACTTCTTGAAATGGATACTTAGCTACTGATTATTTTTTACAGCTTTTTTTTATTTTCTAATACATGCATTTTTAAAACCATAGATTCCCCTCTAAAGATAGATTTAATTGCACCATTCATTTCTTGACTTCTTTCAGATTTACGAATTTTTTTAAAATTTTCACTTTTTACTTCTCTATTAACTTGGGAATTAGATACCCTTTAAATATTCTTGTGGTTACATTAGAACTTGCAACATTCATTCTTTACTTATCAAATGTTACTGTGTATTGGCACTTACACACATTTCCCAGAGAGTGCAAAGACCTTAGAACATTTTAGCTTCATTTATTTTCCTGCCAATGTGCATGCCACTATTGTTGCATATTTTTGTACTTTTAAACTCAATATTATGTATTATTGTTGCTGTTCTATTCAGTTTGTTTATTTATACTTACCCATATATTTATAATTTTTACTTTTTATTTCATTTTGTGTCTCTAAGTTTTCATCTATAATAATTTTCCTTCTCCATGAGTAATATCTTCTAGCATTTCCACTAGTATGAATCTGTTGTTGAGAAATATTTTTCCTTTTATTTGTATAAAAATGTCTTTTTTCATGTTCTCTCTTGAAAAAAGTTTATGTTGGATATAGTCTATATTTGTAGTTATTTTCTTTTGGCTTTTCTTTAAAAGATTTTATTTATTTACTTGACAGAGACACAGCGAGAGAGGGAACACAAGCAGGGGGAGTGGGAGAGGGAGAAGCAGGCTTCCCACTGAGCAGGGAGCCTGATGCGGGGCTCCATCCCAGGACCATGGGATCATGACCTGAGCCAAAGGCAGACGCTTAAGGACAGAGCCACCCAGGTGCCCCTTCTTTTGACGTTTTAAAGATCTACTTCAGGAGTTTCTTGGGAAGAGTCAGATTGTTGATTGTTTCACAGTAATCTATCTCCCACCCCTTCTTCACTATGGATGCTTTTAAGAGTTTCTATCTTTGATTTTCAAAATTTTTACTGTACTGTGCGTAAGTGTGATTTCTTTTAATTAACATGCTTTGGGTACATTGGGCCTTTTGATTTTGTGTCTTGATGTCTTTTATCAAGTTTGAAAAACTCTTGCCAATGGCCCTTCAGACATTATTTCTGTATCTTCCTTGTAGTTTTCTCCTGATGACATTCTATTTACATGTATGTTAGGGTTTGTCACTCTATCCACTGTATCTTTCATGCCCTTTTCTGTATTTTTCATTTTCTCTTTCTGTGTTTTAGTCCTATTTCTTTTGATCTATTTTGAAGTTCACAAATTCTCTTTTAAGCTGCATCCAATCTGTCATTATGTGTATTAAATTCTTGATGTCCGTCTCTGTCCTTTTCAAATTTGGAATTTCCTCTTGATTATTTTACATATTTTCCAGTAGTCTGCTGAAATTATCAATCTTGTATTTTATCTCCAAGAAAATAGTAAGCATGGTTGATTATAAAATATATGTCTGATTACTCTAATATCCTGAGTCCCTATGGATCTGTCCCTATTTTCTCTTTTCTTTTCATTTTTACTTATGTTGTTTTATCTTCTGGTATAACTGATTATTTTTTTATCGTGTGCTGAACATTATATTTGCAGAATTTTCTGTAGAAATAATTTGAGGACTAGGGTAATGTTATCTTTTTACCAAATGGATATATATTTGCCTTCTTGTACTAGCAATCCATTATCATTTTAATCCAGCTCCAGAGATTGAGATGATTTGAAGCTGTACTGCAGTCCCTATAAGCAACTGTCTATTTCCAGTTCATTTTTAACTCTTGTTGAGCAGCTCTTCCGGGTCCCAATCCAAAGTGATTGTTTCACAACCTCTTTCCACCACTTTTTGGTTCTGAACTCTAAACTCCAGCTTCTTATTTCTGTCTCCCCTTAGTTTAGCTGCTTCCTCTAGAACTGGTAAATATCTCTAGGGTAAAAGTAGTTCCAAACACAAGGCTTACCTGTCTGGCTTTCCTCCAGCCCTAGATCCTGGCTCTGTAATTCTTCACTTTCTTATTAGCTTGTCTACATCTTCAAGATTTTTTTTTTTTTTTTTTTTTTTTTTTTTTTAAGATTTTTATTTATTTATTTGAGACAGAGAGAATGAGAGAGACAGAGAGCACATGAGAGGGGGGAGGGTCAGAGGGAGAAGCAGACTCCCCGCCGAGCAGGGAGCCCGATGCGGGACTCGATCCTGGGACTCCAGGATCATGACCTGAGCCGAAGGCAGTTGCTTAACCAACTGAGCCACCCAGGCGCCCTACATCTTCAAGATTTTTAAGTATTTTGTCCAGCTTTTCTAGTTGTCCTCATTGGAAGCATTGGTTCAAATTATATAGTCTCTCAGTTAACACAAATGGAAGTCCTATGCTTTCTCTTGAAAAATTAACAGATGTATCTATAATAGGCTGGAGTTGAGCCATGGTTTCCGGCCTTTAGATGAGGCATGCATTCTCTCACTCACCCTAGTGGACACTAGCTAGGTCACTTTTCATTTACTAAATTAATCTAGTCACAGTTGGCACTTAGATTGAGACTTTTTCCTTAAATCCTTTCTAAAGCAGAGTAGAAGATAACATTCCAATAAGGTACTACTTGACCTTCCTGGATTTATTTCTTCTATATATGACATTATATAATTGGTAAATTAAGCTAGGGTTTAAAAAATTTGGGGGGACAGGGGGAGCTCCTAAAGGTTTTATAGGGTGATCATTCTACTCTCCATGTATCTGAAAGATCTGGAATGCCTAATGGGCCCAGGGCTGCCCTGAGAGGACAGACTGCCAGATTATACTGAGAGCTCATGTCTAGCCTCAGTCATGATGTGAGACCAGGAGAGTATTGAATGGAAGACTGAAGACAGGATGAATTAGAAACAAATGGTGTATAGCTCCCTTGGGTGTGACGTCCACTTCCAGAGCAGCTGACAGGATCAGGAGTGTTAATGCCCTCTAGGGTGCCAAGTAGGGTGAAAACAAAACCACAAAAGATGAGGTAGAAGATTCAGCTTTCCCTGTCAGTGATCAGGAAATCTATCTCCTCAAGGACTAGAGGTTTTAGAATAGCCCTCAGCAAAAGGGTCACTGACACTTTTATTTTTTTATTTTTTTTTTATTATGTTCAATTAGCCAGCATATAGTACATCATTATCCATAAAGAATGTAGACAAGTAGAGAAAATAAGAAGGGAAAGACAGGGACACTTGGGTGGCTCAGTTGGTTAAGCATCTGCCTTTGGCTCAAGTCATGAGCCCAGCATCCTGGGATCGAGTCCCACATTGGGCTCCTTGATGGGGAGCCTGCTTCTCCTTCTCTGCCTACCACTCCCCCTCCTTGTGCTCTCTCCCTCCTCTCTCTCTGAAAATAAATAAAATCTTAAAAAAAAAAAAAAAAGTGTCCCTGGCATCGAAGAAAATCCTACCAAGATTTCCAGGTTCCCTGTGGAAGACAGAAATGTGTGGTCTTATTTTAAAAAATGAACTCCCGTCCTTTGCTCAGTCTAACTCAGTGAAAAATTTCTGAGTACAGCTACTCTGTGCAAAATAATCTCTGCCTTCAGGGAGAAGGTGCTCTTTCTCTAATTGTGGTAGAGAGTATAGTCTCCAGAGCAGGGCTGCCTGCATTCTAATCCCAATTTGATATATTAGCAAATTGTGACCTTGGGCAATTTAATTTCTCTGTGTTGTAATTTCCCCATCTATAAAATGGAAATAACAGTGATATTCACCTCAAAGTGTTGTTGTAAGGATTTTTAAAAGTATTGCATAAAAAGTGCGTTGAATAGTGATTGGCACATGGAAGAACTCAAATAAAAGCTGCTGTTTATAACTAAATTTGTTTTTATTAGTGTAATTATATACAATATTTAACATGTTTATCTTATGTCTCTCAGAGCCCTGGTTTCTTATCTCTGTTCTATACTCTTTCATTTAAAGTTCTAAACAAGCTATCTTCATGAGATTTTTTCTTTCCTGGTTAGATGAGGGGGTTATACTGGGGATTTGGAATGTCTCTGTCTGACCCTCCTTTGTTTGGGACTCAAAATCTCCACTGTTCTGTGGGATTTGATTGATTGAGGTTTGGATCTCCCAAGCAATGGGCATTCCTATGGCTAAAAGGGCTTTCAGCTAGACATCTCTGTAACCATAATCAAATTCTCTATCATTTCTTCAGTGTAAGGCAGAGGTGGAAAACTGATTACCCAGTGGTGACTCCAACTTACAGATGTGTGATGGTTCTCACAGAAATTTAAAATATAAGCTTTAGGTAGCTTTTAAAAAATCATAGGATTGCCCATAAAAATCCAGATCCGTAGCTTCTTCAAAAAAGAAAAATGGAAAGATCTGGACCTGCTCTTCACTTGACAAAGTTTGGCTGAAGCTGAGTGAGCATTGGCAGGAGGAAAAGTGTTTTCTCATCTGCCCATTTGTTCATTTTTGCTTCCAGCTGGGCCCTGGAGCCTGCAACTGAGGGAAGCAGTGTGCTTTTCCAGAAAAGATGCCAGACCGGATCTTAAGAGATGCGAGCCTGCAGTCATGACTCTGCTTTTAACTCATTGTTTGACCTTGGTGGAGTCACTCACCCTAAGTCTTAGTTTCTCATCTGCAAACTGGGGAGAATGCTTTCCTTGTCTGCCTCCCAATGATGTTGGAATGAGTTAAAATGGGAGAGTGTAGTAGTCCTTGACTACCAGATGCAGAAAAGCAAGGAATTACTGCTATTATCTGCCATTTGCACGTAAGTTAGGGATGAATGATTCCTACAAGTTCTGGTAGGCAAAAATCCTTGAGTGCACTGGAGTGCTGAGAATGAATGGGGAGAGAGTGCCCCATGATATAAAAAGCACACAAAATAAAAACACCAGTGAACTTGCTGAATCTGCAGTCTTCATGAGGAAGCTTTGGGAATATGAGAATCTGAAGGCAGTGTTAACCAGCTCCATTT
Organism: Neomonachus schauinslandi; assembly: GCF_002201575.2. Classification (NCBI taxonomy): domain Eukaryota; kingdom Metazoa; phylum Chordata; class Mammalia; order Carnivora; family Phocidae; genus Neomonachus; species Neomonachus schauinslandi. Next base: position 106,436,602 of record NC_058409.1, on the reverse strand, counting down.
TATGGATAAGAAAATTGGAGCCCAAATGGAACATGGACCTGCATATGAATTCCAGCAACTTGTGTCCCTGGTACATGTTCCTTAGCCTCTCTGAGCCTCTGTTTCCTTGTATATAAAATGGGAATATTAGACTCTAGCTTGTAATGCACTATGAAGAGTCAGTGGGATGATGTGCTATAAGTACCTAAAATATATTGTAAATGTCTATTAAATGGATGTTATTAACTCAAATCAGGCATATGATAACTGAACCATTGGCAAATCAGGAAGTACTTAAGGGAATTAGACATATTGTTAGTGGCTATTTCCTTACCAGAAAAGAACTTTTCGTAAACCATAAGGGGCTTCTTTTACTTCTCATTGCACTGAGGTAACTCAACCGGTATTCTTCCCAGCATTTGCTGCAAGGTTTATATGATACCCAACCATACATGCCCGTATTGATAGCAAGGTCTGAGCATCAGAGGCAGTATTATCATTATAAAGTGTTTGCAGAGTCGGACCAGTGTGCTTTCCCTTCATAAATCCTTAAATTATACCCTTACTCAGCTGGAAAGTAGAAATCGGGGCCCAAAGAACACTTATTCCTTTTTGCTTTTCACTACTTTGCATACTTCTTTTCACCACAGCATCTGAATATTAAGGCAAGAAGTGCTCAAGTTCCTCTGGGCTCTGGAAGGCTTGAACAAATTAGCATTCTTGGAGTCAGTCCTTCTTTTTGGACTAAACTCCTTTTTCTTTTCCTCTTCCAATAAAATTTTTCTGTTCCGGAGAGTACTTTCTCAGCCACTCCTTTCCTAATGTAATTCTGTTTGATTTCCACTGAGCAGCTCCTGAAAGGAGCCGCTGAACCATGCCTCAGCAAGCATTTCAATTCCTGAACACCAGCTTTCCAGCAGGAGCTATTCCAGATGCATCTTTATATCCAGTAATCATGCATTTAACCAAAATGATTGACGTGGCATTTTTTTCCCCCCCTCTCTGCTTCCAGCCTACTAGACTTATTTGTCTTCCATGGAAAGGCTCCTCCAGTTTGGGTTCCTGCCAAATCAGTGAACGTACAAATACATGCATAAGTCAAACACACCTACACACACATGGATGTAATAGGTACCGAGTCTATAATTCTGCACTGAGCATTTAACATTTCATTTCTAGACTTTATGTCTCCACTGAAGTTTTAGTCAGCTGCTTCTTTCCCTATTTCTTACCTCCCTATCTCCCTCTTTCTTTCCTTTCCTACCACTACTTCTTTGTTTTTTCTCTGCTTTTTCCCAGAAATCACCTTGTTGTTGTTGTTAGTCATCACAGAATCTTATATTCTTCAGTGTTAAAGGGGCTTGAGAGCATTTTTATGTAATCCTCTCACTTTAGTTTTGGGAAGTCTGTGTGCCGGAAAGGAAACCATGCGCCATCGGTAGCTTTCCTTTGCCCTTAGGAAGACTCTTAACTCCACTGCATGGCTTGGACCCTGCCCACTGCCTCAGCCTCCTCTCCTCCTCAGTGTCCATAGGTAACCCACAAAGCCCTTCATTCCCTGTCTTTGGTCCTTTACACATGCTTTTCTCTCTTCCTGGACAGTCCTTCACACACAGCATATACCTCTTCTTCACCACTTGACCTCCTATTTATTCTTTAAGTCTCATACCAGATGGTACTCCTTAGGGGCGCCTGGGTGGCTCAGTCGGTTAAGCATCTGCCTTCGGCTCAGGTCATGATCCCAGGGTCCTGGGATGGAGCCCCGCATCCAGCTCCCTGCTCAGCTGGGAGTCTGCTTCTCCCCCTCCCTTTGCCCCTCCCCCCACCTCTTGGGTGTGCTCTCTCATGCTTTCTCTCTCAAATAAATAAATAAACCTTTAAAAATCAATAAATAAGTGGTACTCCTTAGACCACACACCATACCCTGTTCATTTCCTTCATGGTGTTCGTCATAATTTGTAACTATGTATTTATGTGAGTGTTTATTAGTTCTTTAATGTCCCTTCACTTAATAGAAGCAAGGTCTCTAAGGACAAACACCGTGTCCTTCCTCCCCCCCCATTATTTCCTTAGTACCGTATACAGAGTAACAACAAATATCAACAATAAACTAAAAGCATCTAACATTGAGAACTTACTGGTTTCAGGCACACTGTTCTAAGATTTTTACAGGTTTTCTATGTGTATTTAATACTTACAACTATCCTATGAGGTAGATATGATTATTATCCCTGCTTTGCAGATCAGAAAACTGAGTAGTCAAGTCACTCACCCATGATTATATGGCTGAAAAGTAACAGAGCTAGTTTCTAACTCAGGCATTCTGATTCCAACACCTGAACTCTCAAGCAGAACATGCTGGGCCTCTATTAAGCACTCCATTACTATTCACTGAAAGAATAAATGAAAACTATATCAAAATTGATTAGTTGCAAAACTGAGGTTAAAATCTAAGTTGTTTGATTGATAATCCACTCCTCTCTCTATGCAGGCTGACAGCTGCTCAGATACCAGCAGAATGCAGTAAAAGGAAGAGAAAGAGAAGCAAATTAACAAATTGGTCTGTTGCTGATAAGGACCTGGGGTGGGAGGGAGAACCTATGATGTGGATTGTGGAGTGAAGTGGAAATCATCATTTTAGATTCAGGCAGGACCCCGTAGCAGGTGGAAAAACACTAAATTGGTTGAAGAGTTCTTAAGATAAAGCATCAGGTTCTCCAGAAACATCAAGTGGAATTACAGTTATTATCACTAACAAGTCAGGTGATTCTTACGCTTTGGATGGTATTTTCCAAACCTGATTTCAAAGTTTAAGTAACCATCAATGTTATGAAACTACTGATCAGAATTTTAGGGTGAAATTTCTAGTAATGTGCTCTGTTTACTCTTGTGTCCACAGTATAATGGACAGAGCCAGGCACATAGTAAGTGTTCAATAAATATTTATTTAATGATTTAAAGGAAAAGCACACAAACAAATCTGTCAGTAGGCACTTACTGAATACCTGTTTTAAGTCTGTGAAATTCAAGGCACAATGAGAAACACAAAGAAAAATTAGTCAGATTCCTATTCATAGAGAGGTCATAATCTAGGTGGACCTACTAACAACTATCACTACCAATCACTACCACCATTGCTGGGGACTTGCTTTGTCTACCTGCTGTGGTACATCCCTTTATATATCACTGGGTCATTTTCATACTTGCAACAACCTTAAGTGATGGCACTACTACTCTCCATGTCCAGGTACAGAAACTGAGGGTTAGAGATGCTAATTCCTTTCCCAATGTCACAAAACCAGGAACTTGTATTTGAACTCAAGTTGTTTGACTCTGGAATCAACCATGCCAAATGTACTCATCCCATTATTTTGAGATCATCACTATGTGTGAAAAGCATGGTGAGACTAAAGAGTTTGCAAATGCTGCTTACCTGGGCCTGAGATATTTCCATTCTTCACCTGCTACCATCCTATTTATTGTTTAGGCCCCAGATTCATTGACACTTCCCCCGGAAGACTCCTCAATCACTTACAACTGGGTTAGCTATTCCCTCCTTTATGCTCCCGTTGGAAGCCTTCCTGAGTCCTCTTCATGATTCTTCTTACCTCAAATTCTGATCACTTATGTTTCCCACTTATTAGTCTTTGAGTTCCTCCAGGATAGCAGTTTATCTTCCCAGAGCCTACACAGTGCCTGGCATATAGCATATCATTTAATAACAATTTATGGAATGAATGAATTTTAAATATAAATTGCCATTATATGGATCCAAGTAATATACAGCAGCATTCAAAGGGTGGAGTACATTCTTAAGCACTAACTGAAGCTTACGGGCAAAGGACTTTTGAAAAGTTGGGGAGGACATGCCGGCAGTGCCACCCAGTGCTTGAGTAGACATAATAGCCCTGGTGGATGAATGGAGGGCCACGTGTGGTACCAGAATTATCACAGTATCACAGCCAGGGAACTCTTGCTGAGGATGCTGTTGCTTGTGATGCTCCATACTGTCCCTGCACCATGCTCGTGACTCTACAGGCTCAAGGCCAGGAGAGACTCAAGAGCAGTGGTCCATCGTGGTGGCGAAGCTGAGCCCAGAGCTACGTGTACAGCTCATTGTATCCAAATTAGGAAGTAAAGCAATCTGAAGGAAATTCAAAACCACAAAACTTACTGAGTGAAATACCATTGTATTGTTTATACAAAGAATAAAAGGTTTGGGAGAACTTACTCTGCTAAGTCATGATGAAGGAAGAACAACAGCCATGGAAGGCAACCTTTTACTCAGAATTACCTAAATTGGAACCTCATGACCATTTGAATGGACTTATTGGTTCTAATGCCATGAAGAAATTAACAGCCAAGAAGCCAGGTCTTAAAATCCATGATCAGATGAGTGTCAATGACAAGGGAAAGAAGCGAACATTAGAAGAATGCTACCAGATATTTCAAATTATTCATCAGCTTACTACTAGCCCTGAGGATATTCTAATGGTTGCAAAATATGTCATTAAAGAATTTTCATGGAGTGGAGGGGGGTGGGAGGGATGGGGTGTCTGGGTGATGGACATTGGGGAGGATATGTACTATGGTGAGCGCTGTGAATTGTGTAAGACTGATGAATCACAGACCTGTACCCCTGAAACAAATAATACATTATATGTTAATTAAAAAAAAAAAAAGAATTTTCAGAGGATGGTATCAAGTACCTAGAACGAAGGAGCACACCAGAAGAGAAAATGCTACAGGCCTAAGACTTTCATAGAATTTGTACTTGAGGGTATAGAATGTCCAAATAAGACAATTTAGACATTGATGGTAGATATTTAATAGCAATCAACAAAGAGGTTGGCCCTTTGGTACAAGGAGACTATTAAACTTGATAAGGAGTTCTGCCTTTCTACTAAGGATATAGTTCTTGGCCTTGGCCTCAGTGGAAACCCTACCACAGGACAAACAAAAGACTCTTGGAACCTCTTCTAGAAGGTAAAAAAGCATGTCTGATGTTAACCTTACATCTTTCAGAGATTCCAACTCCCTTCAACTCCCCCCCCACAAAAACAAACAAACAAAAAACCCACAAGTACTCCTGGATTTGCTTCCTGACAGAATCTGGCATGGGACATTTCTCAACTCCTCTGAAGGAGGATCGCTGGATCTGGTGGCCTTTTGAGGCACCACTCAATACCATGGGGTAAAGCTTAGGACTTCAGGTCCTCCAGATAGCCCTCTATCCCTTCTTCCCCCAGTTTCCAGGTTGCAACCCATTTGTAGAGAAGTACTGCTCTGAAAATGTAAATATCATTTAGAAATTAAAAAAAAAAAAAAGTTGAGTTGAGGGTCATGTGATTATTAAGTTTCCTATCTCTGAGTGTTTGGACTGTGTGAACCTAGACAAATGATTTTTCTCTCTGCACCGGCATTTTCATCTATACCTTTGAGATGACACAAATTGGAATGTTGGGAATTTAAAATGAGGTAATACATTAGGAACTCAGCAGAGGGGTCTGTTCTTTGTAAGTACTCAGATGTTTATCATGGCCACTGCTGCTCCTGTCTTCTAGTATTCTTCTGTCTTCTAGTATTATCATTAGGGAAACTTGGGAAAATAAAGCATTTCAGATAGAAGGACACTTCTGAGTAAAAACTTAGAGATATGAAGAAATTTCCTGCCCTTGGGTGTAAAGATGATTCCTGGCAGGGTGAGAAAGGCTGTAGATACTTAGTTCAGAAAGAAAGATTCCTTGGAGCCAAGCAAATACTCAGAAAATCAGAGAGCTAGTGAAATCACGCTCCATTCCTGTTTTTTAAGAGCTAAATATCCAAATGAAGAGTCCAGTGTGTGTCTGAGCCCACTGTGTCTTTTCCGTTAAATATACACGCAGGGCTCTATTAGGTGGCTGCCATTTTGTTCTCAGGAAGTGAATAAATCAGCCATTTGGTCCTCGGGAATATGGGCTGCTGACTCTTATTCTCTCTGGGGAAGAGTGGTGTGTTATTAGCCATCTTTTTTATCTGGAAGTATAACACCAATTTTGGTTCTGTGTCTGGCCATCTAGCCTTTTCTAAGGTTGCCCGAATGAAAATGTGAAAAGATGGTATTTGGTCCTTGTGACTGGAATTAGGAAGAGTGGGTGGTATGCATGATCCCCTAATTGTTCTCCTTGCCTTTGATCTTCACTGAGCCACCTCCTTTCAATCTGTAAGATCTTATAGAATTAGCCAACTAAAGAATACTTCAGAGTAGGCCATTCCCTCATCTAGCTCCTCTGGTGGGTCTCCACGACCAATTAAAATTGCTTATCCTTCTCTTTATATCTATTATTTGAGTTTATCCTCCTTTCTATCTTTTTTTTGCCTTAAGTCCTTTTGATACACTATACGCTATCACCCTAAACAGCTGGTGGCACCACCTGCCCCCGCCCCCCCCCAAAAAGGTGACATGCATACTTACTATGTTTTGGGGCTATCTGATTTTCTTCAAACAGTTTTCTTCCACTTAGAATGCCCACATCCTATTATGACTATCAAGAGTCTGGATATGTATGGGGTAGATATAGTAATAACTGGAAAATAACAGGATTATGTGGTTTCTTGTGTATTGGATTTTTTTTCCCCCAGAGATAACCTGTTCGGTTAGCAATTTGGCTTAAAATTTTATCATTTTAGCAAGAGTATAAGTGGATGGACTAGAAATCTCTGTGGGGCTGGGCTGGAGAGTGTGACAGATGGAATCTAGGGTTTAGACTTTCTAGTTAAGAATATTACAACCTGTGGAGATAGTGCGCACCTTATCCTATGTACATCCCGTTTAACCAGCTTTCAGACTTTAAACAACCTTACAATGTTGGAAAACTTCTAATATATAAATGTGGAATAATAAGTTTTCTAAACCAGATGAAAGCATCGCATCACTCTTGCATCCTGTAGGCAAATGCATGTTGACTATAAAACTGTGTGAGTTGTGTGATTTCACAGCCTTGGTCATTGGACTTGTGAACAACAGATATCAGATGAGAAAAGCAGCAGGTGAGTGTGGAGTGAGCAGTGGCTGCTGACAAAGGGAGGAGTGACAGCCGACAAGGAGGGAGGACCCAGTGGAGACTACATGCCCACCAAGTATGAAGCTGTCTGGACACCAAAACAAATAAACAAAAACAAAACACCCTAGTACCTCAGGAGTCCTTAAGTTGTCATACACACCAGTGCTAATGATTATTAATCAGCAACGAGTTATCACATGCCTACGATGTGCCAGATCCCATTCCAGGAAATCCAGGGGAATTTTTTTTAAAAGTATAAAATACAGTGCTCAGCTCTGAAAATATTTATCATCTGCAACACTACCACATCAGCCAAGGTGACATTCTGTATATTAAGCTCTTTTCACAAAGGCAGGAGCATGTGTGGAACCTAGTAGGAAGTTTTTCTCTTCCAACATTTAAAATTATTTAGCCACTCACAAGATAAATTGTTTACTATTTTCTTAAAGATACCATTTCCTGACAATGCTAGTAATGGAGACATTTCAGAATAATGACCTCATAAAGTTCACACAGCTGCCTCTCTGTGCAGACTGAGGTAGTCATGACCTCACCCAGGCCAGAGGCAGGTCTTAGCAGCTTGATAGGACTATGGTCAGAAATGCAGTTTGGTTAAAATGTTTCCCCTCCTAACTGCTAACTTATTTAATGAAAGGGAGTGTCTCACTAAAGGTGCATATTTTTCCTGAGATTCTGCAGGGATGAGACCATGGCACCTATGGGACATTAGACAAAAAGAGTTGGATCTTGACATAGATCAGGAACCCCCAAATTCATCCTTGTACTTAAGTCATTTGAACTCTTTGGTTATTTTATTCCATCAAGTCAGTCATTTAGAGTTGAGGAAGATCTTACTCATTCCAAGAGGCTGATTTAGAGCATTTTCCCTGGGGAAGGATATCCTCTATAATCAGGCAGTGACAAAGCCCCTGGTACTGCAGGGAGAGACGGATTACAATATGGAATGCCCGTACAATATGGAATGTATTGGTAACGGTAATCGTAATGGGAGCCTTATAAAAGCAGCAGGCAGGATGAGGGCCAACCATTCATTCAAAATGGAAAGGGAATGTGTATGTTTATCCCACTGTCCACCAAATTTACTTTAGGGAAAATACAATCAAAGCAGAAGAAAATGAAGACTAGGAAATGCTTCAACCGCTGGGCCTTTCTGGCCTCTTAAAATCTGAGCCAGGCTAGGAAAAATATGGTGAGAATACTGACTTTGGAGTCAGGAAATGTAAGTTCAGGTATAGGTTCTGTTGTTACACCCTCACTGTTTGACCTTGAGGACACCATTTCCCCTTCCTGGAGCATCCACCTCTTGCCTATGATAGAAGGGATCAGATGAAGCCTCTCTGGGTCTTTATACTCCTGGCATTCTAGGGTTCAGTAGTAAGCTAAAATAAGGATCTTGTTTTTTAATGTGCAATCCACAGTGACGTATATACAGTGAAGTGACCTATAAATTCCACTTAACTCTAAATGTGAATTAGATGCAAATACACAATGAAAAATTAGGGTGAAAATCATTGCTCTGTGTAGATTAGGAAGTATAATATGATGCCTTTGCAGTGGGAAGAATTAACTTGATACAGGCTGAAGTAAGCATTGAAAAATGTAAGGAGAACCAGACACTACTACAGTCTGGGCTTTCTTCCTCTTTGGTGAGATTTTTCTTTTCTATTTTTGTACCCATGGTTAGGGACAAATGTCTGTGGGATTCTACATGGGGCTATGGCATAAGCACTTATAAGAATAACAGGTCATGCGAGCGTAGTCATAAGTAATGATACCATCTGTAGATGTATATGACCCAGAGGACCTGAGTGTATATGGTCTCTGGTCAACCAGGCATATAACCTACCTGTCCTGAGAGAAAGGAAAATTTAGCCAGTTGTTACATATGAACTTGAGTTGAGAAAATAGTTCAGGAACCAGGGAATTTGTGCTTACTGGGTGCCACAACCAGCGTTAGCACTTGATAGATTGTCTTTCATTTAATCCATAGACTAGAAGTTCCCTTTCAGAATAGTTTTTTGGGGTTTTTTTTTAAAGATTTATTTATTTATTTATTTGACAGAGAGGGACAGCGAGAGAGGGAACACAAGCAGGGGGAGTGGGAGAGGGAGAAGCAGGCTTCCCACCGAGCAGGGAGCCCGATGCGCGGCTCGATCCCAGGACCCTGGAATCATGACCTGAGCCAAAGGCAGACGCTTAACGACTGAGCCACCCAGGTGCCCCCAGAATACAGTTTTTAAACATTATTTGCTTTCCTGATTCCTATTAGTAAAATGGGGAAATTGAATCTTGGAGGGGTTTAGTAAGGTCTGACAGCCAGTAAATAGTATAAGCTGAGAATGAAAGCTACTCTGACTCCAAGGCCAGTTCCCTTCCACAGTACCACATTGCCTTCTGGAAGTTCTACTTCCCACTCTATTTCTGCCTTTATTTGGCTCTGGTACCTAAAACAAATCACTTAAGTTTTTGAATCTCAGTTTTTCATCTGCTAAAAAATCATAAAAACCAACTAACCAAAATTGGATATATGGCCTCTGCTCTTCTTCCATGGTTTGTGCATGATCTTTACAGGGCCACAGTTAATTCACTGGGAATGGTGCCTCTTGCAGTCATGAAACATGGTGGCCTTGGACTTAATAGGTCCGTGTACAACCTGAAGCTATATGTAAATTGTATTGTATTTACACATCTGCATTGTATTAGAAGAGTCCAAAGCTTGGGCGCCTGGGTGGCTCAGTTGGTTAAGCGACTGCCTTCGGCTCAGGTCATGATCCTGGAGTCCCTGGATCAAGTCCTGCATCGGGCTCCCTGCTCGGCAGGGAGTCTGCTTCTCCCTCTGACCCTCCCAGCCCTCCCCCCTCTCATGCTCTCTCTCTCTCAGTCTCTCTCTCAAATAAATAAATAAAATCTTTAAAAAAAAAAAAAAGAAGAGTCCAAAGCTTTCCTGACTGTCATTGAAATCTGTATCCCCAAATGCCTAAGAACCTTCTGATTCTTAGTAGACCTTAGTAGGTCTCCTGATGATGTCTTCTAACTCAAATCGTCTGTAGCAATCTGAAATAAATTAAGGTTTAGTACATGAAGGGAGCTCAAAGGCAAAACTGACACTTGTATCAGAGACTATGTGGTATCATGGAAAGGAACCTGGCAAAGAATTGAGGATTCTAGGTCCTGGTTTACTCTGCCTTGTCATTCAAAGCGAGATGCTAATTCCTGCCTGCCTCCTCCCTAAAGCAGTTATTATAAGAATCAAATGTGATAATATGGATGCAAACACTCTGAAAAAATACAAAGTATTTTGCAAACTTATGATATTAACTGTGAGATATTAAAGTATCAAGTCATTTCGCTAGTTGTCAATTGAGAAAGGGGGGAAAATTGCAGGCTCCATCAGCAAAATTTAAAAACCCTGCTTTTTCATCCTTCGGCAAGGTCCTTCAGCTGATACTTATGTGTAAATTTCCTTGACTTGAATGAGAATTGGTTGCAAATACAGCTTGCAGGATTCAAATGGAGATCATTGTCACTCTTGGCGCAGATAAATAGAACTTAAAGTTTCTTCTCTAGGAAAGAATGTTCCTCTTTTATCCCCTTTCTTCCATTAGTCAGTGATTCTCAAAGGATGGTCCAGGACAGCAGCAGAACATCATCAGGGAACATGATAGAAATGCAGATTCTCAAGCCATACCCCATGTTAGGTTTTATGGGACTGGGGTTGAAGAATATGGCCCTATTTCAAGGAATGCAACTCTCTCAAGATGCAGAAAGTATAGATACCTTCGGTACCCTTGGCAGCTGAAGAGCAGTAGGATCCAAAATTAAACCATTCATGTGTAAAACTAGCTCCATGGTAAGTGATATTCTCTGAGCCTCACAGTTATGGAACATAACAATAAATATGAAAAGAGCTAATGTTTATTGAGCATTTGTCAAATTCTTAGCACTATATTAAGTGATTTTTATGCATTAATGGTACCGCATATTTTTAGCTATTTACTGTGTCAGGACTTTGACAGGCTCTGAAAATACAACTGTGAAATGTAACTGTCCTCAAGGAGCTCACTCACCAATGGGGGTTATTAGAAGAAAGGGGCCCATCACTGTCCGAAAGAGAAGGACCATGGAAGAATAAGTTCAGGGTGTTTTCTAAGACCTAGTGAGGCAGCTACACTCAGTTTTATGTGAATAGAGGTTTCTCAGAGGAGGAAATGCCTAAATTTAGGCCTCTGAAGGATGGGAGGATCAGTGACTTGACAGTGGGCAAAACTGAGATTTAGGGCACTTGGACACCTGTCCTCCAAGTCACATAGCAAGTAAGTGGTAATGTTGGGACTTGAACTCAGGTCGGTCCAGTTCCAAAGCCCTTGCTTTTAACCATTAAGGGTAGGCCAGAAAATAGGTTTTATCAAGCCTGTCAATTCTGATAAATTGGTAGTGGCTTCCGGGCATGCTGATGATGAGGACTCTGAGGCCTTGACTGGGCTAAACGGGAAGGAATGCCATGATCAATTAGTGATGTCTGCCTTGGGTGCAGAAGAGGGGAGTATGTGTGTCATGCATTTGCTGACCCTGCAGTGCAGAGTACTGCCTCCAGGACTTAGCACAAAGAGAGACAGACCTGCAGAGCTGGTTCTTGTTCATGTCAGATTGTCTCTGACTTCAGGGAACTTATAGCTCAACAGCATCAGCGGGGGCTTATTATATGTTACTAGGAGGTACTAAGTGACAGCTCAGGATGTTATGAGCTGATGGAGCATTTAGTGAGAAAGAGAATAAAGGTTTTCTTTCTTTCTTTTTTTTTTTTAAATGAAGACACTGATTAAGTCTAAGAGTGAAAAACAAACGGCAATAAAGAGCAATCAATCTTATTAATCCACTAACCTTCAAAATTTGTAGGCCAATTCCATTTTCATTCTTTACCACTGTTACTTCTATCAACATGGAAGGTGTTGATAAAATAGAAAATGGCATTGTTTGTAAGTAATGGGATCCATATTGTTAAGTTAGCTCCCTTGTGCCCAGGGGAAACTTAAATTTAGAAATGCCACCCAAAAAATATGCATTCAACATACCTAATGGCTCATCTTTGGAACAGTATGGAAGTTGATACCAATTAGGGATTGAGAAAGTGGCTCTTTAAGGCAAAGATTATAATAAGTTCACTTCACACATGGTTTATGGTGTTGGTAATATGGTGCATGAGCTCTTTGAAGGCTAATCACATATTGTTTCCCCAGTATCTTTGTTAAACCAACGCTTGGATTGAAATAACAACAACCGGTTCTAATAATCTAAAGGAAACAGATGAGTCCCATCAAGTCAGTCAATAGTTGGAGATGAATTTCCTTTACAAAAAAGTCTTTTTCACTTCTCCCTAGAGCACCTTCACAATTTAACTGTTTTATCCTTGACATTAAAAATGTTTTAAAAATGACTCATGTATTGGATATAGAGACCAAAAGGAGAAGATGACCTCTCCCCAAATCCCAAGGTCAGAGCTGTTTGCCATCTGGGCATTTCTCCCCAGGAAGGCTGTGTGAACAATTATCTCTCACTAACCGTGACTTGGCAAGCCAACGTGCCCCCATTTTCAGAGGCTCATTGGTGGTTAAGGGTGGCCTTCGTTGTCATCCTCCAAACAACGCCTCCTGCCCAGGGCTATGCCAGCTTATTGTGCTCTCCTAAAGCCCTACCCAAGGTCATCAGAAACTAGCTTCTCACTGGTAGCCCCCTCCCTCAAGGTATTTACATCACAGATGATGGGGGAGCTTATCATCTTGAAGCCTATTTACCTTATCTTACTTTGGAAGACAAGATGTGACAGTACCAGAAATCAAAACATTTCTCTGGTCAAGTCAAGCTGACCAGTACAGAATTATCTCTGATTCACTTTACATTTTAAACATTATCTGAAGTCTCAACAAGGAGAAACACGACAATGGTCTGTGGAGAAGAGGCTCTGGGGCATAGGCTGATTAGAACTTTACCTTTTCTCATTGCTACCAGATTAGATAATCATGTGGAGAACTATGAAAAACAGCCTCTAAATACAGTCTCCGCTATGTAGAGATCTCAGCAAGAAGAAGGTGTTCTGGAGTCCAAAGTTGGAGGACATCAGTTTAGATTCCATGTTAAATGGAAAGAGGAGAAGAACCATTTAAAGATTTGCATTTTAATATATTCAGGATCCAGAAGCTTCTCCTGTGCAGGCCTCCTGATCCATTCATGCAGCAGAGGACCACCAAGTTAGTTCAGAGAAACTACCTTATTGGCTATGCAATTTATTCATGTTCTTACCCCCTGGTAGGCTTCTGAGTATGTATCCCTAATGCATCTCTCATCTGTGAGCAGTACTGATGCTGAAGCTTAGCTGTGTGCTGTCATTTGTCCCATCCTTTTCTCTTTACTTCTGGTATGTGGGCTGTTTTCTCCTCCATTCCATGGAGAGAGACACAGCCCAGTGCTTTGGGTGGAGCCCAGGGCTGCTGGTAGGATGAGATCTGGTTTCCATGCCTATTTCTGGCACAAACATGTATGACTTTGGACAAGTATCTTTCCCTGTGCCAGGAGCCCAAGATTGGCTGATCCCTAAGGAGCCTTTCCAGCCGTAACATCCTAGGACTTAGTGGGAACTGGAATTCTGGGTTTGACTGAGTTCAGCGTAACCAACATTTGCCAACTGCCTTGCTCTTTGGCAGTGAGCACCATGCCTGGCACTGCAGGGGATGTGCTTCTATCAGAAGGCTCTCTCTGACACCATAGCACTCACAGGCGAGCAGGGAGTAGGATGAGAAAAGCAAGTTTACAGATATCTCTAGTGCACAGCAGAACACACTGTGTGCTGGGAGCAAAGTACAAATGATTACAGGGTCTGAAAGAGGCAGGAATCGCATCTGTTTACAAAGAACAAAGTCAGAATAACACTTCATGGCATTTCAGATGAGCCTTGGCAGAGAGAATTCAAACAGGAAGCGGCGTCGTTTCCATAGCAACATCTACCGAGCAGGTATTTTGTGCCAGTCACTGTTCTGAGCACTTTACTCATAAAAGCTCATTGACTCCTCTCATTGTTTTGACATAGAAACCATGATTATTCCCATTCTGCATATGGAGAAACTGAGGCATAGACTGTCTAAATGACAGGCTTAGGCTCACACCATGAGCCAACAGCAAGTGGGATTCACACCCAGGTGATCTCATGCTTATGTCCAGTATCAGCTTGGAGGCTTCACCGACACTCACATATGGAAAGTCTCTGAACCTGGAGACTGGAGAATGAAGAAGGCCTGACTGCAAAGATGAGCTTTGGGACCCAGGGCGAGTCCTCTTGTGCCTCTGAATTGCCAGTTTCTTATCAGTGACATGGCAGTGATAAGTACTTGCCTCATTGAGTTATGATTACTCAGCAAAACAACAGGACTAAAAATACTTTTTTAAGTGTTACAGAGTCCTATGTAATTTTAAAAAAATAGAGGAAAGCAGAAAGAGCAATGTGAACAAAAGACGGAAGAGTGCAAGGCATATTTGGGTACGTATTCAGGGCAGAGTGCTTGTCCTTTGTGCTGAGTAAGTGCACCTGATAGGTCAGGTCAGGGTCTCTTCTGCATGGTTGCACCTTGAGTGATTTCCACCCAGGGTCTTGCTTTATCTCAGCTCTGGTAGCTACGCTAGGCCTTGACTCTACTCTCTCAATGTGAAGAATGACAAATCCAGCTTATTTTCCTTGTGTTTTGTATTGCTGGCGCTCACTCCAGAATGCCAGTATGATTCTCATCAGCAAGAGTTTAATGGCAGCATTTGAACGGGAGGACTGGACCCCTAACCCTCAGTACTAATACAGATGTCAGCGTGTCACTTTCAGCAGCATTAGCTCATGTAGGAGTGACAGTAAGGGATGGGTAAAGTAGAGTGGAAACTTATCAGCCACGTCTGTGCAGCAAGATGTGTTACCGTCATCTTCTCAATCCGGGGCAAGGCAACGTCTTTAGATGGTGCCAGGGTACCATGGGGACTGATGGGGAAGGTGGAGGGGCACACAGTGGTTAAATCCAAGAAAAGGGGAGCAGCTCAAGGGACACCCAGTAGGAGATACACTGGACTGGGCTCAAAAGAGTACCAGCTGGCCTGATTTTTGGCTGATTGACCCTGGAAATGTCACTTCACCTCCCTGAGCTTCTGTTTCCTATAAAACAGCACAATTGATAAAGATGCTGTCTAAAGCACCTTGGATTCTAAAAGCCTAAAAACGTGCAAGTTATTTTTAAGCAGAAACTTAACTACAGCTATTCTTAGGCTCCCAACTAGAAGCTACATGTGATTTTTCATTTCCTATGAACTGCAGAGGTAAAGTTTTCAGCTGCATGTTGCTCTTATCTCTCTAGTGGCCAGATGATGTTGTTTACAGAACAACAGCAGAAACATCACAACAATAGCATCTGTAGCAACAGACACCGTGGTAGCCAGGAACCGTGCGCTGAGAACACGTTTTAAACGCATTTAATTCTCAAAGCAGCACCATTAGGTGGGTCCTATTATTATTTTTGCAATACAGATGAGGAAGCAAAGATTCCAGAGTTACTCATTAACTTGCCCAAGGGACAGACTGGGGAATTGAACCTAGTTTGTCCACCATCAAACCCTGCGCTCTTAACAGGTCAGATAGCCAGCCAGGAGTGAACATAGGCACGTGAACCTCAGGAGCCCAGGTGGCCCTTACAGCCTCTCTCCCTTGAAAAATGATCTCTAAAGATTTCTTGATAGGAATCAGAGACTTTATTCCCCAGGTCGGAAGAAGGAAGTGACTAACTCCAGGGTAAGAGAACAGGATAAGCAGTCCTTTCCCCAAAGTGAACTCTGATGACACCGAAGAGGACAGGCCTGTATTGGAAGAAAGAGGACCACAGGGACAAGAGGGACATGGGGGACAGGCAGTTGCCTCACCTGCTCAGTTGTCTGAAAGTTGTTCCACACCAGAGTCCCCAACCCTGCCTCGCATTGCTCAGTGGCCCTGACCATGGGAAAGGCACAAGGAAAAGTACAGTGGAGGGGGTTCACAGTTGATAGAGCAGACAGGACGGAGAAACCAGGTGGGTGTACCAGCCCCACCTAGAAAGCATCTGTTCCCAAAGCACTGTTAAGTGCCAGGTCCACAGAGAGATTGCTAAGACACAGCTCCTTCCTTAACGGAAGGGCTCATTGTAAAAAGATGGGAGACACAGGAAACAAACTGAGTGTTGCTGGAGTGGGGGGTGGGGTGGGAGGGATGGAGTGGCTGGGTGATAGACATTGGGGAGGGTATGTGCTATGGTGAGCACTGTGAATTGTGCAAGACTGTTGAATTACAGATCTGTACCTCTGAAACAAATAATGCAGTATGTGTTAAAAAAAAAAAAGAAGAAGAAGAAGAAGGTAGCAGGAGGGGAAGAATGAAGGGGGGGAAATCGGAGGGGGAGACGAACCATGAGAGACTATGGACTCTGAAAAACAAACTGAGGGTTTTAGAGGGGAGGGGGGTGGGGAGATGGGTTAGCCTGGTGATGGGTATTAAAGAGGGCACGTTCTGCATGGAGCACTGGGTGTTATGCACAAACAATGAATCATGGAATACTACATCAAAAACTAATGATGTAATGTATGGTGATTAACATAACAATCAAAAGTCAATTAAAAAAATACTTAAAAAAAAAAAAAGATGGGAGACAAATCCAGGCATGGTTGGCATTAATGCAATACACTAAATGCCAAAATGAGAGTCTGAACAACTTGTTTTGTGTGTAAAGGGAGGACCAGACACAATTAACTCCAGCACAACGCAGAAAAGTACTAAGTGCACTAATGGAAATGTGAGCTAAGAGCCCAGGGAGGGGTAGATGGACACTGACAGGGGTTCTCACGGAAGCAGTGGTGTTTGAGTGGGATCTTTTCCGAAGTACTGGAATGAGTGGAGAGGGAGAGATGAAATTCTCATCATCGCAGGGAAATAGGTGTAAGGAGGTATGTCAGTTTGTCGTTTGCTTTTCTGAAGGGAGGATGGCTACAAGCATGGAGTTGAAGTGCAGACTGACCTAGTTGTGATTCCCAGATCGGCCGTGTCTGTGTGACCTTGAACCCTTGTGTCTTCATCTATAAATGGAGATGCTAATTCTTTCTTCATGAGATTGTTGTGGAGAATAAAGAAATTAATGCATATGTTTAATGATGCAAATATTTAGTAAATGCTCAATAAATGATAGCTTTTACTCTGTGTTATTGCTGTAGTGAACATTATCTGGCTCCTCTGGGTGACATCTGAGGCTATCCAGCCACTACGGGATAACTTAAAAATGAACTAAATGCACCTACATATTCATTTGCCTTTGCCTTCACCCCCATTGCACTTTCCCTCTCCCCAGTACGAGCCTACATAGCCAGTACGTCTGCCTACTCCTGAATCAGAGTTTTGCTTTTTTGTTTTGTGTTGTTCTGGTTTTCTTGTGTTTCGTGTTCTAGCTTCTTCTTCATGTAGTACAGTTCTGCAGTGGATGGGGCACTCTTTGTAGTATTTTCAGATCCAGGAGCGAATGCACAAGACAACTACCATGGTCCATTTCTTGAGCAGAGTCCTTGCCTGGTCAGCAGCCCAGCCTTGCTCTGGCTCCTGTTCATCACCTTGCAGCTGAGAATCCTCGGAGAATGTTGGAACTATAGAGAACTTCCGCCAGATCTTTTGTTTTACCAATGAGGACCTTGAGGCCCAGAGATAGGAAGAGCCTGGTCAAGTTTCTACAGAGAGACAAGCAGAGTAGGCCAGTACACTAGACCCCAAGTTGGGGACTCACAGGCCAGTGTACCCTGGATGGCTTCCAGGGACCTTTCTGCCTTTGCTCTGTAGACTTAGGCCCAAAGATACGATTCCTTCCCTCCCCAGTCCTCCCTCCACGTCCCTCCTGGCTTTGGGTGAAGCTCTCCTAGAAGTCAGTGTTGCAGTGTTGCACATGCAGCTCCCTCTCCCACAAGGCATCATCAGGATGCCTGTCCCAGCACCGTGCACTGACTTGGGGCCTTCACAGCTTGGAGCCCAATGACAGCCAGTGAGGTGTGAAGATGGGAAACACTTTCAACTGGCTCAGCATTCAAGAAGTGAGGAGGCAGGTAGGTAGTGTCTGTGATGACTGACTCTGTAGAGGGTTGATAATAATGAGGAAACTCCAAGGCTTTCCTTCTCCTACTCTCCTGAGACGAAGGATGTAAGTACCTTTAATCTTACATAACAGCTCCAGCTGTTTGGTGCTGGTGACTATGTCGAGGAGGATTCTGAAGCCACATCTGGCTCCATGGGATATGATGCTAGGATATGGGGGCACGGGATCGTATGTGATCATTATGGGGAAAATAAGACCCAAGGGGCATTCTAGTGTGATGAGGGAGGCAGACTCACGAACCACTGGTAAAAACTGTACAAGAGAAAATGAAGGGGCGCCTGGGTGGCTCAGCCGTTAAGCGCCTGCCTTCAGCTCAAGTCATGATCCCAGGGTCCTGGGATCGAGCCCCGCATAGGGCTCCCCGCTAGGTGGGAAGCCTGCTTCTCCCTCTCTTACTCCCCCTGCTTGTGTTCCCTCTCTGTCAAATAAATAAATAAAATCTTAAAAAAAAAAAAACTTTCTTAAAAAAAAGAGAGAAAATGAAATAAATTCTACAGTAGAAGTATAGCATGTTCTGTACATTCAGAGGAAAAGGCAGTTCTTTCTCAAGAGGGAGAACAGGGCAGACAGGTGAGATTGAGCCAGGGCTCCACGCTCAGCAGGGAGTCTGCTTGAGATTCTGTCTCTCCCTCTCCCTCTGCTCCTCCCCTCGCTCATGCTGTCTCTCTCTCTTTCAAATAAATAAATAAATCTTTAAAAAAGTGTTTACATCCTTGGTCTCAGGAGAGCAGGAGAAGGAAGGCCTCAGAGTCTCCTCATTTTTATCAACTGTCTACAGTGTCGGTCATCACGGACATTCCCCACCTGCCTTCTTATTTTCCCCCAAATGTATCACATATGATATGTTGACTCAATCAATAAGTTAATTACTCAGTGAATGTCACAGTGTTAGATATGTTAAAAGATGATTCAGCATGATAGTAAGAACTCACATTGTGGAATCAGACATACATTAGGTTTGAATTCTAGCTCTCCCATTATTGGTCCTAAGATGTCTACTGACCTGTGCCTCGGTCCTTCTTTTATAAAATAATGAGAATTATAATCATAATAGTGCATACCTTCTAGGACTGCTACAGAGCTTAAAAGATATAATGATATATAGTCTATTTTCTAGCATCAAAGTGCTCAATATATGCAAGCATCTGTCAGTAATACTAGAAATCGTCATCATCATCATCATCATTTGTTGCCACTGTCATGCTGCTGACCAGAATCCCCAAATCCTAAATCAGCCCCTCTCTTCCCTTAGATATAAGAGGGAGACCCATGGAAGCTTCTTTCCTCAGGGCACTCACCAGGTCTCGGCTCTCCGGATCTCAGCACTATGGGGACCAGAAGAGACCAACCCTAGGCAGTGGGTGGCCAGGGAGGATTTTGCCCAATGTCTCAAATAAGGCAGATCCAAGCTTTCTACCTCAGATCTACAGATAAGAGGCCCCTCCTACCCATACTCAAAGCAGCTTCAGGCCTCATAGCTCCCCAAAGACACAAACCCAGCAGAGATTTCACAGCTCTAGCACCACAGACCATAACTGGCCTTGCCACCTGCATACCTATCTTGAAGAAGGCACTGGGGAAGGGAGACATCCTAAAGCAACAAATGGCCCCAGGTGGGAGGGCAGGTGGCAGTGTGTCAGTGGTGGTGGCTGTATGGCCTGTGTGGGTGTGAGGGAGGTCGATAATATAATGCTCTAAGGTATGTGCAGAATGTATGGAGAACTTGAAATATAGATATGGTTATCAGTAATGTGATTAGTGGGGACAGAACTGAATCTGCAAATGACCATGCTTGTATAATCCATGCCTATCCTCTTACACTTGAGGAAACCAAAGTCCTCACTTGAGGGAGATAGTCCACTCACTTGTTGATTCATTTACTTGGCACTGGTTGTACTTCTCAGTGCTGTGCATCAGGTCAGCATGCTTAGAAAGGAAGAAAGAGGTCCTGTTCTCAAAACTTATAGCTTTAAATTAAGAGGAACAGATAATTAACAAGCCAACAATCAACTAGATGCAGTGAAATCTCTCATAACCAACTTCCATTCAGCCATCTCTTTGGATTAACCTGCATTCCCCATTCTCTCTGTAAATACCCAACTGACACTCCTGGTGAGTGATCAGCCCATATGCTTCTGTTCACATCAACTTCATTGGAAATGTGCTAGAAATCAGTTCAGTTGTTTTCAAACCTATTTATATGTCTGTATTTTTATTATATTTGGGCAATGTAACTAAAAATTACATAAACTAGTGAAATACAAGTGCAAAACAAAGTTGTTTTCTTTCTTTGGAAACTAAGTTAAATACTTTTGAAAGTCGCAAAGATGAATCACCAAAAACATTGTAATATTAGGTGTAGGCAAGACAACTATAAAAAAAAATTGGGGGAAAAACAAAAAAAATTCCGTACTTAACGTTTATTTTGTAAATGTCTTCAGGTTCCCACTATATCAGAAGATTGATAAATACATGTGCACTTAGGTATTTTAAACTAAAAGGAAATACCTGCTATGAGTCATTTTTTTGTGATTCTCCTTTTTAACCATCTTTCTCAAATAATCTAATTGCAGTCCCCATTGCATCAGATAAAAGGGCTTCTACTGTAATTACAACTTGAGTAAAGTGCTGTGAAGGGGACAAACCAAATGCTGTGGCAGAGAACAGTAGGTCACCTACTTAGGGTGGTCCTTGAAAGAAGGGAAGAAGCCAGCCAAGTGGAAGTGGGAGACGAGTCCTACATGGATGGTGCAGCATCGGGGAGGCCTTGGTACATCCGAGGAACTGAAGCGATCAATGAGGGGCAGGGAAATGATGAATGAAGTTGTTCAGGTCAGCAGGATCCAGACAATGTAGACCCTTAGAGGTCATGCAAAGGAGTTTAGGCTTTATTCAGAGCATGATGAGAAACCTTGAAGGGGCCCAGAGCCACAGCATTAGGACAGGATCCTGATTTCTGAAGAACATTCTGGCTGCTTTGTGAAGAATGGATGAGGGTGGGGAAAGATGTGGGCAAAGTGGAGGCCAGAATAAAGGAAGTGATACAGTGTAACGAGCATGCATCATGAATGGTGACAGAGGGGTAGGCCAAGGTGGTAGAGGGGATGGAAAGTGGGGGAGGTAGACACATGTGTGACATCTCTGGAACGACTTACATCCATGTTTTCTTAAGTCAGCCAATCAGTATGATCAAACTCACAGCCAACTATGGAGAGGCATTTGTGATCTAATGGGAAAAACACTCTACCTGAATTCATGCAACATGATTTTCTCTTTCTAGTTTGATATTTATTGACTGTGCTACTCAGAGCAAGCCTCTTAACCCTTGGAAGTTCATGTGGATAAAAGGAATAATAATATCCTGTCCAATCTACCTCTTATTTGATTGTGTAATTAGAATAAAATGATGGCTTACATGTTTACTATACTTTATAGTGAATTTGAATTTAGAAGTTCGGTAAACTCACAGCAGGCAAGACAGGTGCTATTGCCCTCACTTCACAGGTGAGCAAACCAACAAATAGTTTCTGCGTATCTACTATATCAAGACCAGGGCTAGGTTCTGAGACTTTAAAAAACAAATTAGACCCAGCCTTGCCCTGCCGTAAGTAAGCTCACAGTCTGGTGAAGAGGACAAACATGAAAATGCTAAATTATGGAATATCGAGATAAGTACTAAGAAAGTGCATTAAAAACTCAAAGGAGAAAGTAGTTTTGTTCTGGAACTGTTGGAAGGCTGCCCACTGGAGTCTGCATGTGAGTGGGGTCTTGAGGATGTGTAGAAGTTTTCCAGGTGTGGATGGACATGTTGAGGAATGTGTGGAGAGGGGTGGAGACCTGGAAGGCAATGGCGTGCTGCGTTCATCAGTGTGTTTGGGTCTCCGCTGTTTGGGGGACCGTCGGGAAATGAGGCTGGAGGGTTGAATCAGGGATAGTGAGGCTCCCTCACATGGAGTCCTGTGGGTTCATTATGTTAAAGCAGGAAAACTAGTGTTTTAGCTGCACGCTCACGCTTTCCTCAAATGCTCACAGCACTTCCACATATTTGTACCTGTGCTTCTCCTTCCTTCCTCACTTTCTGTTTTCCCCAGCATTAGCTTGAATAGCAGCCTTCCCCCCCATACCCACTCCTAGAACTCTTCGTTTTAATGGGGACATACAAAGAGAACACCCCAGGATAGTGAGAAATGCTTGTGTTCTCAGAATTCCTTCCAGAATTCAAGCAGCCTGGACTGATTTTTGGCAGCAGCTGTCTCATCCTGCATTTTGAGAAACCTTACAAAGTGATTTGAATTTTGGTACAAAGGGAACTCAGTACCAAGAGTGGGGGCTGAGCATCTCTGCAGAGTCTCAGGGAAAGAGTCTCGGTTGGTGGAAATTGTTTAGGAGACCTGCGTTCCAGTCCATAGGCTGGACAGCGTGCTTTCAGGCCTCACCTCTCCCATCTGGAAAATGAGAAGAAATGCTTGTAGAAGTGGAAGAGTGTTCAAGCTAACTGAATCTCATTTCTCTTACAAATGAGGAAATGAACTCCAAAGAGGGGCGATAACTCACTTCAGGCCATGTAGAGAACCGGCAGCCTGTTTGGTCCGCCATTCATTCATTCATCTGTTCATTCCATTCAGCAAAGATGTTTCAGTGCCTCGGCACTGTATAGATGCCAGGACTGTAGTGGTAGAGAAAAGAGTCGTAATCCCTGCCCTACTGGGAGGATAGGAGATTACACAAATGAACAAAAGATTAAACAGGATAATCAAAGACAGAGATGATGGAAATAAGGCACTGCCGTAGAGACCACAGAGGCAGGATGTATCTCTGAAGAGAGAACACTAACGTGGAGACCTGAGGAATGAGGAGCCAGACATTTAAAGAGGGTGGAAGAGCTTCTTATGGGAGAATGGCATGTGCAAAAGCCCCAAGGCAAGAAAGTTTGGACTGTCTTGAAAGGTAAGAGAAAGAGCACTGTGAAGCTGAGGCAGTAGGGACAGGGCCTGGGAGCAGAGGCCGGATAATAGACAGGCAGGGGCCGAGACTGCAGCCTTAGATTTCAAGTCCTCTGCTTGGTAGACTCTTGATTGTTTGTCACATCCCTGTTGGAAAGGAAAGGCGAGTTCTCGTTCAGAGCAACATTCTATTACTGGCTGAGCATTTGTTTTAAATGAGGTATTCCCAGCATGCTTCACTGAGACCATGGATGAGAAGAACAGAAGAAAACAAACAAACAAACAAACAAAGATTTAGCTTTTCTGTATCCAACTCTCCACTCAGTTACTGTTCAGCTCCAGAAATCAGCCAAGGGCAGAGGTCAGGAATAAATTCAGATATCAGACAAGGTGGACTTTGGTTTCTGATGGTGTTGTACGATTTTGAGATCTGGAACTGCTCATCTTCTGTAGCCTTATTTTACCCTTCCTTATCATCCTTTCACTTCCTCAGTGGGTACACCCTCGCTGGAAAATGAATTTCACTGATTTTAGGGCACCCGTGGGCTGTCATCTGCAGATTTTGGTAAAACCTTGCCTAGATTGACGGGTGCCAATCAGGCTCCTTGGTGTGCCTTGCACTGTGGGCTTGCCGCTTGGCTTAGAAAAGCCCATTTATATGCATGATTTTCATAGGAAAAGAATAACAAATAGAAACAAAATATTTTTTTTCTCCCACTCACCCAGGAAACAGAATCAAGATAGCCAAAAGGAGAGTCTGGCCTCACCTCATGAATGATTTACCCAGTGTACCTTGCACTCATGGTTCATTCATGAACCAGGAGAAGTTGCTTTTTTTTTTTTTTTAAAGATATTATTTATTTGAGACAGAGAGAATGAGAGACAGAGAGCATGAGAGGGAGGAGGGTCAGAGGGAGAAGCAGATTCCCTGCCGAGCAGGGAGCCCGATGCGGGACTCGATCCTGGGACTCCAGGATCATGACCTGAGCCGAAGGCAGTCGCTTAACCAACTGAGCCACCCAGGCGCCCTGGGAGAAGTTGCTTTATGATGCGAGGGAGAGGAGGTATGGGGTAGTGGATGGGCCAAAGATAGGGGAAGCTCTGATGCTAATCTCACCCACAACCCCTTCCCTTTGGTTAGTGTCTTTGCTTTTATTCAATTTGCTCTGCCTGGTTAGTGTGCTCATTCCCAAAGGCTGCAGAGAGGCAGAGCTAAGTAAATGGAGTCCCTACCTGGACTCTTCCGTGAACCCCACCTAACCCCAAATGAGGCTGAGAAGCACTCACCCCAACCCTGGACTGCAACCTTCTCCTCAGCCCTAGAACCCAATCCAAGAATAGGCCCTGCCTGACTTTATCCTCAAATCTAACCCTAACCTTGTCCAAATGGAGCCCTCACAGCAGCCCCTCACCCAGCACTCCTGAATATGCCTCTGTACGTAGCTGACTCTTGGCCTTGAAGGGTCTAGCCACCATGTTGCAAGCCCTCTGGTACATACCCAGTTTTTAAAAGAAACCTCTCAAAGTTCCTGCCCTCTCAGGGTTGGGGTCTCTCCTCCCTCAGAGTCGTCTATAGCTGGAAGGCAGTGTTACTACAGCCTTCTCCAGACCGAAGCTGGCCAGCGCATAGGAGAGGAAGCCTAGAGGTCAGAACCACCCCACCTCCTTGCCATATTGCTGTCTGCGTGTTGACACTTCAGTTGGAGTCTGTGAGCTTTCAGGCCCCACTGGCTCTTGCACAGAAGCCAGCAAGCAGTGGCCTTAAATCAAACTGGGACATCATCAACTGACTCTGACTCTCTCATGGCTCCTGTCCCCTGCCTTCCCCACAGTCACCACAGAAGAACCAGAAGATATGGAAAAGAAAGGTGGGCAGTCACCTGTTCCTGTCATTCCCTGGCTGCATAATCCTTGGTTCCTCGTTTGTACATGGGCTCAAGGGTCATCATTCCTGCCCTACTTACCTTACTGGTATTCACAAGAGAGAATGGATGTGAGAGATTTGAGAACCCCATGATACACTATGAGTTATTATTATCGCTCCCCAGGCTTTGCCAGCATCCCATCCTCCTTGCTATCCAGGAGCAGAAAAGCGTAGAGTAGGAGCTAACACACTACAACCCACAGGCCAAATCTAGCCCATGTCCTGTGCTTGTAAATAAGGTTTTGTACCGTAATAAAATCTCACACTCAACTTGTCTACGTTTTGTCTTTGGCTGCTTCCTGTGCTACAGAAGCTGCCATGGACTAGTTGCAACAGAGATCATGTAGCCCAAGATATTTACTACCTGGCCCTTTGCAGAAAAAGTTTGCTGACACCTGGCAGAGAGGGTCACAGCAATGGCTCTGAAGTGGGAATGCCTGTGTTTGGATTCTGAATCTCCTACTTCATGGCTGTGTGACCTTGGGCAAGTTGTTTAGCCTCAGTCTGCTCTCTATAAAATGGGATAATAACCATATCCCTAGTCCATACTATCAAATTAGTAGTAAATGAGTAATTCACGTAAAATACTTAGCACAGTGCCTGGCACGTAGTGAGTGCTCGGCGTCAGCTGGAATATCATCCAGGGAATGAAAGCTCTGCTTTGTGTTGCCAGACCTTCAGGGGACAGAAGAGCATAGCTCAAGGCGCAGGCCATGGAGTGGAACAGACCTGGATTCATATCCCAGCTCTTTCACTTACCACATGAGTGATTTGTGAAAGATCAATTAATCTCCTCAAACTTCAGCCTCCTCATGCATGAAATAGGGGGAAAAAAATTACTAGGATGCTGTGAGGAGTGAATGATAAAATGCAGGTGAAGTGCCTAAAACAGAATTGGGCACAGAGTAAACACACAGTAGGTGACATAACTATAACAAGAAGAAGAAGAACAGTATTTATGCCAAGTAGTGCCAGCCACCCAGAATAGATAGGTAGTGGGAAGCTTCCAGTATGCTGAGGTATGCTGAAGTAGGAGGCTCTACCTGTGACTGGTGGTAGCCTCAACACCAGGTTTTGCACATTCGAAGCACATGTAAATTAAGAAGACTAAAGTGGAGTTGGTCACACAGCTATCTATTAGGAGGCTTTTCTCTAGGCCAAAAGGCCCCAAGACCAAGTATGTTTTTAGCACTACTAATCTATGATCCTATGATTGTTCTTAGATTAAGTGATGGGTCAAGGAGGAGAACACACATATATATGTGTGTCATTATAGGAAATATCTCTGAAAGATCCTCTTCCCATAACACTACATGGGCACATAGTAATGCTAAGCAGTTTGCTATGCAGGGTGAAAATGCCCTCATTTTTAATCCATTTGATATCCTAAGGGTTGAGCTATGTAATGGGATGTAAACCTTTTTGCCTAGGCAGCACTGGCTAAGGAGACTGGGTGTTGTGGATGGAATATATTAAGGTTGGCTTGGTTCCTCATGCCAGCCTAAGAGCACAGCTCTCATTCTCTGTTGGCCTAAGATAACAGGGAGTGACAGAGTTCAGTGGGCTGGAGCATGGCAGTGGGGAGGGGATATTATATATCCTACCAGCTCATGGTTACTAGATGGTCAGCCTAATTTAGAAGACTGTGAGATAAGTAACATCACCAAGCATTCATATTCATGCTGTACCCAACTCTGTATAGGGTACTTCTCATTGTACCTATCAAGAAAAATGATGAAGGAAGGCCTCTACCTTAAAGAGAATTTATACTTCAATTGTGGGTGAAAACATATAAAGTCAGTTGATAATATGAAAGAAAAATAGTGAGTCCAAACCAATGGAAGTAAAGACACGGAAGCAAGATGACATCAATTGTCAAGAATAGTATCAATTGATTAATACAGGTAAATGATTTACATTTACACATTCTTTCATTTACTTATGTACCAAAAATATCGTGTAGTCATTGTGTGTTACCATCTAGGGACTTAACCTTGGTGTTTAGATGTATATGACATTTATGAAGCTCCTAACATAGTCTTGGACTATGACTTATAAAATAACAGCAAATAGAAATTTAATAGACATCCTTTGGTCTGATATGCCCACCATCCTTCTCCCCCTCTCTGCTCACAACACCTTCATTTCCCTTCAACCGCCATCTTGGTAAGATAGTTAACTAGTTGATCTGCCTTCCCTTTACGAAAGGATGATCCAGGCCCTGAGCACAGCCAGTCTTGAACTGTATGGAGCAGTTATCACAAATGGCTAGAGCAGTAGTAACCCTCAACAGACTGTTCATGAAACCCCAGATTCCAAAACTTCTGCAATTCTATCTTCTCTAAAGCCCAGGGGTTTGTTGTTGTTGTTGTTGTTGTTTTGTTTTGTTTTTGTTGTTTTAGCTGTGGGTCCATCATATCCTTACAGCAAACTTCCTTTTATCTTACATTAGCCTGTGTTGATTTCTGTTCTTGCAATCAAAGAACTTAAACTAATAAAGCATGAGAGAGATAAAAAATTGATAAGAGGCACAAATTTTTATGGACATTTAAAAGAAGGATAGAGATCTTTTTTTTTTTTTTTTTTTTTTGAGAGAGAGAGAATGAGAGATAGAGAGCACAAGAGGGAAGAGGGCAGAGGGAGAAGCAGACCCCCTGCTGAGCAGGGAGCCTGATGCGGGACTCGATCCCAGGACTCCAGGATCATGACCTGAGCCGAAGGCAGTCGCTTAACCAACTGAGCCACCCAGGCACCCAAGAAGGATAGAGATCTTTAGATGATAGCTAGGAATGGGGAGGCATAAGAGCTTCGTGGAGGAGGTAACATTTAAGCTAAACCTGTAAAGAAGGGAAAAGATTTGGAAAGGAAAAAGGCAAGAGGCAGGAGGGCTTTTTGGAGTGGAGCAAGAGCAGGAATGAATGGCCCAGAACCTAAAGCCAGCCTAGAAACATCCGAGGAACAGCAGAATTCATACTAGAGCCCAGTGAAGTCACTGATTATCCATTTGAGATCCCATCATACCTAAGTCAAAAGCTGTACCCTTTCCCATTTTCCACTGAGTCAGAACCACCTTACCCTCCACTGTGCCTCTCCTCCATTGACTTGAACTTTAAGATGTTAGAACTGAAAGGTCTGGTAAGATCAGGTGGTACTGACCTTCTCAGACCAAGGTGATGCTCTAGAGTGCCACAGGTACCCAAGTCACACATAATCCTTGGAGGAGCATTAAGTTTACTCGGAGAGTTGTAGGATGTTTCTCTTCATGTTCATCTCTGCTGCTTTCCTCCTTTCTCCTATGCTACATCGACACTGGCCTTCTTTCTGTTTCTGAAGCTCACCAATCTTTTCCTGAGCCTTGATAAGAGCCTTTGTATTTTCGGTCCTTTTTCTGCCTGAAACTGTTCTCCTGGCCCTTTGCCTGGCCAGCTCCTTCTCACAGTTCATTTCTTTTTTTTTTTTTTTAAAGATTTTATTTATTTATCTGACAGAGAGAGAGACAGCGAGAGCAGGAACACAAGCAGGGGGAGTGGGAGAGGGAGAAGCAGGCTTCCCGCTGAGCCAGGAACCCGATGAGCCAGGAACCCGATGTGGGACTCGATCCCAGGACCCTGGGATCATGACCTGAGCCAAAGGCAGTCGCTTAACCAACTGAGCCACCCAGACGCCCTCACAGTTCATTTCTCAGCTCCAGTGTTCGTGCCATAGAGAGGGTCTCCCTGACCATCTTATCTAAAGTTGCCCTGCCAGTGGCTCTCACATATCATGCCATTTTCTTCATAACATTTACTGTGTCCAAAGTGATCTTACTGATTGTATATCATTTCTCCCCACTCTGTAGAATCAAAACTTCATGATAGCAGGGCCTTGTCTTCTTATCCAATGTTGTATCCCCTGGGCACCATCTTGCCACCTACCATGTACCACATGCTCAGTAAACATTTATTAGATGGGTGGATAGTGGAAAGATAGAAGAAAGATGGGGAGAAAGAGGAGTATATTCCCGTCTGTAGAACTACACATCTCTAATGAGTATAAAGTTTGATTAGAGGTCTTTTATCAAACAAACAAAAGTTTGAGAAACATTGATTTAGTGTGAACTCCATGCCTCACATGGAGAAACTGCACCCAGGGAGGGAAAGGGGCTTATTAATGGTTCTAGATTTGCTTCTTTGCAGGTACTTTTCCAAAACCATATCAGACACCTGAAGAGTCAGTCTGTTTGTCTTGTCCCCTGCCCCTGGTTTCATGTGTCAGCCACAAGATGGGTCTAATTCTAGGAACAGGGGGCCCAGGCTTTACCTAATTCTTATCCTCATATACAGTGACACATCTCACTGGCTTTCAATGCCTGGTAATTAACGCTCGTGTTTCCTAACGAATACACCAATCTGAGCAGAGGAGGATGTCTCCTCTTCTGCATCTCCCTTTGCTGCTATGTCCCAACTGGGCTCTAGGGCCAGCGTGAAGAGAGGCCCCAAGAAGCTGACATGAATCCAAAGCCAAAGTAAAATGCAACATTGACATGAGACACAGAGACTTGCTTTTCCAGGCCTGGCAAGGCCCTTGGCAATGAGGTCCCTACCACCTTCCAACTCTGTGCCACATCCCTACCCTAGTCATTCTGGCATTTCTGGGGTTTCCCGAAGGTCCCCTCCTCTCTCGCCTCTTTGGATAAACTGGTTCCTCTCCCTGGATATTGACACAAGGTGCTTAGTACCATACTTGGCCAGTAGTAAGTGCTCAGTAAACACTGGCTATAAAGGTTGTTATGACCATTTTTTTCTATGGTTGAGCCCCTTATTACTCTTTCAGAATATCCTTACCTTCCCTTGATGTAAAACTTTGTGAACTCCTGTGCAAGCTCCTTGAAGGCAGAACGTATGCCTGTCTTGTATCATCACTGTACCCCAGTTGTCTGGGAATATTAGTTTCTGGTGCTCCATAAATATTTTTGTTGAATTTAGCAAATGGATGATAAGGTTTTGTCTAGTAAATAACAGGGAAGTTCTGGACATGTCTCAGAATCTTAAATAACTGATGTTGTTTAGAGGGGATGGGGACAATTTATATCTATTATGGTAATTCATGGCACGTCAGTATTAGATCTTGGATGCAAGACAGTATAAAGGGATGGAGGGGCATTCTTACTGTCCTCTGAGTGACAAAAATAAAACACATTTGATATCACAAGGTTAGAGTCAGATCAAGAATGCCATTCCCACCAATAAAGATACAATTATTCAGGGAGGAGGGTGAATATCTAAAGGTCCTGCACCCTGCTACACACACTTTCAACCCACCCCCCCCCAAAGGAAACTGTCCTATCATCGCATTATCCACTATTTACAATGAGGCTGCCACATTTCCAGGGACTGAAGCCAGGAGCCAAGGAGAAATGTCAGTGTGAGAAGCCTTAAATGAAGTGACAATAAAAAGGAGTTGCTGATACAGGAGTTCCCTGCCTGGGAGAGAGCTGTCAGGGCAATACCCAGGGCTGGGGGATTTATTGATACTAAGTGGATGGTACCATAAGCAGGAGTGATTATCAGAGGTTTGAGTGAACCAAGGACGGACTTGGGCAGCCTGCACTGTGCTTGGGTTTTCCTGCCTTTGCCAGTCCTGCCCTCCTACCTCCCCAGAAGGGAATTCCTGGCCTCATTTTTTACTCGCTCTGATTGTTGGACACATTCTGTTACTGAATCTTCTTGGAGGCAGAGACCTCGGAATCTGACACTCTGGCCAGGTTCCCTGAACATGCTGTGTCTTCTCTCTTTGCCAGGTCTTTGCGATGGCTGTTCTTTCTACCTGAAATATATTTTTTAATATATATATATATGTATTTTTTTTTAATTTGGATATAGTTGACACACACTGTTACATTATTTTTAGGTGTGCAACATAGTGATTCAACTTCTCTGTACATTCTGCTGTCTCAACACAAATGTAGCTGCCATCTGTCACCCAACAATGCTGCTACAATGCCATTGACTATTCGCTATGCTGTGCCTTCCCCCCACCCCCAGATGCCCTTCATGCATGTGCAACAGCACCATGCCCCCTCTCCGGGCTGATTCCTGCTTATCTGTCAGCATCCTCGCTGGCACCTCCTCTTGGAAGCCTTCTTTGAGGTCCCCAAAGGCTAGAGTTAGGTGTCCCTGCCTAAGGCTTGAACTCATCCCTGCCACAGTGCTCATACTGAAGTGTTACCACCTACTTAGTTGTCGGGCTCTCCCATGGTCAAGGTAACCATCCTTGATGTCAGGGCTTATCTCGTACGCCAGTGCATCTCCACTGCCTAACGAGCGGTGGATGTTAGATGTCCAGTGGTGGATGGATGGGCGGAAGGACAGACGGATGGAGAACAGATTATGTGTATATATGCTTTTCCTGATTTCCAGAGTTGACAGGGAGATGCATCGAGCACATCACCCAGTTTTGTTTTATTTTAATATCCATAGACCCTAGTCCAATAACACACCTTTATCTGTGTCAGAGGAAGGCATGTGTGAGATGAGAGGATTTTCTAGAAACTGAAGCTGAGGGTGCCTGGGTGGCTCAGTCAGTTAAGCGACTGCCTTCAGCTCAGGTCATGATCCTGGAGTCCCGGGATCGAGTCCCGCATCGGGCTCCCTGCTCGGCGGGGAGTCTGCTTCTCCCTCTGACCCTCCCCCCTCTCATGTGCTCTCTCTCTCTCATTCTCTCTCTTGCAAATAAATAAATAAAATCTTAAAAAAAAAAAAAAAAAGAAACTGAAGCTGACCCAGGTACCAAGACTGTTTTTTACCAAACTTTCTGGGGAGGAAGGGACAGCACATCATAGAGCTCAAGCCCTGTGATCAGACTGGTGGAGCTCAGATCTCAGCTGGGCCTTGTACCAGTCCTGGGCCTCACTTTCCCCCTTGTAACCTGCCTCATAGGAGGAAGGGAGTCAATGTAAAGGAATGTCCTTGTGAGTGCTCAAATGTCAGCTCCTAATTATTACTGTCGGAGACATTTTATGCACCACTGCTGTCTTGAGTGGAGGGTACCACACACAGTCCAGCCTACTCTGATTCAACAACAGAGTGAGTCTGAGAGAGAGCAGTGCCCGGCAGAGTTCTGCTTCTGAAGGTGCCCACTTCTTCCTCCTGCTTGCTGTACATGACCGTGCAGTCCCCACCTCCAGCCCCTTTTCCAATTTGCCTCCTCTCACTCTCTATGGTGTAACCAACTCATACAGCAGGTTAGAATTGATTCTTACATAAAACTCAAGACTCTGGATGCATCTAGGTTTAGTGCTAGGAGTTTGCTACAATCAGATCCAAGAACTGAGAGCCTATACCTGCTTCTGGGGGTTGCTAAAAGTTTGACCAGCAAATAACTATAGTGTTGTCAATCGGTAAACATGTTTGAGTGAATTAGAATAGAATCTAGGATGTTGGCTCCTGAAGGGATGTTACATATTACAGAGTTCAAACCATGATTTTACAGATGGGAAAACTGAAGCCCAGGGAAAACGTGTGATTTGCTCAAGGTCATGTAACTGCTGTGTTATGATAAAACCCAAAAGAACCCTCTGGGTCTTCTGGCATCTAGTTTAGTCCTTTTTTTTTTTTTTTCCTAACAAGACCACCTTATCTGTTCTGATTGAATATTTACTATGACAGATTCAAAGAAATGCCCTACAACTACTAAATGTATTTCTCAATATTTAACCAATGACTGCATTCTCCACAGGCCTTGGGCTACAGAGTGCCTCTCTCTCAATCTCTCTCTCTCTGCATGTCTCTCTGTCTATCTCTCTGTCTCTCTGTCTCTCTCTCTCTGTGGCCGCTCCTGCTTGGTCAAAATGAGGAGCTAGCTTGCAGGTCAGATGCCAAGCAATTCTGAGGGTCAAGGTCCACTCACGTAAATCCAGGCCAAGCTACCTCCAAGCCATGTTCTTTTAGGGAGCTGTGGGTAAATGTACCCTCCTAGCCTTAGAGGATAAAGCACTCAGTTAAGGGAAGATAAATTTGAAGAGGGAAGATAGGGAGATCATTTGAGAGGGAAAAATTCCTGGCCTCTCATGTGTCTAAGGATTTGATCACGTGCACCAACTCCTATTTCTTACACCTCCATCTCCTCCTTTCCTCCTTTGCTTCTAAATTCTAGCAAGAAACACCAGCCATGAGGGCCGCAGAGGCCCAGCTGAAGGTGTGAAACCGAGTGGATGACATGAGGGAATAGATGTAGAATATAAGATTCATATCCCACAGGATAATATTTCATCACAGCGGAGGGAGAAGAAATCCTAAAAATACCGTACAGAGCATATTATAATATTTTAATGGGTTTATATGCTCCCTCTATACACTTCACTCAGAAAGATGGATTGTGCTTTTTGACAAATCTATAGTTAACATAGGGAGAATAATATACAATGTATGCTTCCTGGTGGAGAAATCCATATTTATAGAAATCTTGATTCTGGCAATTACAATAGATATTTTAAAGACAATGCCTATTGTCTGCTGTGAACAAATAGACTGTCCTCATTAGGGTGAAAGAGAAAACAGTCTGAGTGGGAAAGGATAAATAGCTACTTTAGAGGAGCCGGAGGTCCAGCGTGACCCAGTAGTCATCTCTGTTTGGGCTCAGCTCCCCCTCATACCTTAAGTCATGTGGACCCTCTTATCAAACATTTATCATGCACTCATTCAGTAAATACTCCTTTGCCCTACCATGTCCCAGGCACTATGCTGGCTTTGGGGCACAAGTGAAACCCCTGTTTTCCAGGATTAACACTGACCCAAGCAGATATAAACAAGCAAAAAAAGGAAGTGGTTTCAGATAATAGGAAAGTCTGGGAAATAAGACAGTGTGATGTGACAGAGAGGCAGGTGTGGGGAGGCAGGTGAGGGGAGTCACTACCAAGAAGAGGTGATGAAGGAAGGCCTTTTGAGGGGGTGAGATTTGAGCTGAGATACAACTGCCGAAAAGGAGTGATGCAATGAGCACTGGGTGTTATACACAACTGATGAATTATTAAAATCCACGTCTGAAACTAACAATGTACTATGTGTTGTCTAATGGAATTTAAATTTTAAAAAAAGAGAAGAAAAAAGGAGTGATCATCGCAAACAGGTAAGGGAAGAGCCTGCAGGTAGAGGAAGGGAGCAGCGGCCGCAGAGTCTCAGGGCACAGTGAGCTCAGAGCCCTGGAGAACAGCTACCAAGGTCCCTATGGCTACAGCAGGGAGCAAGGAGAGGGGTGTGAGGTGGGGGGGGCCAGGGGGCTGGTCATTCAGGCTCTGAGTTATGGTCAGAGGCTTCCTGTGTGCAATGAGAAACCTCAAAACTTTTGAGAGCTTTTGCACAAGGAAGGGAAATTGTGTTTTGTTTGTCTTGTTTTGTTTTTGCTTTTGTTAATTAAAAAGATCCCTCTTGCTTCGGGTGGAGAAGGGATTTCACTGCTGAAAACCATATGCCATAAGCCTAGAGTCCATGAGAACCACCTTCAGATACCAGGAGGGCTATGGAGTGGATTAAGAGCAGCCATTCCATGAGATTCTGGTCTCAAAGAGTCATCGGTCAGTGGACTGGGCATCTAGAGAGGTCATGAGTGCCCAGTAACTGCAGGTATGCAAGCAGATGTTAATGTACCAGCCCAGTTTCCTGTAGACAGTATTCTGGTTTTTAGTGGGAATCAGACAGATGACTTGTACAGTTCAGTTGCAATCTTTAAGAGATGAACTTTTAAGCCCATTAGCTCTAGGGACTGAATGGGAACTGAGACTCACAATAGACAACTGGGTACCCGTGGTTAGTTGCATTCTTCAGTGCAGCACAGCCCAGAGGATCTTCAATAACATGTTAAAAGTATTCGCCAACAAAGAATCCTGGGGACGTAGGGACTTGACAAAATCTGGGTTAAAGTTGAACAGGATTCCTCACAACCTTTTATGTAACTGGTATGCAGTAGTTACCTCCAAGATGCAGACAAGGTATACACCATTTCCCAAATCTATTTGGCCAAAGAAGTCTTTTCTTTTTTAAGGAGCATTTTGTGGGACTAATGTTTCATGGAACACATTTGGGTGATGCTTATATAGGATAATTTGAGACCCCCACATACAAGGTAATGTAGTGTCATGGAAGCAGGTGATGTGCTAAAGAGAACAGACGGTCTAAGAGTACTAGCTTTTTTCATCTTTAAAAAAAAAAAAAAAAAACTGGTAATACCAAAGTCACAGGGTTGTAATGAGAACTGAACAGTCTAATATATGTGAAAGGACTGCAAAGTACCTGAAAATACTGTTACTGTGATGAGAATGATTCATCTCACAGTCCATATGAGCAGGGTAATTTCACGTATTGGAGATGGCTTTAGGGTGGGTCACCTACTTCACTGGGGCAAAGACAATGAACCCTCATCCTAAAATGAGTTTAGTAGCTAACTGACATGAGGTAATAGATGTAGAATATAAGATTCATATCCCACAGGATAATATTTCATCACAGCAGAGGGAGAAGAAAACCTAAAAATACCATACAGAGCATATTATAAATTTTACTGAGGTTTGGCCTGGGGTTTGGCCCTGTGACTTTGGTTTTTTAATATTATGTTCTAACCAGCATGTAATAAACCATACACCGGGATTGGTAACTGCACTGGGATCTTACAAAATGGCTCCCATGGGGATGTTTACACAGCTAAACTATTACTATGTCTGATACACTGGGGGGCCTGAAAAATCAGCTAGCAGGATGTACAAACACAAAGTGAACATCGGCAGAGAAATGTACACTGAAAGCTAAGGGTAGACTGAGAATATCGACACTTATTTTCTAAACATGTGTCAGCAGCAAGCTGATAGACCTTCTTCCTATAACAACTTTTAATGCTTTGCCTTAAAGTGATGGGCAGTGTCATGGAAAGATGACTGGATTGAGGTTAAGATGTCTACCCAATTCAGATATGCCCTAGCTGTGCCATCTTAGACATGTTCAGTAACTTTCTGAGCCTTAGTTTCTCCCTTTAAAAAAATGACTCATTCATCCCTCTTCTACATTAAGAAGGTCGTTGCACAGATAAAGTAAGAGAACATATGAAAATGGTTTGTGTATATTTATAATTGGTAAGCATGATAACATCTGGCATGGAATTGGTGCCTCCTAAACATTAGGTCAGACAGATGGATGGGTGAGTGGGATGCACAGATAGGTAAAATGGATGGACAGTTGGATTAGACTGGTAAGTTGGAAGGATGGATGGATAGATTGGTTGGATGGGTGGATGGCCAGATGATAGATGAAAGGAAGGATGAGGAGTTGGGATGGATGAACTAGTGGATTAGTTTTGGAGCCATCTACCAGCTTCCTTGCAGCATCTTCTATTAATCCTTCTCTTCTCCTCCTCCAGTCTGTTCCCAGTTCTCCAAAGGAGTCTACGCCATCTTTGGGTTTTATGAACGGAGAACTGTCAACATGCTGACCTCCTTCTGTGGGGCCCTCCATGTCTGCTTCATTACACCGAGCTTTCCCGTTGACACCTCCAATCAGTTTGTCCTTCAGCTGCGCCCTGAGCTGCAGGATGCTCTTATCAGCATCATCGACCATTACAAGTGGCAGAAATTTGTCTACATTTATGATGCCGACCGGGGTAAGCCAAGGGTTAGGGGAGGGAGACTGTTGAGAGATAGAGAGAAAATTGCCAGCAGGAAGAAGAATGATGCCTCCCTGCCTCATTGAAAAGCATGGGGGGAATGATCCAGAAATGCATTATTTCTATGGACTGATTTCTCGGTGGCTAATCTCCAACTCAAAGAGTGGAAACACATCCTTGGAGAGAGTAATCCCCTTAACACACCATGCCACTCTACAGCTCACCAAGCTTCCATGGCTCCTGAGTCCAGACTCAAAACCTAAGGGCCTCCTTTGAATGGTCCATGGCTCACAGTGTAGTTGTCAGGAGCACAGACTCTAGGGTCAGACAGATCTGGATCTAAATTCTATGTCTTATCCTCTCCAGCTCTTTGTCTTTGGGCAAGTTCTTTTATGCCTCAGTTTGACCATTTATTTTGAGGCTAAGATTTTCTATGCCTTCATTCCCTCATCTCTGTAATAAGATAAACCTAATTTCTGCCTCCTAAAGTTGCTGTGAGGATTGAATGAGATGACTAGAAAGTTCCTGTCAGTGCATGGGACATAAGTGCTCAGAGTCTTCCATATATGTTAGCTATCATCATCATCACCATCATCATCACCACCTCTCCCTACCCTTCTAATTGTGCTTCCACTTACATTTTGAATTTTACATCATGTTTTCCAAATGTTTCCTTTGCTTTTTTTCTTCTCTGCATCTTTCATGCTGTTCCTCTTTTCTGGAATGCACTTGCTTTCCCAGATCTACATATGTGAATCCTCCCTTTCTTTTGCAGCCTGCTCAAACACTCTATTCCCTAATTCTGAAATGGGAACTATCCTCTTTTTTCTAATGCCTGTGGTGGTTGTACTGTACTCTCCTACCTTTCCCTTGAATACTAAATAGTCATCAGAACTGAGTCATTATTGGTATAAATAAATAAATGGATTATGCAAGGTCTGGAAACTGAGGCAGAGGAGTTTTGCCCTGAGTGAAGGGGAGGTTTTATTTGCAGGAAGGCCTAGTTTTATAGGAAGGCCTAGAAGACTTTAGAGTAGGAGGCTTGTGAGATCAATTTTGGGGGGCAGTGTTAAACAAGCATTATTCAATGAGGAGGAGCCAGCAGAAGAGACCAGAAACCCTCTGCTTTCTTCAATTTTCCCTCCCCTCTCCTTATTTTGAGGATTTTCCTTCTCAAACAGCAGTCATTGTGAGGATTATACCCATAGAAGGGCTTTTTCAGGACAGCTTTACAGCATACTGAAGCTTGAGGCCTCAAAGTGGCAAACCTACTTCCCAGAACCCAGAAAAATGTAACTTTGATTATAGAGAATCACTTCTGTGGTTGGCAGAAACACCCATGCTCTTAAAGGACTCTGTCTGTCTCAGAAATCTGAGCTCAGATCTCTGCCATTTGCTATCTATGTGACCTTGGGCCAATGACTAAATCTCTCTGAGCCTCAATTTTCATATCTGCATATGAGATGTACCTCATAGGATTAAATAAATTGAAAACAAGAAAGCTAGTAGAATAGTGCTAGACACATAGTAAACTTGCAGTCAATGTGAGGTGTAAGCACACCAAATAGCTTGCATTGAAAAAGAAACAAAGATAAGAAGGCATACTTCTCCAAAGGAGACAGACATATGAAAAAATGTTCCACATCACTTGGCATCAGAGAAAAAATGTTCCGCATCACTTGGCATCGGGGAAATACAAATCAAAACCACAAGGAGATACCACCTTACACCAGTTAGAATGGCAAAAATTAACAAGACAGGGAAGAAAAATGTTGGTGAGGATGTGGAGAAAGGGGAACCCTCTTACACTGTTGGTGGGAATGCAAGCGGTGCAGCCACTTTGGAAAACAGTATGGAGGTTCCTCAAGAAGTTGAAAATAGAGCTACCATACGACCCAGCAATTGCACTACTGGATAATTACCTCAAAGATACAGACATAGTGAAAAGAAGGGGCACCTGCACCCCAATGTTCATAGCAGCAATGTCCACAATAACCAAACTGTGGAAGGAGCCAAGATGCCCTTCAACAGATGAATGACTAAAAAAGATGTGGCTCATATATACAATGGAATATTACTCAGCCTTCAGAAAAGATGAATACCTACCATTTACATCGACATGCAGGGAACTGGAGGGTATTATGCTAAGTGAAATACGTCAATCAGAGAAAGACAATTATCATATGGTTTCACTCATATATGGAATATAAGTAATAGCACAGAGGATCATAGGGGAAGGGAAGGAAAACTGAATGGGAAGAAATCAGAGAGACAAACCATGAGAGACTCTTGACTCTGGGAAACAAACTGACGGTGGGGAAAGGGAGGTGGGTGGGGGGATGGGGTAACTGGGTGACGGGCATTAAGGAGGGCACGTGATATGATGAGCACTGGGTGTTAACGCGTGACTAATTAATCATTAAACACTACATCAAAAACTGATGATGTACTATATGTTGGCTAATTGAATTTAAATAAATTTTTTTAAAAAGAAAAAAAAAAGGCATAACAGCATCAATCTAGAGATGATTCTTGAGGCCAGGCATCATACTGGTCACTGTGGGAGGGATTAGCAGGGTTACAAGGAAACAAATGATATATGTACAAAAGATTGATTAATAATGCAAGAGTGAAACAACCATCTGAAGTAGGCAGAAAAATGACCTCCATCTTCCCCCCCAAAGATGTCTCTGTTCTGAGAATTTTTGGAACCTGGAAATGTGTTATATTCAATGGCAAGAGGGATTAAGGTTACAGATGGAATATACACTGCTAATCCCTTGACCTTAGACAGATCATCTTGGATTCTTTACCTGGGCCCAATGTAATCACAGGCGTTCTTCAGTGTGGAAGCTGGAGGCAGAAGAGTCAGTGTCAGAGGGTGATGTGTGAAAGACTTGACCAGTCACTGTTGGTTTTGAAGTCGGAAGGGGCCATAAACCGAGGAATGCAAGCAGCCTCGAGAAGTTGGAAAGGCAAGAAAATCTTCTCCTCTAGAACCTCCAGAGAGCAACACAGCCCCACTGACACATTGATTTTAGCTCAAGGAGATTCATTTCAAACTGACCTGTGGCAATATAAGATGATAAATGTGTGTTGTTTTAGACCAATGAGTTTGTGGTGATTTGTTACAGCAGCAGCAGGAAACTGAGACACCATTTATGTCTCAAAGATGAAACAAAGCTGCACTGAGTAATGGGCTCCTCTATCATTTAACTATAAATCAGAAGAGAATAATTTAATTCAATACACACTGATTGGATACCTACTATGGAAGAGGCAAAGTATCAGGTACTGAACATCCATAAATTTGAGAGTTATTAGGTGCCTATTTAGATGTCAGGTTGGCACACATTTAATAAGCAGCTACTAAATGCCCAATACTATTTATAAAACCCTTGCCATGTATCAGACATTCTTATTTAATCCTCATGATGACACCATGAGGTAGGCATTATTAACACCACCATTTTACCATTAAAGAAACTAAAGTTTGAAGAAGGTAAGTAGTCTTTACAGGGTCACTTAACCAATATATTGTATCTTCAGGATTTGAGCCTTTGGTTATATTTTTAATCACTAACACTACTGCTGGCTAAGTTCTAGAAACAGAAGCCCAAAAGAGACCTGCTGTCTGCCTTCAGTGAGCTCTGACTTGCTACGGTGGGAGAAAGCTGAGCTGAACATGGTAGAGGAGCCGGTGGAGGGAGACAAGGGAGGTGGGTGCCGAGTGGAGGCGGGTTGGTACCTGCGTATCCTGATTGCCACTTCTCCGTCTTACCCAATTTCAAGGTCTGTCCGTCCTGCAGAAAGTCCTGGACACAGCTGCCGAGAAGAACTGGCAGGTGACAGCAGTCAACATTTTAACCACCACAGAGGAGGGATACCGGATGCTCTTTCAGGACCTGGAAAAGAAAAAGGAGCGGCTAGTGGTTGTGGACTGTGAATCAGAACGCCTCAATGCCATCTTGGGCCAGGTAGTGCATGCAGCAAAGGCTCAGAATGGGTGAGGGCAGGAGTTCAAGAGGGAGCCAGATGGCCTTTTGCCCCTTGGTGTTACAAAGAGAGCGCTTGACTAGATGAGAAGGTGACTTCTTCCCCACCTTCTGTAATTTATACATTTTAATTCTGAATTTTTCTAAAATAGCACAAACAATGGGAGACTGGACCTAGGGGTTCAAATGGTTCTCAGATCAGTTGACCAAAAACTTACCTCCAGGGTTTCCCTTTATAGTGAAAAAGCAGATTGCATTGCATTTTAGAGTTTGTGAAGCACCATCACATGGGGAACACAGGCTATATATAGAGCCAGATTCCTGGGTTCAGCTCTGAGTTCTGTTACTCACTCGTCTAGCCATTGGCATCTCATCCATCCAGCCCACTGCCCTGTTTTAAGAGTTCAGGGAAGCAGCAAGCACCTCTCTACTGTTTCCTTAAATACACTCATGTGTATGAGAAATCCACTGATTGTACATTCTGTGAAAGGGCACTGTAACCTCAACAGTTTTTTGGCCAGAGGTCTCTAAGCCATGGTTCTTCCCATTCTCAGAATGAGAGCACGTACCCACTTCACAAGTAGCAGGCCTTTGTGTTGATCTCTTGTCTTTTTGACAAACTTACACTGTGTATCCAGGTGAACTAGCAAGAAAGTAGATTTGGCAATCATCCTTTAACAGTGCTATATAAGTACAGATGGTAGCTTTAGGTACAGAGCTTGTTGATGGCCTTTCAAGACCCTGGGACCCCCACCTGGAATCTCGCCACCAGCTCAGCAACTACTCAGAGGCCTCAGCAACAGAACAGGGGAGATTTTGAAAATCAGGGATTGTTTAAGGCTTTAAGTATGTGTTCTACTCCACAAAGTATGGATCTGGCCTTCCCTCTTGGAAAGAGAAACCAGAAAAAATTGTTTCCATGAGATGGGCATTCTCTGGGCTGGACTCAAGGGATTTGAATGCTAATTAAACAAGGCAGTATAGGGTAATGGTTAAGCACAGAAACCCTGCAGCTAGGCTGGCTGCGAGTTAAACCCCAGCTCTAGTCTTTACTACCTCCATGACCTACGGCCAGGTTTTTAATCTTTCTTGTCTCAGATTCCTGATCTGTGAAATGGGCATAATAATAATTATAGCTTTCTTCAGAGGGC
Organism: Neomonachus schauinslandi; assembly: GCF_002201575.2. Classification (NCBI taxonomy): domain Eukaryota; kingdom Metazoa; phylum Chordata; class Mammalia; order Carnivora; family Phocidae; genus Neomonachus; species Neomonachus schauinslandi. Next base: position 106,394,741 of record NC_058409.1, on the reverse strand, counting down.
TCCTGTGAGAGTTAAAACAATCTATTCATGTAAAGCACTTAGAACAGAGCCTGCCCCACAGAAAGTGATATATGTAAGCCTTTGCCTAGTTTTACTATTTCTAGCACCACCTAGTACTACCTTTTGAGTCACTTCCCTCTTTGGTCATAAGTGTTCTCATCTGTAAAATAGGAATGATGGCCCCTGTTCTACAGAGCTGAGAAAAAGATTGGATGAGATAGCAGTTGGAAGAAGTACTGAATGATAATTAGGTATTCTTAACAGACTGATGACTTGGCCTTTGTTGTTCTGTAGTAGACAGTAACTGGTGCTACCATTTTCTGTGCTCTTGCCATATACCAGACACCATGCCAAGTCCTTCCCATGCATCACGCTACCTCCTCTTCACATCTACTCTATAAAACCACTTCTATCATGTCCCCTAATTTATAAATGAAGAAACAAGGGACTATACTTGCCTGGGATTTCACAGCTAGCATGTTAGAAAAGCAAGAAGTCAAACCCATCTTAGTCTGACAGTGGGGCCCAACCTTCCTAAAAATGTAACTTTTCAGCCTCTGTTGTCTCTAGCCACTTCCTCTGTCAAAAGACAAACTTACGTTTTGTAAGGAAGTGACTTGTTTGTATGGGCATCTTAGATGTAGTATATTAACTCTTAACTTTTGGATTCTTCTCATTTGAAAAGCAAGACCAAAGAGCGGAATGGATCTTACAGATCACTTGATTTACCACATGCATTCACATTTTACAGATGGGATAACTGATGGTCACATTGGTTGACTTGCCTTGGGTTCAGAAAACTAGTTGGTGGGCGCCTGGGTGGCTGAGACGGTTAAGCGTCTGCCTTCGGCTCAGGTCATGATCCCAGGGTCCTGGGATCGAGTCCTGCATCGGGCTCCCTGCTCCTTGGGAGCCTGCTTCTCCCTCTGCTTCTCTCTCTCTCTCTCTCTGTCTCTCATGAATAAATAAATAAAATCTTTAAAAAAAAGAAAAAAGAAAACTAGTTGGTAACAGTGATGAGTCTCGAATTTACATCTAATGGCTTATAGCCTGACATCTTGACATCATTCTAAACAACAGAACACTTGAATTGGGATCTTTTTGGTCTAATACAAATGTCCTGCCTAACCTAAGGTGGGAGATAGGGATTCTCAATTCCAGATAGGGAATTGCCTGTCTCTGTCTCCAGCCCCCCAACTAGAATACCAGCATTATGAGGGCAAGGATTTTTGCTTTATTTTCTTCTTTGTGGTATTCACAGTGCCTTAAACAGTGTTTGGTACCTTGTAGGTATTCAATCAATAATTTTGAGTGCCTGGAAAGAATAGGGAATCAATGAAGGCTCTAGAAAAGATCCCAAATGTGAGATAGCTCTGAATATTTACAGGTAGTCATTGGCTGGATAAGAGCCATTAAGCAGGAGAGAAGGGCATGTAGGGAGGCCCGGAGGGCATGTGAGGGCTGGCGTTCATAGGTTGGCTTAGCAAGGCAGGTGGAGGATGCTACGTGTCTACTGGGAGACAGTGACTGTCACATGATTGAGACTATCCTTGGAAATAATTTTAAGGAGTTTAGGGTTTATTCCATAGAGAATCAGTGGAGAGTCAGTAAAGGTTTGTGAGCAAGGAACAGGGTTATTAGAATATAATGCTTTGTCAATATATTAGACACCAAATTATATAGTACAGTCATTAAGTTCAGAATGAGTTAAAGATGAGAGAGACCAGGATTAGGCCATCCATCACATCACCCTGCTTTACTCTCTTCATAGTGCTTCTCACTTGCTGAAATCTTATTCATTTATCTGTTTATATATTTACCATCTGTCTCCCTACTAAAACATCAGTTCAGCTTAGGGAGGGCACGAGGACCCTGCTTCACATGGCCACAGGTTGTCCCGAGCACATAGCATAGTGCTCGGCATATTGTCCCTGTTCAATAAATACCTGATGGTTGCATTAATTAACCAGAGAAGGTTTTACAGAGTAGTTGGGATTCGAGCTCAGCCATAAAGGTTATGAATAATCAGAAAGAATGGAAAAGGACATTCCAGACACAAGGATTATGAATTAAGGCAGCCCAGTGGAAATGAGCTTTGAGGAATAGGGTGAGCAAGGCTATGGGCTCCACATGAAATCATACAGTACCTTTATAACACCTCTCTCAGTTTGTAACCCTGGGGCATTCACCTCTTCATCTGTTTAGTGTAGGTCTTGTCCCAGTAAAGTGGGACCTCCAGGGAAGCGATGACCATGCATGTCTCACTTCCCACTGTATCCACAGCATAGTGCTCAATACAGAATAAGCACTTAATAAATGTTTGTGAAAAGAAGGTAGGAAAGGAGAGAAGAGAGAGCAATGCGTTGGTAGGTGAAAAAAATGGGTAGGAAGGTTGGCATTATGTTGAACCGTATGAAATTGCTAATTTTTATTAAACCAAAGTCATCAATTTCATCTGTTTCTTATGTTTCAATCTGTAATTTCATCTTGCAGAGACTATTCTTATCCATTGCCTAAATGTGGTAGGTTTTGAAAGATCTCTTATTTGCTGTTTTATGTTTATTAGAAGCTAAATAAGTTTTTGGTGAAGGTATCTTATTATTGAAAGGGTAGCAAACCGTTTGACAAGAAGATGGAAAAGTAATGAAGAATTATTAATAAAACTATCATCCCAATAGTATTTGAGCTCTGTGGCCTGGAATTTCACAATCTAACCACTGTTTCAGAGCATTCGTTGAGTGTGCTTGCATTTAATTATTCCCTACATTAAATATATATATATATATATATGTGAGCCGCTATGCACATACATCCAATTAAGTAGATGTCTGAATGTGGATTTTAATAACCTTGAAAATTTATTCAGTTAGACAAGAAGCCCAAGTGCTTCTCATATGTTCTATGCCTTCTTGTAAGAGTGGAGGAGAGGCACTGAGCAGAATGTACTAACCCCAATTTCATGATTAAAAAATAAAGAAATAGATCAAGTTAACTTGCAGGCTGAGCTAGGGCTAAACCAAGGCCTATGCTCTTAGCTGTTCCTTGGGTGGTGTGTCTGGCTGCCTGAGCAAACCTCTGGATAATTCATTCCACAAATATTTTTCCTGCCCACAATGATTACAAAAGTCTGCACATTGAGGATGGAGGGGTTTGTGGGGATCCTGGCTCTTAATGATTAACCATAATTTGGTGTTACATACAAAGACTCAACAACAGTCGGGTTCCTGTCTTGGCACTGCCGCAGGATCTAGGCAAATCATTTCTCCTCTCTAGGCCTGAACATCCCATCCGTACAGTGGAAGGTTGGACCATCTGATCCTGACATTCCCTTCTAACTTCCAGGTTGAATGGTCTGTTAATTCCTGGGTATCCAACTAGTTTAGGGAAGAAGGCACAATATTCAGGGAAAGAAGGAACCATGGTTCCTTGCAAGGACCTGAAGATCAAGAACCTACCTATCTGACCCATCCACCCACACCCATCCATCCATCCATCCAAGCAGCAGATATTGTCATTTTAGTGGCAGGGAATTCAACACAGCATAAGATTCACACCAGGAAAGAATCTCCATCCAGGGAAAGGCTTTATGGAAGAAGCAGTGAAATGAGTATTTCATCTGAATTTGGGGGGTTAGGATAACACTCCTCTACCCCTAGTATCAGATAAAACTGATTTCAAGTCCTGCATCTGCCACTTAATAGGTGGGTAACCTTAGGGAGCTTATTTAATCTCTCCATGCCTCAATTCCTCATCTGTAAAATGAGGGTATCCATAATGCCACCATCACTGAATGGCTGTAATATTGTAATTTGAGTACTTAGGATAGGACGGGGCACATTGTAAGCACTTGGTGTTAGTTGCTATTATTATTGCTGTTGTAGCTTTAATTGCAAATCTGATTGATGAGTCGCTTCCCGTTGTTTTGTAGATCATAAAGCTGGAGAAGAACGGCATCGGCTACCACTACATCCTTGCAAATCTGGTGAGTGCAATGCACTGCTGGTGTTCAGCTTATGCGTCTTTGCAAATACGGGCCCTACCTTGCTTCTTTTTTTTTTTTAAAGATTTTATTTATTTATTCATGAGAGACAGAGAGAGAGAGAGAAGCAGAGGGAGAAGCAGGCTCCCAAGGAGCAGGGAGCCCGATGCGGGACTCGATCCCAGGAGTCCGGGATCATGACCTGAGCTGAAGGCAGACGCCCAACCGTCTGAGCCACCCAGGCACCCCCTACCTTGCTTCTGCAGCCCCCAGCTGATGGGAACTGCCTGGGTGGGAGAGGCAATTGAGAGCTGCAATACTAAGCTTGCCTTTTCCCCTCCACATCCCCACTTGTCAAACCACAGCACCCTGTTGGTAAACCTTTCATCTTCCTTAGAAGAGAGGGTCATCACACTCACTGATATGAGGAATTCTTTTTTTTTTTTTAAAGATTTTTTATTTATTTGAGAGAGAGAATGAGAGACAGAGAGCACGAGAGGGAAGAGGGTCAGAGGGAGAAGCAGACCCCCCGCTGAGCAGGGAGCCTGATGTGGGACTCGATCCCAGGACTCCAGGATCATGACCTGAGCTGAAGGCAGTCGCTCAACCAACTGAGCCACCCAGGCGCCCTGATATGAGGAATTCTTAATCTCAGGAAACAAAATGAGGGTTGCTGGAGTGGTTGGGGGTGGGAGGGATGGGGTAGCGGGGTGATAGACATTGGGGAGGGTATGCGCTATGGTGAACGCTGTGAATTGTGTAAGACTGATGAATCACAGACCTGTACCTCTGAAACAAATAATACATTATATGTTAAAAAAAAAAAAAAAGAAGCAGCAGCAGCTAGCAGGAGGGGAAGAATGAAGGGGGGAAATCGGCGGGGGGAGACGAACCATGAGAGACTATGGACTCTGAAAAACAAACTGAGGGTTCTAGAGGGGAGGGTGGTGGGGGGATGCGATAGCCTGGTGATGGGTATTAAAGAGGGCACGTTCTGCATGGAGCACTGGGTGTTATGCACAAACAATGAATCATGGAACACTACATCAAAAACTAATGATGTAATGTATGGTGATTAACATAACAATAAAAAATTAAAATAAAATTTAAAAAAAGAAGAGAAGGTCATCACAACTGTAGATTGAATCAGCTCTGCCCCTTGACAATAAGGACAAAACTGGCCCATCTTTGAATGGACACAAGGTATTTCCACCCCACTATTTTTGACCCTCTATTTTGATACCAGTGATAGTTTTACTGTTTATAAGTACAAACATTGGAATCACAACAATCCTAGGATTGACAGATCTTTAACCAGAAGCAGTTTTCCAATATGAATAATATTATGTCAATTTAGTTTTTATTCACTTTTCTATGTGGTATAGATTAAGCCTGTCTTCTTAAAAAAATTTGTTTCATTTTAATGTATTGCAGTTCTTTTATTGGGCATAATTATTTTCAGTCTTGTGAAGATTTGAGTCATCAAATAATTTTTATTCACATTAGATTTTACCTAATAACATGCCATTATGAATTTTCTTTTGTGGTCATTATTTCTGGCAATTCTATTTTTCCTGGGTCATGTTTTGACCACCTACCTTTTTTTATCATGGAGTGTGATTCTTCCAGAATTTCTTCCAAAGCCAAATGTAATTTTATTTTGCCTTTAGTCCCATTGTTTACATTTTTAAAAGAGCTTCATGGTGATATATTCATATACCATACTGTTCATCCATATAAAGTATACGATTCATTGCTTTTTAGTATATTCACAGAATTATGAAACCATCACCACAATCTAACTTTAAAATTTTTTCATCATCCCAAAAAAGAAACCCCATACCCACCAGCACTCACTCCCCATTGCTCTCCAAACTCCCACCCCCAGCCCTAGGCAACTAGCAATTTACTTTTTAAGTATTTGCATATTCAGACATTAAGTGGAATCATATAATATATGCTCCTTTGTGACTGGCTTCTTTCACTTAGCCTCATGTTTTCAAAGTTCATCCATACTGTAGCATGTATGGTACTTTGCTCCTTTCCATTGCCAAATAGTATTCTATTATATGGCTATACTGCATTTTGCTAATCCATTCATTGGTTGATAAACATTTGGGTGGTTTTCACTTTTTAACTATTACAAATAAAGCTGCTATGATATTTAGGTACAACCTTTTCTCTTGTGTATATACCTAGGAGTGGAATTGATGGGTTATATGGTAACTCTGTGTTTAACATCTTGAGGAACTCCGAAATTACTTTCCAAAGTGGATATATCTCCCAACAAATCAATAATAAATTTTTATATTGACTAAAATATTTCAATCAATAACACATTTTGCCAATGTGACAATTTGGGCAATTATCGGTTTTCCCTAATGGTAGCCTTTTCTACAAAGTTTCCATGTTATCCTGGCTTGTCTTTGCAATTTTCTGTTTCCATCAAGATGTGATTTTTCAATTTTTATTTATAACAAAGTATATCATGTTAGTTTTAGGCATGTTATTTGGTGTTGATTATTTACGAGTAGCGTTAATAATTAATGGAACAAAAGATTGCTATTTTCTACTTATTTTTGGAACAAAGGTCATTAGTAGAACAAAGGCACAGGGTCTGGCTATATGTAAAGGTCAAAATTGCAAGATCAAAACATGGGACCAAAACATGCTGCCTAATCCTTAAATTCTATTACTCTTTCTGACCCAATCTCCATTCTTAAACAGGTCCCTGCCTAAACCTTTCCCTTCAAAACTTCCTTGCCTTGGCTGTCCCAATATTTCAGGCTCAGGACTAGAAATGAGAAGGACTCACTGAAATAGGTTAATTTAGACCCAGATGTTAATAGCTAAATATGTTATATTTCTCAAAGGTATTTGCCTTTTAAATGGCAGGTCATTCTCCAGAGACTTTCAGAGAACAAGAGCCTCACCCTAAAAAAAAAATTTGCAAAGATAGAATTTTTGACATTGTAATGAAGCAGATTTGACATCCCTCAGATCCCAGCTCCTTAGTGCTGGAAGGGACTTTGGAAATCAATGTCATCTAAGTCTCCTTTACTTGTAGAGAAACAAAACCAGCAAGGTGGTATGGCCGGGGGCACACAGCAAGGCAGGGATAGAGCTAGGCCTAGCACCAAGGTTAGTAGGCAGCATCCAGTGCCATATGCACTGTTCTAGCATGCCTCACCCTACAGACTGTGTGAGCACCCTGCTGCTTGAGAATACACAGAACAACTGTGGGGGCATGCATAATCACCTCTCTAGGGTAAGATAGAAATTACATATCAATGGCCTTGGAGCCATCGAAAGACCCTAGATAATTAAACTGCCAGCCTCCATCTGTTGCCAAGTGACCCCTTGGTCACAGCATCACCGAGTCAGCCCCTTGGGCTTCTGTATCCTTCTGATCAGCATTCTTCTTCTTCTGACCTAATGAGCTCTCAAATCCTTACAACTGCCAGCTAATAGGATGCAAATTGCATATACCATCCAAATACAAAAGACTTGCATGTTCCAATAGATTAGTTGATAATTAAGCTTCAAATTACTAATTAATTCAGTTCGAAACATAGGCGAGTATGTGGTGTGTGTTTTTCTTCCCCCTTCAGAGAAATAACGCAATTTATAAGATGATAATTTTTAGAAATTCCACCACATAATTAGCCTGCTGCTGCATGGAACTGACCCCCCTCCTTCAGAGTGTTTGTGATTAGGGTGTAATTATAGAGTTAGAAACCAAGGAAGCTTTTGAAAGTTTTAACAAAAGGAGGGAGCTACACTTTTATTTTACAGTTCTTTCTTCACAAGAGAAATGGAATGCATGAGCTTGGAAGTAGCCAACAACATTTTTCTAAAAGATCACTTTGGAAGGATTCAAATAGGCAGCTTTGGGGGGCTGCTGGAAGAGAGGAGGGAAGGAGACTGTGGGTCAGAGAGGAGAGCTTTATGGACAGGGAGTAAAAACAACCCTGAACCCTCCCTGCCCCCCACCCCCCCTTTTTGTCCAGACACTACCCTTAGCCAGCTCTGTGATCTTGGGCAACTCTCCAGCCCTCAGTTTCCTTATCCATCAACTGGGAATGACAGTGCCTGATCTGTATGCTTATAGTATTACCGGGAAGATCAAAGATGTTGCTGAATGTCACCATGTTTTGGAAAGTTAAACACTGATCTGCATAGGTGGGGGATTCTTACTACATATACTAGATCTACCCATCTGTACATCACATATTGTGTGTGTATATGTATGTATATATACACACACACACATACATATGCTTATTTATGTATTCATATTTTATATACAATAGGATAGATGTATTTATATTTCTATAACACTGGTATGTCCATAAAGTGTACTTGAACCTTGCAGAAACTGGAGAACTCTACCATTCTTTCTTCTATTATTTTTAAAGAGCATGAGTGGTGGGAGGAGGGGCAGTCAGAGGGAGAGAGAGAATCCCAAGCAGGCTCCATGCCCAGCACAGAGCCCGACGCAGGGCTCAATCTCACAACTCCAAGACCATGACCTGAGCCAAAATCAGCAATCAGATGCTCAACCGACTGAGCCACCCAGGCGCCGCTATACCATTATTTTTTAAAGAAGCACCTAGGCCCTGGAACCCACCAGAGGGCCAGGCTATCCAGTCTGGCTATCCATCCTCCTCCAAACCCCAGTACTGACTCTGTGTTCATTCCCTGCTCTGACGTTGTGGTCAAAGCAGACATCTACCAGTCAGGACCCTCCAGAGTTATAGCTCTTATCTTTGTGACACATCAGCAGCAAATCTTAGACCAAACTAGTGTTAAAACAGAGGGCCTGTGGACACCCCTATAATGCACATACAGAGTTAGTTTGGGAAACACTGAGCTAATAGTTAAAGGCTTCAGTGTCACTGAAATTGTAAAAATGAGTACTCACATCATGGGACAAATGACCAGATTATTAATATTGATGATTAGAGTTTCATTGAAACAAAACACATTTTAAAATGCATATAGAGAACTAGCAGACCTCTGAGAATTTACAAAGCGTCCAGCAGACCCCAGTTTGAGAAACACTCGAAGGTGTTGATTCTCTTTCAGTATGGACCATTTGGTGCCTCCTCAGGGATTAGTAACAGTAAAATTAACAGCAATCCTTCCATTTTCACAACTGTTGTAGTTTATGTGACATTTTCTTATGAATCACACCACTGGCTTTTGAATGTCATAATACTCCAGTGAAGTAAGCAAGGTAGAATTCATCACCTCCATTTTACAGATGTGGGAACTGAGGCTCAAAGCCATTATCTGACTGAGCTGCAGAGGAGGAAGGCAGGCACCTAGTCAATGTAGTTGGGCTCTCGGGAATCTGACAAAAACCTAGTAATGTGAGCGTAAGAGTAGGGCAACCAGCCTAACCTGATGTCAAGCCTCTTGGGAGCCACTGACCAAGAAATGAATAACATTTCTTAAACCCCTCATGAATAACAATGACAATAATTACACTGACAGTAACTACTACAATTCACTGAATCATTGCTATATTCCAGGCACTAGGGAAAATACTGAAATGCATATCTATTAAACCCTACCATAGCCCTTGATAATATTATCCCCACTTTTCAGATGAAGAAACAGGTTCAGAAGGATTAGTGAATTTTCCAATGTCGCCAAGTTTATAAAGTGATGGAGCTGGGCTTTCCCTCCAGGACCATAAAACTCCAAAGTGCACATGCCTAGGACTGTGCCTTGTGACTGCTAGAGTGTGGGGAAGTTGGAGGAAGGAACGAGGGTTTGGGGGGCCAGGGGGAGTGGTCCTTGGCACAAGGGCTTGAGTTTAAACATTGCCTACAGTAGGCCTGGAACTCAAACTTAGGCTCTCAAACTCCTATTGGATACCTTCTTAATTATGCACTGATGGCATTTCATTATAATTATAATTTCTAGTGTATAAGGAAGCTGAGGGAGAGGCAGTGAGGTCAGGTCACCCCAGGTCTCACTGGGATATTTGGAGATCCGAACAGTCAGCCAGTCCCACCATGTGGTTTCATATTAACTCCTGTAGAGTTGGAAGGTTTGGTCCAAGGGGCAGTAAATCCAAGCCCCCAGCTCCGTGCTACTGCCCTCTGCTCTGTCAGTCCTGAGAAGAAACTTTTCTTTAGTCTCCTTCTCTCCACTGCTGAGAAATCTGTCTCCACCTTCTATACGGCCACCCTTACCCATTGCCTTCTGCTCCTCTCTTCCCACTGTCTCCATGCCACACCCGGTCATGCCTGGTTTCCATAGCCTCTGGTTAGGCAGGTGGTACAGTGCTTGGGAAGGGTGGTTTAAGGTCAAACAGACCTGAGTTTAAATTCTGGCTTTATATCTATTAGCTGTGTGACATTAGTCAAGTTATCTATTTATTCTGAACTTTCATTGCCTCATCTATAAAAGAGGGAATAATGTGATATTATCTACCTCCTCATTGGTATTATGACAATTAAGCAAGTCAATATGTTATAAAGTGTGCATAGTAAATGTTTGGCCCAAATAGGCACTCAATAAGTGTTAGTAATTGCCACCATAATAATCATCATACCATCATCATTATCATTAGTGGGAAAAAAAGGACATTTACTATCTGGGGACATGATACTATCTTTGAGGCCCCTCAACCCTCTCCCAAACTAAATCTCATCCACAACTGACTCACAGTTATATAGTGTCTTCTTCCCTGTTTGTCTTTAAGCTCCTAGAGAAAGAAACACGTCTGCCTTGTTCACTGATGAATTCCTAGGGCCTGGTAGAGGGAGCTGCATGTAACAGGTGTTCTTTAAAAAATCACTAAATGAATGAATGAGGGAAATAACTGCTCAGGAAATAAATAGTGTGTGTACCCACACATCACATGCACTTACAGGCAAAATCCTTGACTGCAAAATGCTGAGAGCAGCAGATGTAGTGGGAATAGGAACATAGTTATGAAAACACACATGAGTAGAGAAAGATGGGCCTAAGAGGGCTTTCAATCCACTTCCCATAAAGGGCCAGAATCTCCTCTACACCATCCCCAACAGAAGCCCATCCATCTGGTTCCTGCTTGTATGATACCCAGTGATGGGAACTCACGCCCTGAGGCAGCCCTTTCTCTCCTCAAAGGGCTCTGAGGTTTCTAGTCTTGCTCAAAGGGGGCCCACTCTGCCCTGTGCTACCCTCTCCACACTTGTGGCACCACCTGCTCTCTTAGAAGCCTTGCAGAACATGTCTGCTGCCTTTCCACCAAGCAACCTTCATGTGCTTGGAAACTCCTACACTTGTTCTCCTTGGTGTTGGCTCCTCCAGCCTGGGTGCCCCTCAGTTCCCTCAGTACCTTCTCACAGTACATACTTCTAACAGACAACCAGTCGATCGTCAAGGGTGGACCAAGCATATCCTCCAGCCTAGCACTGCCCTGGGCTTCTTTGAGAAGCTTCTCATACGAGGAGATTCATACAGCGTGACTTTTGTCCTGGAAGCAACAAGGCCTTGTCTTCTAGCTAGATTGGAAGATGTAACCAAAGTTCTAAAGAATGAGAGAGGGGGTGCCTGGGTGGCTCAGTCGGTTGAGTGTCCAACTCTTGATCTCAGCTCAGGTCTTGATCTTGGGATTGTGAGTTCAAGCCCCATGTTGGGCTCCACACTGGGCTTGGAGCCTATTTTTTTAAAAATGCTAGAGAAAATCACCATGTGTGATAGTAATGCAAGCCCCCATAAATGGCACTTGAGCTGCCAGAGCATGGCACTTGGAGGCAGGAGAGGCCTCTGGAGTCTGTAGGTGTCTAGGAAGGACGACAGTGGATCCATGTGGCCAGTGGTCCTGTGAAGAGCATGCCTTTGCCCTGGTTTGAAGAGGCCAAGAGAGCTAGTGCTGAAAGGGCCCTAGGAGCTCATCTCACCCAGCCCCTCATTTTACAAATGGAAATATAGGCCCAGAGGGGAAGTGACCTGCTTGAGCTCACTGAGAAGTTAAACAGCAGAGCTGGGCCAGGGATTTGGAGCAACTGTTTGCTCTGTTCTTTATGCTTCATTCCCCCCACTGCTGCCTCTCAGTTTCCAGTGTGCCTGTGCACGTGCGGTGTGAGTGTGTGTGTGTGTGTGTGTGTGTGTGTAAGAGGAAGAAGCAGGCAGAAACATGGAGACCAAGAAAGAGGCTCAGAAGTGCTCCCTCCTGCCCCCCTCCAGCCCCTCTCAGAGTCTCTCTTCACGGATGGGGACCCCCTGCAGCTTCCCTTTGTCCCTTCCATACACCCTTTCCTCCCTCCCGCTGCTCTTACCTCACTCTCTAGTAACACTGACAACACATGGGTTACTTTATGATCACCAGGGCTGACATTACAGACACCTCTGGAAGCAAAGAGGAAGTAGCTGGGTAGAAAGCCAAATCCCAGATCCCAAAGGATCCTCACTTGCTAGATGGTCTGAACATTCCATCGGGCAAGGCCTAGTCTGTTGCTCTTCACACTCATACCCCATGGTCTAGAATAATCCACTCTAGAGACCTCTGAGAGTTTCTGTGTCCCTCCAAGAAAGGTGAGATTATATTCCCATTTTATGAGTGAGAAAAAAAGAGGTTCAATTTGCTGAAGGAGCTTTTCCAAGGTCATGGAGCTAAAGCTAGAATTTGAACTCAGATCTCTCTAATTCTAAAGATTAGGTTTGTTCTCCACCGGGCCACACTGCCCAAATTGGGGAAACATTTGCAACTCTGAGGCCTGGCATCATGATTGAGCAAAACTGAGAAATAAACTCCTTTCCTCCTGAAACTGCCTGGGTTTGAATTTTGACTCACCCACTTACTAGCTGTGACTTTGAGCAAGCCACTTCACCTCTCTGTACCTCAGTTTCCTTATCTGTAGGTGGGAATACGCATACACACTTCACAAGGTAAAGATAAAATGAGCTATTTTATGTCAAGTTTTAGAACAATGAGTGCAGCAGAAGCCTAGGGTCTCATCCCAACTCTGCCACTGACTCATTATCATTTGCAGAAAAGATATATATATGTATATTTTTTGAGAGTCTCAATTTTTTGAAGATTTCGTACAATGTTTTTAAAAGGAATAAATTGTCAAGAGGACTTTTGCAGATCTGTAATTTATGGCTCTAGTTTCCTGCCTCTCTCTGCAGTCTGGGGATATCAAAACAAAATTCCCAAGCCACACTGGCTCCCTTCATTATAAGGGAGACACTGCTCCATTAATCTCAAGCACTCAGTGTTTGTAGCCTTTGTTCTTGCAAACCGTGCACACCTTGGCTGATTTGGACTAGTCCTTTCCATGCTCCAGATATGCAAGACAATATCTGCAATTGCTCTTTCAGAGTGTGCAACCTCTTGCTACCACCAGCTTAGAAGCAGAAGGGACAGATGCCTCAGCACCAACCAAGGCAGGAGGTTGGGGTAATGTGTAAATAGAAGGGTCCAGTCTTTACTTCTTACTGGTCCCTCTTTTTAAAACAGAAAAACAGATAATATAATGGAAGAAAGTAAAATGGAGCCCCATGAGCTGTGGGGCTCTAGGTGAGTACTTGCTATGTGCCAGGCATCATTCTAAGAACTTAACTATGTTTTATAGTTAATTCTCACCACAGTCATAGGATAAAGATAAAACAGAAATCCTTATTTTGCCGTGAAGGAGACTGAGGCCCAGAAAGTTTAAGTAGCTTACCTGTGGCCACACAGCTGGGAGGTAAAAGAGCTGAGATTTGAATCCAGGCTGATGTGTAATATGTGCTTCCTCTGGTTCACTGCCCTTTGTCCTCTGAATCTGAACCTCAGAGCATGTGTGTTTTCTGCTTAAAGGGTTATTTCCTGCACTTTTCACCTGACCAAAAGTCCTCTTTCAGGCTTCACTGCTTCCACTGGGGAGCCTTCCCTGAGCTCCAAGGTCAGGTTTTTTTCATTAGCTGCTCTACAATTACTTGGGTAATATTGGCCTTTCGCACTAAACCTTAAGTAACTCGAAAGCAGGGATCACACCTGTGATTCTGTTTCATCCCTTTGTCTAGTATGTGCTTCACAATATTAAGTACTCACAGATGAATGAGAGCATGAATGAATAACTGAACTAGAATACTCCTTTCCCCATTCCCAGTAGATTTCAAATTTATCCGATGTTTGGACTTTCATTCGTTTTTCACCAAGCATTCGATAGATACTTACTGTATTGAGATCCTGTGAACACTTAAGCTGGCATTTCATCAAAAAGTGGGCTTTCTGTAGTCTTCACTTGATCTTCCCTGGACAGGAAGGTTTGGATCAATGTAAAGGGAAGATGTGGTTGGTTTCAAGTCAGTCAAGAACTCCAGGCCCCACACTAGGCTGAATTTTGAATTGACCTTTGGCTCTTTGGCCCTGGCCAGGTGTCACCTCTGACTGCAGCCAGTTAGAACACAGTTAACATAAAGGCTCTGGGCGACTAACCAATACCAGGCCAAATAATGTATTCCTTTGCCCATGCATCAACAGCCCAGTCTGGAAACCTCCGATCTTCTGCTGCAAAGTGCCAGCATTTTATCCTAAACCCCTAGACTGAGAGAAGTTGCTCTCTGAGGCCCTGACTGGCTCTGACAATGCTTTGGCAACAAAGGACACCTGTGTGGGAAACAGGTGCGCTTGTGTGTTGGCAGATATCCAAGCGTACAGGTACCTGCCTCCCTGGTTTCAAATGCACTTGGGTAAGTTAACAATACTGATTTTTTCCAACACGGATGGTGTTTTAGCTAATTTAAACACAGCTACAGCGTCTCATTGACTTTGCAGGAATCAGATAAGCCCACATGTTACCAGGGATTATGTAGGGTGAGGACACATTTAAGTTTTGGTTGGCTATAGTGACTAAAATAGGAAAATGTGAAGACCGTTATGCAGAGACATGTGATTTGAGGACGAAACTGAGTCCTCAGCTCAGGAATATTCCATGAATTCACATATATCCATATTCATATATACACACCTATGTGATCACAGAATTGCAGATGGAAGCTAGAAGAGCCCTTAAGAGAGAAATCAACTGGCTCAGAAGTTTCCAAACTTTTAAGTTAGAAGCCCTATTTTCAAATGGAATCTTGGGGAGAACCCCAGCATGTAAAACAGATAGGAAACAGAGCTGCTTTGGTAGAGGGAAGATAGGGGTCTAGGACCCCATTCTTGTGCCTTCCCCCTTCCCCAACATGCTAACCTCTAAAATGCTCACAACCTGGGAATAGTTTGAATGATCATTGGTCTAGCCAATGCCCTTCTTTTGCAGATCAATAAACTAGTGCTGGGAGAGACAGAGACCACTGCCCAAGGGCAAACAGCTCCCATGGTTCAAAGATAGCACAGAACGTGTGTGGCTGTCCCTAAAACTGTTTTCTTGACAATTCTTATTTATGACCTCGTTCAGAATATACTACATGGAAAAAGTCAATGAAAAGCCCTCTTTAGTGCAGAGGACAAAAGCTAGGAGGTGACAGGATGCAAGCATGTACGAGAATCATGAAAAGGGTGAGCAAAGACGTTTACTATCTCTTTCTTTATTCTTCCGCGTGAATTGAGCCATCTGCGTGCTCCAGGTGCTGTGTTGCGGATATGCTGGGGACTGAGGCCCCGCCTCCTGGGAGCCCACAGTCTCTTAAGGCACGTGCAAAGGACAACCGCAGTCTCCGGGAGAGAGAGATAAGACGGGCCTCAGAGAGAGAGAAACAAAGAGCTGTGGTTCGAATTCCAAGCAGCAGGTCACGTTAAAGATGCTGAAGGCAAACATTGTGGTCTCCTGGAGACCTGCTAATTCCTTCCTACAGTAGAGATACAAGCCATTCCAGCCATTCATTGCAGGACAGGAGATGGAGGAGTCAGATTGACAGGACTAGTGGCGAGGAGGCGGGATGTACAGTGCTTGGATAACAGCCAAGAGTCTTGTTACTTGTTACAACTGTGGTCTCTCCCCATCATCAGCTGTGTGATACCGGGCAGAAGCTACTCCGTTCAGTTAAGCCTCGGTTTTCTCATTTGCAGAATGAGAATGATAATAGTAAAATACCTGCTTCACAGGATTGTTATGAATATTAAATGAGATAATACAAATAAAGCCCTTAGCATTGTGCCTACTACGAAGTACAGGCTTTGATACATCTAGGCACTGTGGCAGTTGTCATATTTTAGCCAAAATCTGTCTTCCATGACTTCTGCTCATTCACGGATACTGGCTTGCCTTCTGGAGCCTCAGCGAATAAATAAATCTCGCACCTCTTCCCCATGACAGCCCTTCCGGGATCTGAATACATCCTCTGCTTACCCTCTCAGTTTCCAGTATTTTTCAGGTTGATTATCCCCACTTTTTCCAGCATTTCTAACGTAACAAGCCTTTTCAAACTGCACTTCCCTGTAACCATCCTCCCTCTGGAGCTGTCATCTAAGAATCTATCTGACAAGTGGGGGAAACTTGGCATGTTCAACTTGTGCCCTTCTGAGTATAAAGTACAGGTTCTTTGATTTATTCTACTAACATTACCTCTTCAGATCTCAAGGGGATGAGATGGAGGCAGTGTTCTTTCCAGTGGCCCAGGGCTTGTTTAATAAACCTTCTTCCTGGCCCCTTTCCTTTAACAATGCTGGATGCTCCCTCTTCCTTCTGACGGGTGTGGTGTCCACGCAAGCAGGATGATGAGGGCTGAACAGCTTGTACGTGACCCCCTTGAAAGAATCCCAGAGAAAAAGGAAATTTGGCTTTGAAGATAAAGCTTTTCATCCTCCAACAGCAGCGTTCCTGTACACCTGCCTCTTGTTCTCTCAGGTGTCTTGCCTGGCCCACTGCCTGGTTTTGAAGCAGTTCCAACAACACCTAACTTCTTTTGAGGCCATGATAACGATGATGGTGATAATAGCAAATGTTCACTAAACACTTACTATGTGCCAGACAGTTCAAGGTGCTTAAATGTATTCTTTTAAATCTTACACCACTTCTATGCTGTAGGTGCTATTATATCTGTATTTCGAAGACCAGAGAACTGTGCCTCAGAGAGATTAAGTAACCAGGAAGTATGTATAATCAGTTTTTTTGTTTCCAGCCACACATGATAATTAATAGTCATAATGATAGCCCAGAGCCTCTTCATGATCCCGAAAGCATTTTCTAAATCTTCACAGCGACATGAAAGTATATCCAATGTAGTACAGTGTTAAACATCTCTTTAGGATATCATAATTATTTGAAATGGCTTTTCATTCTAATCCTTTGAAAATCATAATTGACGTTAGAAGGAATGCCTGTGTTAACTACCTGAGCACTTCTACTCCCATTCTATTCCAACAGCTGGTCAGCATTGCGCTGCTCCTACAATGACATGTAACGGAGTCAGATCCTAACCCCAGCTAATAGCCTAACCAGCTATAGGGCCTTAGGCCACTAGTGTCCTCTCTGGAGCTCACTTTCCCATCTGTACAATGAGGGGTTTGGTCTGATCTCCAACATCTTTGCATCAGGCATCAGTAAACTGTGGTCTATGGGTCAGTTCCAACCATCACCTCGTTTTGTTTGGCTCATGAGCTAAGAATGGTTATTACATTTTTAAATTATTGGAAAAGAATGATATTTCATGACTTGTGAAAATCATATGAAATTCAAATTTCAGTGTCCATAAATAAATTTTGCTGGGCCTCAGCCATGCTCATTCATTTACTATTGTCTATGGCTGCTTTCATGCTATAATGGCAGAGTTGCATAATTACAGCAGAAACCATATGGCCTACAAAGCCAAAAATATTCACAATCTGGCCCTTTACAGAAAATATTTGCCGACCCCCTGGTATGGATGTGGAGTAGGTGGGCACTAGTAGACTTTAGATAAATCAGAGGCTTGGGAAGCATCTAGCCAACCTTCAGAGATTGGTGTCAAGGAAAGAAACCTAGGGTGTTCAACCACACATGTTCCTTTAAGATAGAAAGCTGTACTGGAAGGCCCCTCTTCAGCGAGGTGAGTCATTTATTCAGGGCTATTAGCTGTGTCATCCACACTGTCAGAGGTTCTTTGTCCCTCTCTGGGAAATCTGGCAACACCATCCTAAAGCTAAGCTCATGTGTTCTCCACCAGCAAGGCAATGGAACATGTTGACAAAGATGATAGATTTTATGGTTGGACCATGGTTTGAATTCTTGCTTGCTGTGTGATCTCAGGGGAGTTTCCAAAAGTCTCTGAACCACAGCTCTTCAACATAAAATTGGGATGGATACTCACTCAACTCATTTATGCAAATAAGCATCTGGTGCCTACTGTGCATGTTCACCTTTCAGGGCTGTTTGGGGGATAAAATAAGATGATCTATATAAAGCATTTAACAGAATGCCTGGCTCAGGATAAGAACTTGGGAAATGTTTAAAATAAATCTAGGGGTGACTGTTGACCAATTACTTCATTTTTCATTTTTAAATGACAGTAAACTCATTTTCAGAAGGCTGTTGAGATGAAGTTATGTAATGTATATGAAGTAGAACTTCGGCCATTATTGCTGTTTTTGTTATTCTTATGAGCAATGCTTCTGAAGCTCTGTTGCAGTGGAGCATTTAACAGTGCCACTGTTCTTGATTTCCAGACCAGGAGATAACAAAGGAAGTGGGGCTCCCTTAACACGTCATAACAAAGTTTCAATACATGGGACAACTTATCTTCCCTGTTCTGCCACTGCCACTCCCTCCCCACCTTTCCAGGGACTGACAGGTGATTCCTAACCATCAAGGTACATCAGAATTGTCTGAGGAGCTATTTTTATTTTTTAATAGTATAAAAAGGAACTTTATTCACATAGTAAAAAAGAAAAAATATTACAGAAGGGTATAAAATAAAAAGCAAACTCCTGTCCCCTCCAATCTCATACTTCTTAAAAATAACTATCTTAAACCTTTTCTGTGTTTGGTGATTCTGGTGGTTTCCTCCACATTTCTACATAATATGCCTAAGTCTCTTTTTCTTGATCAGTTTGAATCCCAGCTGTGACTCTCCATTAGAAAGATGATCAATCATCTCAATCATCTCATACTACTCTGCACATCCAGTCCTCAATGTTTGTTACTTGTGCCATCATTTGGAATTATTCTAATGAGTACCTTTATAATTTTAATACATTGAACCTTGATTTTTGATTCGCCAGCATTAGAGCTTTATAAAAATACAGGTGTCCAGTTACCTCTCCAGGGCTACGGAATGACAGTCCTTAGGGGTGACTATTTTGCAAAAGCTCTCCAACGTATTCTGATGTGTCCCTCAGGTGAAGGACCTCTATCCTGAGAGCCTGCAGTACACCAGCCAGGTCATCAGTGCTTGAATGAGATAGTAGGCAGAGCATTCGTCTCATGTCACATATTCATCAGACACATGTGGGACAGTGTGAAGTGCCATGGAGGTGCCAAAACAGCACAGAGGAGCATAGTGACACAACATCTCCAAGAGCTCACTTGTCACAAAGTGTATTTTTTTAATTTTATTTATTTATTTATTTATTTATTTATTTATTTATTTATTTATTTATTTATTTATTTATGAGAGCACAAGGGGCAGAGGGAGAGGGACAAGCAGACTCCCTGCTGAGCAGGGAGCCCAACACGGGGCTCGATCCCAGGACCCTGAAATCATGACCTGAGCCAAAGGCAGATGCTTAACTGATTGAGCCACCCAGGTGCCCCAAAACCCTATTTTAGATGAGAAACAGAGTCACTCTATGAAGAGCAGCAGCTGGTACAGCTCTGCGGGGACAGTTGGAAGGAGCCTGGGTTTGGGAGACCTGGATTCTCATACTGAATAACTTGAACCATCTTGTGCATTGATTTTAGTTTTATTCAATAGTACATTGTACAGAGCAATGGACTCAGTATTTTGGGGCATGTTATAAAATAGGCAAAATGGCTCAAATAGAGTGGTGACGATTAAACTTCATAGTTTAAATCCTTAATAAAATGTAATTAGCAATGTGACATCCTTACACATATTATATAATTAATATCACAGATAAAGCAGATAAAGAAAAATATTCTAAATGCCAAATGTTACCCAAGGTTGTTGGGTTGTTGTTTTTTTTTAATAAAATGGCAAAGAAAATTAGAAAATGATTTAATTAAACCTTGTTTAATGAGCATGCTCCAGGGAATAGAATGAGTGAGTTGAACTTTGCAGTTAACTGGTGGGCAAATAGTTAACGCGTTTATTTCCCTTTCTTAGTCAAGAGCACTTGTCTATACTGTCAGAGTCCATTTTCTTGCATTATGGAGAAATCAAGCCTAGTCACTATAAAAGACTCATTTCTTAGTGATTAGGGACATTGTAGAGATTGAAGATTACCATTCCAGCATGAGATCTTACATGGGAGGGAAAATGCCAGCTATTAGATGAATATGCATTGTCTACAAGTTATTCCCTAATGTTTCTTTTACCTGACATCACAGGTAGGAGTTTATCGTCCTCTGTTCATTCTTTCCCAGGGGAGCACAAGGAGTTCCGTTAGAGGGTCCCGTCAGTTTGATTAAACATAACTGAGGTTTGGCTCCATTAACCTTGTAGTCAGACATTCTGGTGATGGAAGTGAGTGACGTCTATGTTCAAATAAACTCTGCCATCCGTTTACTGTGGCCCCCATTATGTTCAAGAGGCGGGCAGTTAGTACAAAATGCTCAGGAGCTGGTTATAGATTTTCAAGTGGTAGAAGATGACTCCAGGAGAGAATTTCCATTTGATTCTCTCAATAGTTAGTTTATGAACAAGATGTTCTTTTTTTTTTTTTTTAAGATTTTTTATTTATTTATTTGACAGAGAGAGAGACAGCGAGAGCAGGAACACAAGCAGGGGGAGTGGGAGAGGGAGAAGCAGGCTTCCTGCCGAGCAGGGAGCCCAATGTGGGACTCGATCCCAGGACCCTGGGATCATGACCTGAGCCGAAGGCAGACGCTTAACGACTGAGCCACCCAGGCGCCCCAAGATGTTCTTTTTAAAGATCTCTAAAAATGATGAGAAATTTCTCAACGGTGCTTTAGCTTTTAACCAGTGGTGGGATTTCTCTTAGATGGTATACTGTCTTCTAGCATATATTCTGATTCCATCTGTACCAACAACTTGCTAGACCACTGTGCAAATCAGTAGACCTCTGCAAAAGTCTATAAACTGTGGCTATGGGAAAAGTTAACCTGAGCTTCTCTTTCCAACCAATTAAAACTGTCCACTGGCATTTGCTGCCTGCTTATCATATTTCCCCTGCCTAATTAGCATTCTTGCTTGAGAAAGTCTCTGGTTTTTATTCTTTCACGCAGCAAAATATGTATTGAGAATCTGATTTGTACCAGGCATTGCTCTAGATGCCACGCTCCAGGACACATCAATGAACAAAATAGAAAAGGTCTGGAGAAACTTAAACAGGGCACTGAGAAGGAACTGGCTGGACTGGGTGGTGGGGTGACATTGGTTTCTTCTAGAAGCAGGACTTAAGACAAGGATTCAAGTACAAGTGGTTTCTTTGGATGCCAGTGAGGAATCTGGAAAGTTAGAAAGGGACAGGATGGCATCCAGTAAAGGTGCACAATCAAGACACGTACCCCTGCGGGAGCCTGATCCCTTAAGGGACCTCTAGACATTGATGTAGAACAGGTCTCAGAGTTGTTTCCACCTCCCCCTGCCGCAACTCTCTCACCTCCAGCCACTGGGGAAAGGAATCTGGAGTATTTTCCTAATAGCTTTCCATCTGTCATTGGTTGACTGCTTCTCTGAGTGTATTAATTCCCATAGGGTTGAAGTAATAGGTATTTGCGATTAGTATAGAAACTGAAATATCAGAGGCGCCTGGGTGGCTCAGTCAGTTAAGTGTCTGCCTTCCACTCGGGTCATGATCTCAGGGTCCTGGAATGGAGCCCCGTGTCAGGCTCCCTGCTTAGTGGGGAGTCTGCTTCTTCCTCTCCCTCTGCCCCTCCCCCCCATGCTCTCTCTCTCTCAAATAAACAAATATATTTTTTTTTAAGTGAAATATCAGTGTATAAAGGGGAGTGGAAATGAGCAGGGTACTTACTGGCAGCATCTACCACAGGATGGAAATTGGATCTTTAGGTAAGGGGGCCAGGAAAGACCTCTCTGAAAAGACTGCATGTTGGCTGAGATCCTAAAAACAGAAAGGAACCAGCCAGGGAAAGCACACTTCGAGGCAGAGAGAATAGCTAGGACAAAGGCTCTGAGGAGAACTGAGCTTGGGTGATTTATAAAATACAAATAATAAACAATCAGAACTTTAGAGGCACTTGGTGGGGGGTTGGGGGAGTATCTTTGAGTCACGAAGTTGTTCATGACTAGATCTTTTAAACAAGGAACTAGATAAGTCAATGAGAAATTAAGAGACTTAGACAATGTCATAGGACTTCATTGTATATACTATGCTACATATTTACTTGTTTGTTTATTGTCTAGAATGTAAGCTTCGTTAAGAGAAGGAACTTGTTTTATTCACTATTAGAATATGCACTAGAGGTTCTCAAAAATTTTTGTTGAATGATGAGTAGACTTTCAGAAGACCTTAGTTCTAGTCCATGTTCTGCCACTGACTCACTGGATGACTTGGTGATCAATTCTCCCACTTTATCTCAGTTTCTTTATATGGAAAATAGACATAGAATTTCTACCTTATAAAGTCATAAAGTGAAACAAGGCCATAGATACGAAAGTACGTGCACTATGGAATATATTATACAAATACCAGGTTTCCTTTTTAAGTCAAAGACCTACTGAATTTGAATGAACTTTACCAAATGGAGAGGAAAGATTTATTCCTGGTAAAGGATGCTTTGTGGATGTTAGAACTGATCGGGCCTCACCGGGTAAAGAAAAGCTAGTCTGTGGTACAGGAAAGAGCACGGAGGGAGGGATGGTCAGAATCCAGACCAGAATCCTACCTCTTCCACAGACTTGCTGGTGACCTTGGGGAGCCCACAGGAGCTTGCTCCTGACGGACTTCAGATTCTTCTTCTCTCAAAAGGGTGGCGAATGTGGGTGGTAGTTAGTTCCCTCCTTACATGTCTATTCTGTTCCATATTTGTGGCATCATAGTGACCCCACTCAGTCTGCACCACACACTTGACGTGCATCATCACATTGCTTTTTCTCCCCAACTTCCTAACCTTCGTTATTCAGACAAGAAACCATCAGGCAACTTAGCCCAAAGTAGTTTAACTAATGGCTGTGAGTAGCAGAGCCAGCACTTCAACCCAGGCACGGCTGGCTTCTGAGCAAATGCTCTTTACCACTGTGCTAACTGTATACAAACTAAATGATAACCTTCAGAAGGAAGGGAGGCACATATGTCTCTCCATTCAGCCAGTTTCACCTTATGGAACACGATGGAAATCCTGTGACCCTCTAACATGATTAACTTGACTGATCCAGGCAGCATGTTCTGACTCTTTCCCCTCCTCCCTGCACAGGGTTTCATGGATATTGACTTAAACAAATTCAAGGAGAGTGGAGCAAATGTTACAGGTTTCCAGTTGGTGAACTACACAGACACCATCCCAGCCAAGATCATGCAACAGTGGAAGAATAGCGATGCTCGAGACCACACCCGAGTGGACTGGAAGAGACCTAAGGTGAGGGGACGGGCAGCAGACAGCAAATGACCAACCTGGTCCCTTTCTCTGCCCCAGATTTCTGGGCAGTCTTAGACTTTAGGAAAGGATAGCTTTCTAAAAGGAGCAAGATAAGGAAAATATATACATAAAAATTAAGGGTATGCTGTAAAGGTTGGACAACCCAGAATGACAATGGTTTAAAAAGATAAATATTTTGTTTTTCTCTTGTGTAAGCAAAATTCAGAAGTTAGCAATCTGGGGCTTGTATAATGGCTTCACAATTGTCAAACACTCAAGCTTTTTCTATCTTCTTGTTCTGCTGTCCTCAGGATATGGCTGCTGCCTTATAGCCCAAAATGGCTGCTGAGGATCCAACCATTAACTCAGTATTCTACCCAGCAGGAAAGTGAAAAGGAAAATAAAAAGCACAATGACTTCTTTTAAGAACCCCTTTCAGAAGTCACACAGATCTCTATTCACATGCTATTGACCACATCTTAGAAACCTAGCCCCAGCTAGCTCCAGGAGAAGCTGGAAAATGGTGTCTCTATTCTAGGCAGGGCCTCCATGTTGCACAGCTCCAGGAGGGATGCTGCTTGCATTCATTTCTTTGTGGATGGAGCCTTCTTGCGTTGTGCATGGAACTAGCCCTTTATCTGGTCAGCCACATACCCAGCTAAAAATCAGAGAAATCTAAGCAATATCCAGCTCATCTCTGCCTCAGAGCATCAACTCCCAGTTATGCAGGGCATCTCCCTCTCACTCCCCAGCCATGAAGCTCTAAATCCTACAGCCAAAATCTATTTTGTTTGCTGTTCGATAGTGGTTTAGAATAAGGAGAGCAGGTATTTTTTCTTTTCCATGTCAGACCCAATAGGTTGGCAGAGGCTGTGTGGAACACTGTGTTGAGGATTCTGAGGCCAAATTTGTTTATCTGGAGCAAACGGAATCCTTGGCAACTTTCTCTTGCCCCTCAATTTCTTTTTGCGAATGGCAAACCATTTAACTGAGATGCTTCTCATCCCACTCTTGCTCAAACTGATTTAGCAATTCAAAAATGAAGATTTATTTCCCATATGATTTCACTCATGTGCGGAATTTAAGAAACAAATGAGCAAAGGGGGGGGGGCGGGGAAGAGAGAAAGAGGCAAATCGAGGAACAGACTCTTAACTATAGAGAGCAAACTGAATGGTTACCAGAGGGTGGTGGGCTGGGGGCGGGGGGGGGAGGGGGGATGGGTGAAATAGGTGATGGGGATTAAGGAGGGCACTTGTCATAATGAGCACTGGGTGTTGTATAGAAGTGCTGAATCACTAAATTCTACACCTGAAACTAATATTACCCAGTAGGTTAACTAATTGGAATTTAAATAAAAGCTTAAAAAAATGAAAATTTATTTCAATATGAGCTTAAGCAAACAAAATCACAAATGTGCTTTAAAGCAATGAACAAACCACATACCAGTTAACATGTGAATACCCCGCCCAACTTCCAAAAGATTGGCGATTATAAAAATAACCAAATGTAATACCTATATTTTTTCTTTTAAAACGTGAAAGAATCACAGTCAAAAACTGGAAAAATACTCATGCATTCATTCTACGACTCTCTGTTGTGAACTTAAAATGTGTCAGGGAACAAGCTAGGATTGGGGACAAATTAATGAAGAAGACGGACACGAGTTCCAAAGCTAGAAAATAGTGTCCTGGATTGTTAGCCTGCTTTGTTTCATCAATATCTTAGCCCCCTTTCAGGCAAGAGGGGAAAAATGGAGAGTTATCCTGAATAAGCACAAGGGGCAAGTGTGCAGGATATAAACCTGCCACTTGTGAGGCACAATGTGGAAATAATTAAGAGCTTACCTTTCTTGGATTATTTTTTTTTCTTTCACTGTCGCAAGAGATGGTGGAGTAAATAGTTCCTCTTGGCTCCCAACTGGTGCCTGTAACACAGAGAAAACCAACTGGTTTTCCATGGACTGTATCGGAGCTATAGATGTGCTTCATTTGATCTACACATTCTTTTTCCAGTTGGAGCAACATTTTAAAATTGCCAGATTGCACACAAAAATCTAGAATTCTGGCTTCCCTTTGAAGGTCGTAACTGGCAACACGGAACTCACAACACCGGCTAATGAGGGGAAGCAGCAGCCCCCGTCTAAGGCACAGACCCTTCCTGGCTCACCCCTGCCCCGGACTCCCCATGCCCCGCCCACTGCTGCCCTTCTCATCACCAGGATGCACTCTCCCAGACAGAGCTCCCACCTGCCTCCCTCTCAGCTCTCCCTGACACCTAACTGTCTCCATCCCTCCCACCAGTACACCTCTGCGCTCACCTACGACGGGGTGAAGGTGATGGCTGAGGCTTTTCAGAGCCTGCGGAGGCAGAGAATCGATATATCCCGCCGAGGGAACGCTGGGGACTGCCTGGCTAACCCAGCCGTGCCGTGGGGCCAGGGGATCGACATCCAGAGAGCGCTGCAGCAGGTGAGGCCGGCAGAGGCTGCTCCTTCTCATGGGAGCCTCGTAGGGGATGGCAGCATCAGTTTCAGGTGGGAGGTAGCCATTTAAAAGAAAAGGTAGAGCGCACGCCTGAAGTTTGGACAACCACTGCATTGTGTTCATGGCTCTTGGCATACATGGAAGCTCATGTAGAATTTTTTTTTTGTATGGAATTCATGGGGCACCTAGGTGGCTCAGTTGGTTAAGCAGCTGACTCTTGATTCTGACTCAGGTCATGATCTCAGGGTGGTGGGATCAAACCCAGCACCTGGTCCTCACGCCGGGGAGAGTCTGCTTCAGGATATTCTCTCTCTCTCTCTCTCTCTGTCTGTCTAAAATAAATAAATAAATCTTTTTAAAAAATAGTACAGAATTCCTGATAGTGTAAGAGCTGTATTTTCTGCTTAGGGATCATGCGGAAAAGGGAAGCCAGCGATTCTGCAGTTGGAAAGGGGACTTGAAATACATAGGGTTGAAACCCAACCATTTTAGCAGTCTCCTGGAGACTCCTCACTCTCGCCCTGATTTTCTGGATGTCCTCATTACCTTTGCTCTCTGGGCACATTTCATGAGGGGACCCTGACAATGTTTCTCAGTACTTGTGATCCTATTTTCTTGCTTCTCAGCACTGCAATCGTCAATTTTGTTTGCACTGAAGAACAGTTAAAGAACAGGGATAGAAAATGGTCATGGCCATTCCAATCAATTGGCTATGCAAAGGATTCTTAGGCTGAATCTAGTTTCAACAGGGAAGAGTATAAATATTCGATTAATGAGATGTCTGCTGTGCAAGCAGGATGAGACAGTGCTACACGTGGGCGTGTATTTAACATTCCTGATTTGGAAGCTTCTGGGAGCTTGCCCTCAGCTTTATCACTCTCAGAGCTCCTGGAAGTCTCTTGAAGTCTCTAGAAACACCTCAAGTCCAGGCTCTGATTCTTGAACTACAGATGGATAGATAGCACCATATAATGCCTCTGATGCCTCCTGATAGAAAGGCTGTATTTCCAGAGGGGACCAGGCAAAAAGGGTTGTGCCAAATCAAAGGAGTGTCAGAGTATCAGGCACAGTGGCAAGCCAGCACCAGCAAAATATTCAGATGCAGAGGTCACTCATGACCCACCTCCGCCCCATCCAGTAGACTTGCCTGGATAAGACTGGTTTTACTTTTAAGACTACATTCAACAGAAGGTGAATTGGGGCTTCCAGGGGAGGAGAGGAGCATTTTTGAATGAGGAAGAAATACAGAGCAAAGTGCACAGCCATCCCCATTTGTTTCCCAACCACACATGCGCAGCTCTAGCAATTTTCACAACCTGGAGAAAGAGATGAGAAAGGAACATCACCAGCTGTTCCTCTGCTTGGATGAAGTGCCTTTACATGGAGGAGAATATGTCGTTCTGTCCTCTGGAATGAAGCTAAGCAGCAGCCCTGTGACTACAGGAGGAACACGCTAAGGGGTCCGCCAGCAGCCCTTTCTGCCCTCCCCTGTCTCCATGTAGGGTGGTACCTTCACTGGGCAGCAATAGCAGACATCGGGCAGCGGCCAGATGATGGCCAAAGATGCAACATCCGCCTCTGGCTTATTTAAAATGCTCTTCCAGACTCCACAGTCGAGACAGATTCTGTTTTCAATGTGAGACTGGTTTCAGAAGGTCCCGGGGACTTGCCCTTAGCTTCACCACACTTCCAACTCCTTTGCCTCTCCCATATTAATGCTGTCCCTGTCAGGAGGATATCCTTACACCACCATGACAGTGACAAAGCCTAGGAGGTAATGTGTGTGGCAAGAAGGGCTCTGAATCAGGAGGCAAGAGAGCTGGGGTCCAAGTCCAGCTGGGCCCCTGGCTCTCTGAGTGACCTTGAATTACTCATTTCCATTTCCTACATCCTTCCCTTTCTTTATCCATGACAGTGAGAAAGATAGACAGACCACTCCCAAGTTTCAACTGGCTCCAAGCATTCTAAGCATCTTTTTCTCTCTTATGGTCTAAAGCACGTCTTTCTGATAGTCAAGTATACTCAATCTTCTGCTTCTGTCTTCAGTGGGGCTTGGGAGGAGGCAAGTGCCTTAGTCAAAAGTATATGACCTCTTTTATATTGTCTTTGAGTCAAGACATGTGTCTGCCTCCCTGGCACCCAGTCAGCTGCTCCCTGAGAGCCTGTTGTGTGTTCTGGTCTGGGGCAAAGTACTGGAGATAAAGAGAAGGCAAGACCTACCCCCAAGAAACTCTGTTCAGCCTCTATTGGGGGTAGCATGGGTGGTTGAGAACTAGCCATAAACATGAAACCCCAACATTCTGATCCTAAGATCGGCCGTTCAAATGGATCCTTTTTAAATCTTTGTTAAGATTCTACAATCACCAAAAATGAACAATCAGGGCTTCATCAAGATAAAAAGCTTTTGCAGAGCAAAGGAAACAGTCAACAAAACCAAAAGACAACCAACAGAATGGGAGAAGATATTTGCAAATGACATATCAGATAAAGGGCTAGTATCCAAAATCTATAAAGAACTTATCAAACTCAACACCCAAAGAACAACTAATCCAATTGAGAAATGGGCAGAAGACATGAACAGACATTTTTCCAAAGAAGACATCCAAATGGCCAACAGACACATGAAAAAGTGCTCAATATCGCTCGGCATCAGGGAAATCCAAATCAAAACCTCAATGAGATACCACCTCACACCAGTCAGAATGGCTAAAATTAACAAGTCAGGAAAAGACAGATGTTGGCGAGGATGCAGAGAAAGGGGAACCCTCCTACACTGTTGGTGGGAATGCAAGCTGGTGCAGCCACTCTGGAAAACAGTATGGAGGTTCCTCAAAAAGTTGAAAATAGAGCTACCATATGATCCAGCAATTGCACTACTGGGTATTTACCCCAAAGATACAAATGTAGTATCTGAAGGGGCACCTGCATCCCAATGTTTATAGCAGCAATGTCCACCATAGCCAAACTATGGAAAGAGCCAAGATGTCCATTAACAGATGAATGGATAAAGAAGATGTGGGGTGTGTGTGTGTGTGTGTACACACACACACACACACACAATGGAATATTATGCAGCCATCAAAAAAACCCCGAAATCTTGCCATTTGCAACGACATGGATGGTACTAGAGGGTATTATGCTAAGTGAAATAAGTCAATCAGAGAAAGACAATTATCACATGATCTCACTGATATGAGGAATTTGAGAAACAAGACAGAGGATCATAGGGGAAGGGAGGGAAAAATGAAACAAGACGAAACCAGAGAGGGAGACAAACCACAAGAGACTCTTAATCTCAGGAAATAAACTGAGGGTTGCTGGAGTGGAGGGGGGTGGGAGGGTTGGGGGGGCTAGGTGATGGACATTGGGGAGGGTATGTACTATGGTGAGTGTTGTGAATTGTGTAAGACTGATGAATCACAGACCTGTACCCCTGAAACAAATAATACATTATATGTTGATAAAAAAAAAAAGAATCTACAATTACAAAAATTTATTGATGAATGAGACCTTAGAGATTACGGACTTCCATTTTCCCTTACTTTATAGATGAGGCAGCTGACCCAGAGTGGGCAGTGACTCATCCAGGGTCACACAGCAGCTGAGCAGCAGAGGCTGGAGGAGACTCCCATCCTGTCCCAGGCTCCTCCTCTGCCTCAGGCCTGTTCTGTGACCCCCTGTGCCTTTGCTTGTACATATTGAGCTCCAGGGCCTTCCACACAGTCATGGCCACTGTCAAGACATTTCACCTTCTAGACCCATCTCTTGAAAAGTCATGCCACTGGGAAGCAACTGTGTGCCCACAATAGGTGAGGTAAATCCCACTGACACTCAGTCCGTGGGTTGAGCGCTCAGGTCTCTGCTGCCCTAACCAATGGCTTTCAGGCCACACATTGGGAAGAGGCCTGTAGTGTTCAACTTGTGTGAGAACTGGGATGCATGTGACTTAGGTCTGAAGGAATAAGCCCATTATTCTAAAAATAATGCTACTGACAGCTCTGATGTGTTGAGAGCTTCCTATGTACATGAGGTTCTCAACATACTTTACGTTTGAGCTCATTAAATCCTCACTATAATACTTGGAAGTAGCTAGTTTTATTAATTGTGCTTTATCAATGGAGAAAATGAGCTTCAGAGGTATTCTTTTAAATTTCCCAAAATTACGTAGCTGGTTAGTGGTGAAACAGTAAAACTGGAACTCCAACCCCCATCAACTTGCTACCTCACTGTGTGTATGTAACTGCTCTGATGTCTCGGAGGTCCAGCCCAGCAGGGAAGACACAGGGCTATGGCCCTGCCAGCAATAGCACATGGTCTTAAGTAGTATCTGGGCACCCCCATAACCCTCACCCTGCTGTAATTTCCCCAGCAGCAGAGTGAAGATAATTAGCCTCCTGCCTGCCCTGTGCCTGACAGCCAGGGAGCCATTCAGAATAGTAATGAGCCCACGTCCTGGAAACCCCCAGTGCTCCAGGAAGGAGTGGACATTAGGGTGCCCATAAGTCAGCTTCTGGCTGGCAGAAAAGATCCAGCTCCCCAAGTCAGGCTCTTAGCGTTTGGATGTCATAGGCCCATTGAGGATATGGTTTTTTAAAACTCTGGACTCTTTTTCCCAGAAAAATGCACACATGTAGATATCTATATTTTTGTATACCAGGAGTCAGGGGACGATGTATACTCCTAGAAGCCCATCCCAGGACTTCAGATGAAGAATATCTGTCCTACATAATAATCAAACCTCTTAGTCTTTGTGTTTGCAATCTGTTAGCCAGTGATCAAGCTTATCAAGGTGAAGGTATCCCCAGTATTTTGCCAGGTGAGATCTGGGGTGGTGTGGGCAATAGGGGTGTAAGACACAGTTCCTGCCTTTCAGGACTCAAGACCCACTTTTGAATGGAAGACAAACTTGAGAAACACTAGCTATAAAGGTTAGATTAAGGGCTAAATAACATAGCCAAGCTCTCAGTCCTCTGGATGGTCACAGCAGAATGCCTTGACTGAGGAATGTGGACATCAGCAAGGCTTCCTATAAGAGTGGGACTGGGGCTTTAAATAAGGTGATCATATAATTTATCATCAAAACTGGGACATTTACGAGTGAAAGAGAAAGCTATTATCAGTTATTCCAGAATAAGAGATATAGACTGGAACTGTCCCAAGCCAACTGAGACTGATGGTCATGAAAGCCTTAAAGGAAGGATAAATTCAAACAAAGAGTGGATTGGGCTTTGGAGGGTATGGAAGAGATATAAATGATATCCAGCAAGAGACTAGAGTCAGGATACAAGCAAGGACTTGTGGGCATCATGCTTGGCTGTTAGGGAGTTAGGAAGAGAAGAGCGAGGTTCTCACCATGGCTCCACCAAGTTCTAGCTTGAAGATCTTGGACTAACTGCTCAACTTTTCTGGCTTTGATTTCCTCATCTCCTAAATGTATGTAATCCTCTTAGCACTGCCTGCCTCATTGGCTTGTCACAAGGCTCCAAATAAATAAATAAATAAATAAATAGAAAAAAAGAAAGAAAAAGAAAAGAAAGAAGAATGTATAAGCTTCTTTGAACATGGGGGCAACTGAATGAGATAATTAAGGCCCAGTTATTCTTCCCATTGTGCAGGTGGAAAAGTGGGAGTTCAGAGGGGTCCTGAGACTTGCCCTGGCCAGAATAAACAGAATGTGGTCCACCGGGACCTAGTCCACAGGCTCTGATTTCCCGCACCCAGTGGGCACTCAGGAGGAGGGGCCAAGAGGATGAGATCCACCTGAAGGCAGCCACAATGAGGTTACAGAAGCCCTGGGTCCAGAGCATCTCTGCTGTCTCCCCCAGGAATAGGGGACGAAGAAATCTGCAGTGTTGATGCCTCAAACAGTGGAAACACCACCCGGCACTCCTCCAGCACCGGGCAGGAAAGAAAAGTTGTCCTTTAGCATCTCATTTGTGGTAGACTCTGAGCTGGCGCCCAGTACCACTTGCAGGAAACCACGGCTAATTCTGTTTTTCACAGAGGAAGCTGGCAGGCACGAGGATGGCAGCAGGAGTTTCAGCAAGCAAGAACTCAGTCTGACCCCAGTCTCCCTCGGATGGGTGATGGGGGCGATGAGGGCCAAGAATCTCAGCCCTGATGGATAGGACAGCAGTTTCCTGATTTGCCCAAAGTGGACATTTCTGAGAAGCTGCTGCTTCTGACTCTAAGTTCCAACTGTCCACATAAATGGTGTGGGGCTGAGCCATTCGGTTGACCTCTCCTTGCTCTGCCATCATGGAAGGGTGATTCTGGGACATCTCCTTTCCCACCCTTTGATCTATTTCAGTGTGTATAAATCTTAGCTTCTCCAACTAGATGGTAAGAGCCTCCAGCTGCCCCAGACCTCTCATGACTTACTGTAAATCCTGAACCCAAGTGCCATAAGCTCCAAGTCTCAATAATCCTATCTGTAAAATGGACAAAATAACTGCCGCTCTCGCTCCTTACTGGGTTTCTGTGAACGTCAAATACACATCCTCCTGTGAAAACACATGACAGTGCAAGAGTCCTTCAGGTAGGGGGCCTAGAATTCCACTAATGATTTTTTTGGAAACCGAGAAAGGCTTGTAAAAATGACAGTGACAAGACCTCCCTTTGTGCTGAGAGAGTTCCCTGCTCTGAGATAACAGCTTAGCAGACTCAAGGCTTCAATGTTAAAGTCATCTTATTTGCCCATACCTAACCCACCCTATGACCCCACAGTCAGAGTAGCAACCATCCTCGTCATCCTTATCATTCAAATAATGTACACTTTACATGGAACACTCGTGTCCAGGGAATACGCAAAGCACTTCCATTCTTTGAGGAGGAAACCAAGAAACAGTGGGGCTCAGTGACCTGCTCATGGCCGAGTCATTAGGCATGACCAGAGCATAGCTAGGGAAATGCCCAGCAGAAACAGCAGGTGGTAGTGGTAGGCACAGAGACCATACTGCTGTGCACATTTCAGAGCCTAGCAAGACAACATTGTCCCGTTTGAGAGGCCACTTGGCATCATCACTGAAGATACTGGAATATAGAAGAAGCCCTGGATTTTAGGCCTGCCTTTTACCCTGAAAAGTCTTAAGTCTGGAGCAAATCAGTTTACCTTCCAGAGGTTTGGTTTCTCCCACATAAAGGAAGATCATCTCTAAATGGCATACCTCATGAGTTCCTGTATATGGAGATGAATAGGCATGAAAGTGCTTCGTAAACATGAAATACTTGGCAAATGGGGGTAGTTATTATCGCCACTGTTGCTAACAATAAATAACAGCTGGCCTTCGTTGAATACTCACCATGGGGCCAGCATCAATCATAAAATATCTCATTTAATCCTTAAAACAACCTTAAGACATAATTAACTCTTAATTGGTCCCATTAAACAAATGAGGAAACTGAGTCATAGAAATATTACACAATTTATACTAACATGCCATACTGATAATTGGTATGATACGTGAGACCAGGGCCAAAGCACAGATGCCCATTTGGATCATTAATGACACCCCTCCTTCTGTTTGGGAAAATTGGTCATCTGCACGTGTGTCTCAGTCTGTTTTCCCAAATGAGTTACATAAACCAGTACTTGGAACCGAATGAATGGGAAAGCCAGAGATGGGCAAGAGATGACCAAGGTGAGAAAGCAAACTTGCTGACAGATTGCAATGGCTCCCTTCCTCTTATTTTTCCCAGGAGGATTTGTGTTTTGTTTTCTCTCTGAAAGGCAAAGCCAGTCTAGGCTTTTCCAGAGTGAGGATTTTTCCACATTTCATCTGAGAGAGTGAAGAGCTTGTTGTATAATTTGTTCAGTGCTCTGGGCCTGTCATGGCCTCCCCACTGAGACTCCACACCAG
This sequence comes from Neomonachus schauinslandi, assembly GCF_002201575.2. Taxonomy (NCBI): domain Eukaryota; kingdom Metazoa; phylum Chordata; class Mammalia; order Carnivora; family Phocidae; genus Neomonachus; species Neomonachus schauinslandi. Next base: position 106,360,827 of record NC_058409.1, on the reverse strand, counting down.
AAGGTGATGAGAGGGTCATCCTCAGAGCCGTCAGTCTCCCTCCTTCCCTCCATCCCTCCCGCTCTGTCTCTCTCTCTTTCTGCTCCCCCACCCCTTCTCTCAAATACATACACACCCCAACTCTGAGGGCACAGGAGCTGGTCAGTAAGAAAAAGAGAAAACCCTGTAAGTCTTCCTTTTGAGCTATTTGAAGGGGGAAATAAACAGTGCGGGGTCATAGGGCCAGGTTCCTGTTGGTGACAGGTAGACATTCACCTCCCTGGCCTTAGGCCACACTGATCTGAGAACACATGGTGGTGGGTCACCATTAGAGAATGTGCTTTCTTGTACCTGAGTAGATGACATACAGCAAGACTCATCCTTCACCGGAGGGTGGACCTGAGTGAGATTTATTGGTCATCTCCAGAGTGGCAGACTTGGCCCTAAAGCTCTTAAATCCCACATGCTGACCACTTGACCTTCTATATGATCTTGAAGATGTGAGGCCCCGAAAGTTTGATCTGACTCATTTGTGGAAAAGAAATCCCATGCAGCATATTTAGGGTTGAATGCAAATTTTGTTTTAACCAGCTGAGACTTGTTTAAAGCCCCACATGCTCTGGTCTTAACATGAAGACAGGGCTGGAATTTTGGAAACTGGAGGCTTAGGTGAATCATCCAAGGTCACTCCGTTTCCCAGGGTCAAATTCAGGTCTCCCAGTTCCCGGTCTTCGGATTCCCAAGTTGTTATTCCCCAGCCTCACACGGGAACTAAGAAACCATATTCAAGCCTCGCCTGAGGCATCATAAGGCCGGCTTCTTCTGACTCACCAGGGATGGCACACTGGTCCCTTTGCTTCACAGACCTCCTTCTGTTTCTCCACAAAAGGCGTGTGTCTGCAGGGCGGTGCCGCCCATGGTGTGGTCATGATGGGGGTGTCCTATTAGAGATGGTGCAGAGATTTCTTCTCAGAATCTACTTTGATCCATGGTTACTGTTTGCCTAAGGCAACAGATGAACAAGGTTTTCAGGATGAATCTCAGTTTGGTTGGAAAGAGAACTGTGCTCTGATGGCGATGTCTGCTGTGGGAAAGGGAGTAGTGAGGTTTTTTGGTAGCCATATTATTCCAAGACCTCATCCCATGTAAACTTCTCAGGTTGTGGACTTTCACTTCAGCAGAAAAAGCAAACAAGTGGGATTGGGACTTCTGAGTCACTACTTGGTTTCCTTTCCAGGTGCGGTTTGAAGGCTTGACAGGAAACGTGCAGTTTAATGAGAAGGGACGCCGGACCAACTACACCCTCCATGTGATTGAAATGAAGCATGATGGCATCCGAAAGGTAAAGGCCACCTTTGCTTCCATTTCACAGGAAGGAGAGGGCTGGGTGAAGCAGAGGGCCAGAGTGGAGGGCCTTGTGAGCCCATCTTTCCTGGACTGTATCTGCTTAAAGAGACTCAGGCAACAAGGATTCTAGACTCAGCTCTGCCACTAACCAGCTGGGACTTTGGGCAAGTCAGTTTCTTTCTCTGAGAATTAATTCACCCATTTGCAAAATGGAGATAAAAATCTCTACCTTTGTCCAGGGTACTAGTGAAGATCCAAAGGGTAGGAAAGTACTTTGAAAATATAAAGTTATAGATGTATGTGAAATGCTACTGCTTTCTCTGAGGGATTCTGAAGGACTTGAGAATGATGGTTATTGATGAAGTTAGGCCATTTTCTCCTGATCCACACATGATCACATCTACTCCATTTCCCCATGAAAGGAGTGAAAAATATGTGTGTGCATTTATGTATTAATATATAGTATATATGCATATTAATTTTTAGAATACATTCAAATCCTTGGAAAGGCATTCACAATTTTACCAGACCCTGTGTTCTCTGGCCTTTGCCATCTTCTCCACCCTTGACCTTGGACACTCACTCTCTTCCTCTCATGACTCCAGTCATTCTGATCGACTTTCATTTCCTTGAATATATCTTGTTCTTCCTCACCTTGGAGGTTTCACACCTGTTCCCTCTACCTGGCACTCTGTCTACCCCATTCCCCTCTTTTTCTAGGCCAACTCCTCCTCCGCCTTGAGCACTGAGAGTAAACGTCACTCCCTAGGGAAGCCTTCCCTGGCCCCCTTGCCTCATGGCGGCCTCTATTTTTCTGTCCACTGCCTCCATCACATTCTTTATTCCTTATGGTGTCACAATGCAGTGGTAAGAGGCATGGCATAGTATGATAGAATGTTAGCAGAGTGCCATGGACCGGAATGTTGACTCTGGAATCCTGGAACTCAATCCTGGCACAGACTGCTTATCAGTCTGTGATTCTGGACAAGTTATCGGGTCCTTCATGCCTTAGTTCTCTCATCTGGTATATGGGGATCACCATATATAATGCCAACCTCATAGGCTCATTGAGAGGATCACATGACCTCACATGTGCAAAAGTTCTAAGTGCTGGACCTGGCACATTGAAAGTTGGGTCTTTATCTCTCAAACTTAATGCTCTCTGTGCCTGTGATGTCAAATACAGTTGCTACTAGCTGTGTATGGCTATTTAAATTTAATTTTTAATTAATCAAAATTGAAAAATCAGTCCCTCAGTTGCACTAGCCATGTGGTAAGTGCTCAAGAAGCCCCATGTGGCTAGCAGCTACCATCCTAGACAGCACAGATGGAGACCATTTCCATCATCGCAGAAAGTTCTACTGGACAGCTCTGCTTATGCTCTCTGCCCCCACCTCCCGCAAACCCAGATCCTTTGCTCTCTTATCTGGAACCCCACCCTCCATATCTATCTTACCACATCCCATTCATCAAGGCTGTATTCATTTCCTATTGCTGCCGTAACTAATTACCTCAAACAGTGGCTTAAAAAACACAAATTTATCATAGATCACAAGTCATACTGGGGACTCCCTGGGCTAAAATCGAGATATTAGCAGGGCTGTGTACCTTCTGGAAAATCTGTTTCTTTGTCTTTTCCACTTTCTTCTAGAGACCCCCCATATTTCTCAGTTCCTGTTACCTTTCCTCATCCTCAAACCAAGCAACGTCGTATCTCTCTGACCCTTCTCCCATCCTCACATCTTCTCTCTGACCACAGCCAAGAAAGGTTCTCTGCTTTTAAGAACCATGTAGTTAGTTTGGGCCCCCCCAGATAACCCGGGATAATCTCCCCATCTCAAGGTCTATAACTTTAATCACATCTGCAATGTCCCTTCTGCCATGTCAGTTTCTGGGGAAGGGGCATGGACATTGTCAGGGGGACCACAACCCTGTCTACCACAAAGGCCAGGTTTCATTGTCTCCTCTGTTATCATGCCTTCCACACCCTATAGAAGCCATCTCCTGACCTTTTGTGTTCCCACAGTACATTTGACTCCCCAGGACATCAGCACAACATCCCCTGTTGCAGGGGTATTTACACATATCCCATTCTCCTTCCTAGACTGTGAACATTTTGAGGGCCCAGAACCCATTTCCCACCTTCTACTGGGCACACATTAGGACTCAGCTACCATAGGCCCACTACCTGTGCTAACTTTCAGCAGGTGCCAACCAAGGGCTCCCTATCTGGCTATGACCATAACCATTAGGGGCCTAACCACTTCCCAGCAAACCTTTGGCATGGTGATTGCACAAGGGCATTGTCCTTGGGGAATAAATTTACTGCAAGTGATGCTCATTCCAGAAATAGTCCAAGTCTGAGTTAATTTCTCTTATCCCCTGTTCTTCTGACTCCTGCTCTGGAAAAGACATCTGCTAGGTTACTTAGCTCTTATAATCCTCAATTTCCACATCCATAAAATGGAAACATATCATGTATGCACTGGCACCTGATCCTTGTTCAGTGAAAGTTACCTAGGTGAGTGGTTACTGACAGGTATGGCCAATGGCAAGGAGGTAGCACGTGACTAAAGTCTGAACACACTGGGATGACTTATTTATCTTTTTCAAAGCATTCTGTTCTTTGGTGTGATTGTGAAGAATATCAGCCTTCATGATATAGCTTTCCTTTTCTAGATGGATTAACTGAGGCAGGCCAGCCCAATAGGCTGCCTAAGGTCTCACAGTGAGCTATGAATAAATGGGGACCTTAATTTAGGCCCCATGACTTTCCAGGCCACATTCATCTTGCTGTAGCCAGTGTCATAGCTAAATGGCTCAAGTGACACAATTGGAACATTTTCAATGACTGGTGGGGGATAGGGAGTGGCGAGCTCAGAGTATTTTAATGCCCTTAGAAGGGACACCAGTTATGTGACCTCCTTCCCAGACCATCTTCCTCTCAGATGCAGAGAAGGGGTGGTGTCACCCCCTGCAGTGTACATGAAAACATAAAAGTAGTTCTTTTGTGGAAGGCCTTGGGCAGGCAAGCAAGTTTCTCCTACGTATAAAATTATTGACCGTGGTTGGACCTGGGCTCTCTCCCTCAGAATCCTCAGAATGGCCTATTTCCCTCAGGGAAGAAAAAAATACTATTTCCTGGTGGACAAAATTGGCATGTGTCTACTAACAGTTGTGTGTTTGTCAGAATTAGAACATGGATGTTATCCAGTTCTTTTCCCTCCAGGGTAATGGGGTGGTTGAAAATAAAGCCAGATTCTTCTCTACACATGAGCAGCAGGCTAGATATATTGGGGACATAATGGTGATGAGATAGAGACGAAGAGAAGGCAGAGGCTTCTATCCTGGCCCTGCTGTTACCCAGGGGGATGGCCTTAACTTCTCTGAAGTTAAGAAATGAATGAGAGGTGCTGGGCTATGCAACCCCAAATTCCTCTCTGCCCTGATGCCTTGGATGCCAATCCATGTGACTGCATCTTCGTCAGCCTCACCCCTGCAGTCATATTGTCCATCTCCTGGCTGGACTTCGGCTTCCTCGGAGCAAGAGGGGATAGGGACCCCCCCCCCCCAGCTTCCCATTGGTGCAAACTTCCCCAATCACTCCTCCTGGGAACAGGGGTCTCAGCACTTTGTGTTGACCCTAAACCTCATGAGACTGTGGGGAGCCCCCTCATCTCCTTAAGACTTGCACTTCATCAAGAATTCTCCTCAGGGGGCGCCTGGGTGGCTCAGTTGTTAAGCGTCTGCCTTCTGCTCAGGTCATGATCCCAGAGTCCTGGGATCGAGCCCCACATCGGGATCCCTGCTCAGCGGGAAGCCTGCTTCTCCCTCTCCCACTCCCCTGCTTGTGTTCCCTCTCTCGCTGTGTCTCTCTCTGTCAAATAAATAAGTAAAATCTTAAAAAAAAAAAAAAAAAAAAAAAGACTTCTCCTCAGGAGGAGAGGCACCATAGCAAGATCAGCGGTTCTCAAACTTCAGGAAATAGAAGAACTACCTGGAGGCCTTGTTAAAAAGTATAGATTCCTGGGTCCCAACAGCTGGACACTCTACTTTTAGAGCACAGAGATGAGGCTCAGGAATGTGCACAATTAAAAAGCCTGCTCCCCAAGCTAGGAGGCTCATGGTGCTCTAGGTGGTTGGGTGAGAAACACTGGCAGAATGGTTATGAGCTTGGGCTTTGGAGGCACACAGGCCAGGACTTGAGTCTCTGCTCTGCTCTTCGCTAGGCACATGACCTAGAACAAGTTATTTCACCTCCCTGGACCTCAGTTATATCATCTCCTCCAAAAGGGGGGTAAGATCCTGACCTTCACAGGGTTGCTGTCAGAATTACAGGTAACTGCCTCCTGTCCCCACTGCTTGCAGTGAGGGATTCAGAAACTAGCACCTGCCATGGAGTGGATGTTTAGCACGCTTGCTTTGTTTGTTTCAACCCCCTTCTTTAGGCCACAGGGATTTTTTTTTTTTTTTTTTGGTCAGCCTTGAGTTTGCGTGAATCAGACCATACAAGCCCATGGAATGGATAAATCACCAAACAGAAAGAACAGAGTAACCTTAAAATCCATGAGCGAATGGCTGCGCTTTATTTTTTAGATCCCGAGGCTATTTTTCAACTTACTTTCTAATGACTAAATTCTCGCTTAGACTGTGGGCTCAAGCATCCTTTGTTTAAAGGGAATCTGACTTTGAGAAAATCAATTCCCCCCGATCTGTGGCTTCAGGCCTTTTACTCAGTCAGCCTCCTAGCAAAGTAATTTCTTAGATTCAAGAGTGACCTACTTGTGGTCGTTTTGGTGAACATTACATGGCCTTACCTGATATATGTAATAAAGAGGAGCTGCTGCTTCTTGATTTGGGGCCTCAGGGACACTCTCCTGATCTTCTGGCCTATATCCTTGGCACTGATATGCCAACACACCCTCTAGGTATCTGGGTCCAATCTGACATCCCACTGAAATGTGCACATTTCCAAGCACCCATCCGTCATACATTTAGCGGCTTCAGATGCCAAAATTGTCACTGGCTCTGCTGAAGCTGAATCCTCAGGAAATCTTGTTCACCAGTGGGTACTGATTTAGATAGAGATCTCTGTCCAAGACCTAAAATATGTGGTCAAATTCAGGTAAGATCACAAATTCTGATAAGTGACTGCCAAGGGAGAAGTGTAAGGAAAGTTCTCTTTTCATCACGGGAGCAGCATTGTGAATTTAACCATCTTTACCATCATCATTGGTCCTGTAGCTATCTTCCGACTTGACTGCAGGCATCTACTTCTCATTGCAACTTGACTTGAGTCCCCCTGCCCTGCCCTGCCCTCCCCAACTTTCTTTTCCCCGGTTTTGCCCCTCTGTGTAACTGCAGAGGACAGCCTGGGCAGGAAAGCAAACTAAAGTGACACAAAGTTCTGCTGATGTCAAAAGTAATCTAAAGAATTCACACCTGTACCTCTGAAACAAATAATACATTATATGTTAAAAAAAAAAAAAAAGAAGATAGTAGGAAGGGAAAAATGAAGGGGGGAATCGGAGGGGGAGATGAACCAGGAGAGACGATGGACTCTGAAAAACAAACTGAGGGTTCTAGAGGGGAGGGGGGTGGGGGGATGGGTTAGCCTGGTGGTGGGTATTGAGGAGGGCACGTTCTGCATGGAGCGCTGGGTGTTGTGCACAGACAATGAATCATGGAACACCACCTCAAAAACTAATGATGTAATGTATGGTGACTAATATAATAAAATTAAAAAAATTAAATTAAAAAAAAAAAAGAGTTCACAGCCCTCCATTCCATAGGATCTTTGGAAGTTTTTCTATAAATCCTGGCGACCCAACTTTGGACATGCCGAATCCTCTAAGACATCACTTCAACCCACCCACCTCTCTATATTTCCACCCAGGAAATAGACCCCAGAGCCCAGGCCATCTCCACACCTGCCTAGACGTGTTCAGGACCCTCCTGACCTGTCACCACTGAGTTCCAACAGAGGCTGTGTGACCCACAAAGCCTGAAACATTCACTGTCTGCTTCTTTACAGATGAAGTTTGCTGACCGCTGGTCTGGATATATATTGTCTTTCTTCCCCTCTTCTCTACCTCCCTGCCACTAAAATGTCAGCTCTCTAAAAGCAAGGACCATAGTTGTGTTATTTATTATCTCCTCAGGGCCTGCAATATATTGACACATAGTAAGCACATGCAAATAAGTGGTTGTTTATTAAATGAGTGGGCAGTTGATTGGATGTTGCTGAGCAACCAAAGTGCCTACTATTCTGGCCCATATTTCCATAGATCTGCCAGCAAATATGAAAAAAAAAAAATGCTGGCAACTTTGAAATAACACTTAAAGCAGAATTCAAAGTCCTACATAAACGTATTAAGTTCAAATCCTTCAAGTGCGTTAGTTAAGATAACCCTAGGTGCTGTGACAGATAAACTCTGAATTCTTAGCTATTTAATGCAATAGATGTTTAATTCTTATTCACCTGGTGGCCAGTTTTGGGGCTGAGGGCCCCGGTTGAGATTCAGGCTTACAGAGACTCCACTGTCTGCTTGCATCTTTCTGGCTGTCAACATCTAGCTAACAGATGAGGAAGAACCTGCCCCGGAGATTTGGGGGAGTCAGGCTAGGAGACATGTGCATGACTTCTGCTGTATTCCACTGGCCAGAACCCAATCACCTGGCCCACCTAGATGCCAGGCAGGGTGGGAATTGCAACTGCTGGCTAGGGAGCCACTTCCCACCAACACCTCTATGCTAGGGAAAGAGAGCAAGAATCCTTCCTGGTCATTTAGTTGTCTTAGCCACAAAAGGCAACTGACTTTTTAAAAATATATTATAACGGGTCTCATTTTTGGAGGTGCTGGACTGTGGCTGTAGAGGCAGCCAAGAGATACAAATGTGTAAATCTGACTTGCTAGCTGTGCAAGGTAGATCAATGGAATTTACTCTTCTATAATCATCTCTTCTTAGACTTCATTCACTCAAAAAAAAAAAATCTGATCTAACATCTAGACTCATTTCCTACATTCAAAGAGTCTTTAGAGGTAGATGGAAACAGGAGATCAAAAATTATAACTGGCCCCAGGAGAAGACCTCTCAGTATTAGAATTGTTTAAATCCCCTCCTGAATAATGGGCCCCATTCTTTACCCAACCACTAGCTCTGATTTTCTTTCAGATAGAATCAAAGATCCTGCATATCCTCAGCAGAGAATCAAAGTGCTATATAATAATACAACCCATTTCTCTAAGAAAGGGAAATTTGCTCTCATCTCTGACGTGCAGTGTCTCTTCAAAAATCTGTGCCAACTTTCTTTTCATCGAACTGTGGAATCAGATTTCTCAGCCTGTTAGCTTACGTGAGGTGCAAGCCGGGCTTTGGCATCACCCCGCTCTTCTGACTGGCAGTATTGTTTTATTTCCCTACATAAAATAAACTTGTTTACAACATTTAACTATTCCTCTGGCTTTTGATATCAAAGAAACTATATAAGCCAAGCTATACAATCATTTTTATAGATCCCAACTTAATATTAGTGCCATGATACTAGCTTTGAAGGACCACTATCTTTAAAAATTAACGTCTCTTTCTAAGCCATATAAATCTGGTCTACACAGATTTATCTCGCTCCCCCCCCTTATCAAAATAACGTGGGATTTTAGAGCAATGTTCTGTGGTTTGGGGAGCACTTACCCTAGAACATTCTACAGGTAAAGAGGGTTACTTTGCCAAATGAATTTAAGAAATGCTCTATAATATATACTTCTTTTGGTGATTGACAATTTCAAAAGTAAATTGATCTGGAAATGTCTTATACCACAGAAACTTGTTAGCTTTCAACTAGGCATTATCCAACTGAAATCATTTTTTAGTTTACTGACAACTTAATATGAGCCACACACTATGCTCATTGTTGTACATGCATTAACTCATTTAAGCCTCAGCAGCCCCGAGAGACAGATACTCTGTATCAGATACTCAGACACTTTTGATGTATCTGTTCTACAGAGCAGGAATTAGGGCCCAATGAGGTCAGGTAACTGGCCCTAAGGTTAGAAATTAGGAAAGTCTTGGGCGCCTGGGTGGCTCAGTTGGTTAAGCGACTGCCTTCGGCTCAGGTCATGATCCTGGAGTCCCAGAATCAAGTCCCGCATCGGGCTCCCTGCTCGGCAGGGGGTCTGCTTCTCCCTCTGCCCTCTTCCCTCTCGTGCTCTCTGTCTCTCATTCTCTCTCTCTCAAATAAATAAATAAAATCTTAAAAAAAAAAAAAGAAATTAGGAAAGTCTCTTAGTTAGTTAAGATAACCCTAGGTGCTGTGACAGATAAACTCTGAATTCTTAGCTATTTAATGCAATAGATGTTTAATTCTTATTCACCTGGTGGCCAGTTTTGGGGCTGAGGGCCCCGGTTGAGATTCAGGCTTACAGAGACTCCACTGGCTGCTTGCATCTTTCTGGCTGTCTTTCTATGCCAGAGATTAATGTCTTGACTATCAAGCCCCCACTTTAAAAAATAATACTTAATAATACACTGTAGATTTTAGAGAAATTAGTTGCCTGTCAAAAGAAGCAACTTGCTCTATAATGACGGTTTGAGTAGGAGCCTCTAAACCTGTGGCTAGTTGTGAAGAAAGAAGAAAGGAAGGGAAGGGGTGGGAAGGGGAGGGAATGGGAAGGGAGGGGAGGGAGGAGAGGGGAAGGGAAGAGAGGGAAGGGAGGGGAGGGGAGGGAAGGGAAAGGAAGGGAACGGAAGGGAATGGAAGGGAAGGGAATGGAAGGGAAGGTGGAGAGGAAGGAAAAGGGAATGAAAACCCCTTAGCATCATCTGTGGGGGGAAAAAAATTACATTTGCCAGCCCCTCTCCCAAGTTTGTATTGATTATATTAAATAATCTAACCTTTGGGGTTGATGCCCTGGCTTCTATGCCCTGCCACTAATCTGCTATATAATCCGTGTAAGTTAAATCATTTGATTTCCCCAAGCTTCCCTTATCCCATCTGTAAAACAGAGAAAATAATCCCAAGCCTGTCTGTGCTATTTGCATGTCACGAAGAGCAAAAGAGTTAAATGTTGTGAAAGTACTTTCAGAATTTTTTAAAAACTTGCATAGTGATATACTACAATAGTGGTTTTAAACATTTTCAGCCAGGGGGCTCCTTGTTAAAGGGAATCCCAATATGTGAAAGAGCTAAAAAGCAGAGCTGACAGTTTTGAAGGAGGGATGAGGAACCAGGAGCTCTCCCCACAACTTTCTGACCCCTCACCCACCTCCCATGAAAGTGGGGAAAGGTCTCCACAGATGCCCCAGGGTTCCAGGGAGCACTGGCCTAGCAAAGTGAGGGAGGCAAGACTGCATCCTGGTTTTGCACAAGGCCCATGGTCCCTCTCTATAAAAGGAAGGGGTTGGCATAAGAGACTCTTAATCTCAGGAAACAAACTGAGGGTTGCTGGAGTGGAGGGGGGTGGGAGGGACAGTGTGGCTGGGTGATGGACATTGGGGAGGGTATGTGCTATGGTGAGCGCTGTGAATTGTATTAAGACTGATGAATCACAGACCTGCACCCCTGAAACAAATAATACACTATAATTAAAAAAAAAAAGGGGGGGGTTGGAAGAAATGATTCTTCATGCCTCTTCCAGCTCTGACATTCTGGAAATCTGAGTTTCTGGTGCTTGTGTCATACAAGAGAATGTCTCCTTCAGTGCTGACCAAAAGTGCCTCACACAGGCAACATCGTGCATGTGCCTGCACTGAAGGTAGATCTTGACCCAGTGTCCTGAGAGACAGGCCTCTGAGCTGTCTCAGCACCGACAGGGTCTACTGTCTCCATGTTGGAGGTACACATTCTCTTGACAAACATTTCCTGAGCTTCTCTGTGAAAGAATATGCTGTGCTAAGAAAGGCATTCTAGAAGGAATAGACCTCTGGCTTTGTCCACCAGGAGCCCACAGCACCGTGGAGAGATGAGGATGGACATACAAACAGCCAGACCACAGGGGATCCCCAGTGGAGGCCTACTTGAGGCACTAAGGGTGGGCAGGCAGCTTCCTGGAGCACCATAGGGAATGGCTCTGCAGTCAGTCTTCTCGGCTCAGATCCTGGCTCTGTGACTCTCCACATCTCCGTTTCTTCACATTTAAAATGGGAATGATAATTAAGTATCCACTTCATAGGTTTTTGTGAGAATGGAAGAAGTTAAAACATAAAAAACACTTAGGAGAGTGCCTAAAACCCAGGAAGCACTCACTGTTAACTAAGATGATTCCCAATCCAGAGCCAAGTCCCCTGGTAGCAAGAACAGCATAGCCACTTTCCAGCTGCATCACCTTGGGCAAGTTACAAACTCCCTTAAGCCAAATGAAATGGCACAAAAACTTTAAAACACTCAGCATCTGACATAGAAAGAACATAATCAGTTGGCAATTATCATCATTGTTGTTAATGGCAGTGAGATCACAGAGAGAATTGCTTCTTTCCAACCGAGGGAACAGGGAAAGACATCAAGGTGACAGTGCAATTTGAGTTGACCACTGGCCCGTGCCTCAACTCTGGGAGCCTGAGCTGAGTTCTGGCACGTGGGAGGCCTGCTCATCCCTCTGCATATGCACTTCCAGTTCTCTTTCCCTTACCCTACATCTACAGGCAGCAGAATGACCAAAGAAAAAACACAACAGTCTAACGATAAATAGAGACAGAGACAGAAGTGTGTATGTGTGTATATGTGTATTAGCCATACCATTCTGCTCTTCCCAAACCTTCCATGACTCCCTGTTGCCTTCAGGATAAAGTCTGTACTTTTTAGCCTGGCATTCAAATCCATCTGCTACCCAGACCCACATGCCCACTGCCCTGTTGGGCTAACCCTATCTTCTACCCAGGAGCCACTGAACTTACAGATCTAGGCAGAGTCCTGCCTTCACATCTTGACACATGTTCAAGTTCTCTCCAACCTGAAAGGCTTGGGCCCAACCTGTCCATCCTTCATGATCTCGTGTGTTGCATGTGTCATCTCTTTCCAAATAGGCTGGGGGACTTCTCAGGAGCAAGGACTACCTCTTAGACTTTTGTATCTCTCTCAACCCGCCATACAATACTCCCAGTGTTTTAGCTCAGAGCCTTGCACACAAGAGGGACCCAATAAATATTGGCTGAAAGACCTTGGAAAATGAGCCAGTATAAATAACCTACTGATTAAAAAATAATAATAATAATGTTTTCAGCCAGTATTTTTAGGCACTAATATATCCTCAGTATTATAAGAGTTTATAATTAGAAATAAGAGATATAAATGGTAAAAATAACCATCACCTAGGAAGTTAAATCTAGGTGGAAAAATATAGTTAATCTAAAAAGAAAGCAAAAGGAATATAATTTTTAAAATGTATGTTTCCAACTACCATTCAGAATGAGCTCAGGAAAAGAAGGGTTAATAGGCAGGGAGGAAAAAGGGGTTTGACCTGTAAACAACTGCAGGGAATTCAATTTCCACAGCCCTGGCTTGCATTATACAAAATAGTTCAGCTGCTTTAACAGTTAAGCCCGCCCTGCTCAAAGGGGGCAATTTCCAGGCTCAGCCCTTCATGGTGAGGATGTTCATAAGGGTGGGGCTGGGAGGACCTGGAGAGCATTTTACCTCTCCTTGTTTTTATCTACCAATACTTTAGAGCCTGGTGTGTCCAGTATTGTATGGTGTGATCCTGAGGCCCTTGCTTTTTGGTCTGGTGTTGGCTGGGTGGTCCACAGTAGGCCAGTCCTGAGGAACCTGGCTCATCTGATGTCACCACCTTCCTCTCCTTAACAGATTGGTTACTGGAATGAAGATGATAAGTTTGTCCCTGCAGCCACCGATGCTCAAGCTGGGGGGGACAATTCAAGTGTCCAGAATAGGACATACATCGTCACTACAATCCTAGTGAGTACTCAGTCCTTCATCGAGGTTATCTGGGATGCAAGCTAAACCAGCACAGAGGTTTTCCCCAGGAGCAAAACGTGGTCACTCTTCTTGCCAAAACTGTCCCATAGGTAGAAAGAGGGAGTGGAAAAAGGAAGAAGTCAGAGATGCTGTTTTCAGTCTGGCTTTGCCATGATTTCACTTTGTATCCTTGGGTAAGTCACTTACTCCCTCCTTTGAGCCACAGTTTCCCCATATATAAAACATAATGGTGAGACTGAATTATGGTGGTTCTCAGACTTTACATTCCCTCAGTAGAAGCCATTTTCAAAGAGAGTTTCCTAAAGCCCATAACTCTAGGTGTTTTATATCCACTTTAAGTGGAGCTGCTGCCCATTCTCAGTGACTGACCACGAGAAAGCTGGAGACTGTTCAGGGTCTACTTTCCCAGCATAGTGCCCCTAGAGGTACCTCCAAAAAGTACAAGAGCACCTAGAACATAATTTAAAAAGCTGAGCCCTACATCTCAGTGATGAAATATTCTTATTTTAAGAGTTTGCTTCCTTAACCCAAGAAGTCTTATAATCGAGGGAGCAGAAATGCAGGACATAGGTTTAGGAACTTAGAGCGACTTCTCCAAAGTTAACCAATGTTGGTGAAATCCTCCTCTGCCAGGCCAAAGTCCTCCTTACCTCTGAGTGGACCCACAACCCACATTCTCTCTCCCCCCATTTCTCCACCAGGAAGATCCTTATGTGATGCTCAAGAAGAATGCCAACCAGTTTGAGGGCAATGACCGCTACGAGGGCTACTGTGTAGAGCTGGCAGCAGAGATTGCCAAGCATGTGGGCTACTCCTACCGTCTTGAGATTGTCAGCGATGGAAAATATGGAGCCCGTGACCCTGACACCAAGGCTTGGAACGGCATGGTGGGAGAGCTGGTCTATGGAGTAAGTTCTCCACAGGGCGGGGAATTAGAGGGCAGAGACAGGATTTGACAGAAAGTCATTTGGTGGTTGGCTGGCCCTGCCCACAGATACTGTTGGACCCCTTAACTTAGTATTGTTGCTGCCGAAAAGATGAGGGGTTCAAAATCCATTATCTTAAGACATTCTCTGCTCAAGGTTCCTGGTCCCAGCTTGCTCAGCCAAACTCAGCTCACTCTTGTGACTTCAGTTGATGATCATCTAACACAAGTGACCCCTGAGCTTCAGATCCAGTTTTCCCAAGGCAGACTATTAAGTTGCCACTTCCCTGCTCAAAGTCATTTATGGCCCCGCCATGTAAATTTCTTCACTGGGGTCAGATGCATCCTGGATCCAACCCAACTTTCTAGTCACTCACCCCAATACTCCCTCTCTTGTACCTTCCACTTTTGCCAAACTACCCGAAGTCATTCTGTTCTGTAGAGTGCTTACTTCTATTCAGCACCCCCAAAGACCTGTCCCTCCTCCAAAATCTGTATCAAATATTGCTTTTTCCAAGGTGTCATTTCCTTCCCCCCATAATAGGTATAAACTCTCCTTTGTAAGTGCTCTTGCCTTCCCCTGTAGGATTTAGTTTCTTCTTCTATTATGGCTAACCCCACCTTGTATAATAGTTATCTGTGTAATAGGAGTAGATCTCTCTGTCTTTATATCACTCACTACACTTGAAATAACACCATGCACAATTGCTATAAAATCTTCAATAAGTTGAAGCAGTTTTGAGAAGCCACTGAATGCCTGAATTGCTTTAAGTATGTAAGGAATCACCAAGAAGTAAAAGATCTGATCCCTGTCCCCAAGGATCTTAACATTTTATAGGATAGAAAATACAATGAGAGAGAATAGTAAAAGATAGCATAGTTCAAGGATCAGGCAAGAGGCTAACACGAGTTTGTCTAGCCCTCAAGAGGGATATGGAACCTGAAAAGTGGCCATGTTCAAATAGAGAGAAGGGCAGCCCAGGAGTTTCTCGTGATGGAAATAAGAAAGAGGGAGAAAACACTGGTTGCTTGTGCAGAGAGCTCAGACTGAGTAGTAAGGGCTACGTTTGAGTAAGAAATGACATGGGGAAGAGTGGATTGATTCAGTGGGCACTGGGATATGATGAAGATACTTGAGCAGAGAAACAACAAAAGGCAACATAAGTCAGCCACCACTTGCAGGAAATTGTGCAGAAATTGAAGGCTGCAAGCTGGGTCTCTGAATAGAAGCATATGCTGAGTCCCAGGTTGATGTTGAGTTTCCAGTCAGGATGAAGCAACCATTTAGGTTAAATCTCATCATCCCATGTCAGGACAATAGGAGTCATGATGGCCTTGAGAGCCACACAAAGGGAATTCAAAGGAGAGGTGGGATAAGGAAAATCTTCCACAGGAAAAGTGGCTTTTGAGATGACCTGGTAAGATGGTTAATGAGTTGAGGAGGGGGATGTGCTTCTACCCTTTCTCCTCCCTCTACTCTCTCACCTTGAGAAGCTCCACTGATGACAGAGACCTAGATGGTTAACGCTGCAGCTGGAGGCTGGTTTCCATGGGAACCTCCACCAGCATTCATCTTCACCCTCATCCCATGGAACGCAGTTCCCTTAGCAAAAGGCCTGTGATCCAGGCATAACAATGGTACGATCCTCCTGGTGTCAAGCTCCCCAGTAGTCAACAGTCAGTGATGGGTCACTGACTCATCCATAAGAAACCAGAGTTACCTTTGATGCCCCAGGGCCCGTCCTTCCCCATCCATCCTCTCCCCTCCATTGGCCCTATCTTTCTGCGCAGTATAAACTATATTCTGAAGACTCCGTGATGGGCCCAATTCAGTACTCATCCTTGATTTTTGGTCTGGCTTTCTTTTTCTGTCTCCCTGAGGAAGAATAGAGGAGATTAAGGAAGCATCTATCAGCCACAAACAACTAGAAGGTTGGACAAAACTCATTCGGAGGCCTCTAAATTTATTATTTCTGTGCCTTTTAAATAGCTAAGCCAATCGAGGTTTCTCATCTTCCTTTTGCTCCCTCTTGTTCTTCTCAAAAATTGTAGTAGTAGTCTTACTATGGGTAGTATGTGCCAGGTGCCATGCGAAATGCTTTACCCACATTATTTCACATACTCCTAACAACCCCATAAGATATATATAATTACTTTCCCACATTTTATAGATAAGGACACAGAGCCCCAGTGGGGGGTGGGTCATTTGGCCAAGGACAGCTAGTAAAAGCAGAGTTGTGACATGTAGCCTTGCTTTCAGCTGCACGCTGGGTCCTACTGCCTCGATAGAAATCATACCATCCGAGCACTAGACTGTAAGGCCACTATTAACTGGGAATGAGAATAGCAATAGCGTCTGCATTCTCAGATGCAGATTCACACACTGCAATGGAGTTTCTGTTTCTTGCATGGGTATGGCTTTGGGCTCGATTCACGGGTGACTTCTCTGCCTGTCCTCTGTCTCGGTGAAGCAGAAATAGAGTGAGTTTTGCAGACAGACACCTAGATTTGAGTTCCAACTCTGCCTACTGGCTACACGACTCCTACAGGTCACTCAACTCCTGAAAAACAGGGAAAGTGAATGCCTTATCCTAGGGCTGGGGTGGGGAGTTTACCTATACAGTGCCTGGCTCAGAGTCGATCTCTGTCCCTTATGATCCCTTATGGTTTTCGTCGCATGTTGCTTTTACCTACAGCATCAAAACTGTTTACGGTCCCCAGGATTGTTTCCAGACATCACATATTTTGTCTGGGGCGCTCCTAGGTCAGTGGTTCTCAAAGTGTGATGTCTGGACCAGGAGCATTAGCATCACTGGGGAACTTACTAGAAATGCAAACTCTCAGGTATCACTCTCAGATCCAGAAACTCGGCCACCTGTGTTTTTAAAATCCTCCAGGTGATTGTGATATATGCTCAACTTGGAGAGCCACTGTCCTAAGAACTCAGTTTAAGTAAATAATTTTGAGTTTCTGTGAAACGCTTACACTTCACAGTATTCTCACATATTTGAATTCTTTTGATCCTCACAAAACAATCCTATCAAATAGGTAAAGCAAAAGTTATCATGCCTCTTTTTTTTTAATGAGGAATTTGATATCCCAAAAGACAACGGTCTCACTTCAGGCCACGTGGTCAGCAAGTCACAGAGCAGAGCAGCGGGTATGCTTTCCCAGTGAGCTCGGCCTTTCACCAATCCTGCAGAGCTCCAGGAACAACCTCAGGTGTTTGAAACAACTCTCCAGACCTCTCAGTCAATGTCAAACAAGCTAAAACACTGCAGTTTTGCACAAACCACCTTCGCTCTCTGGACCTGAGTTTTTTCTCTATAAAGTAAGGTCATGGAATGTAGCATCTCCCACTGTGTGTATCCTACACACGTGGGTCTCTTTTGATGCTCAGGATCCATGGCCAGATAATTTTAGAAGTACTGCATCTACTTACGTCTCTTGAAAATTCTCAGCACACAGTGATCTTTTAAAGGTTCTGAGAAGTCTTGCCCCAAAGTAACCTGTTTAAATTCATGTTTTCCAATGTTTATTTTCATGTTGTGCTTATTAACATCCTTCCAGAAATCATGTTCCATGAAACAAATCCTGGAATCGCTGAATGAACTAAGCACTAAGATGATGTGCTGCTAGGATTTTTCCAGTCTGCAATTCCTTTTGTTAACTCACGTCAGGAGGCATCAAACAAATCCATTCAATTCTTGTTACCACTTTCAAAGCTGGTCTTCATTCATTTCCCTTTTGGATAACTTGTGGTAGTACCTCTAAGTTATTTCCATGACTTTTCTCCTCCCTTCCTTTTCTATCTTTCTTTCAATGTTAGGTTACGGAAGAAAGAGTAGGTATCTTCTCCCTTGCACTAGCTTGTAAGTGTTTGGGGGGGTGTGTGTATATATATATATATATATATCTCAAGATTTATGCAATGGTTGTTAGGGAAAAGAACAGAATTACTGTCAAATTCACACCTGATTCTACATTGCTTTATGGAAAGTTTCTTTTTCTAGGTGAGAATTTAAGTCATTCTGAAGCCAGGCTTTTGATTCCACCTAAAGCACCCTCTCACAAACCCCAGCCAATGAAAGTAACCGGAGGAAATCTTGTCTATGCAACACCAGCCAGCAGCTAAGCGGGGCCCTCATCTGCACAGCATCTGTCACCAGCTTCACATCTGCACTGCAGTGCAGCATCATGAGAGAAAGCCATCCTCCTGGAACAGACTTGCACAGACATGTCTCTCATTTCCAGAATGAGTGTTGTGGCTCCTGTCCATGGAACCTTCTTGGGTTTCCAGGATCTCTTGATCTCAGGCCAACAGAACAGTGGACTTTTATTGTGTAATAATAGAGAGAGGGAGGGAAGACCAAAGAGCAAGGCTGGTGATTCCACATGCTGGATGTCCAAGGATGAGCATTTCTTCCAACCTTTTCATGTTTATCTACATGCTGGATTTGAATTTTTAAAAAGTGAATTAACTATGTTTCTTAGGAGTCTTCTTGAAAAATACTTGTGACACACCTTTTCCTCCTCTCTGCAAGGCTTTCACTCACATGGTTCCCTCCTTCTGGAATGGGTACTATCGCCAGAGCAACAAGATCCTACCCCTCCTTCAATGCCAATTGTATGTGTCACCTTTTTATGATGCAGCCCCTAATCTCCTCAGCCAAAATTAATGTCTCTCTGGTCTTTCTTCTGTATCATTCTGTATCTCTTGGGTAGCACATATCCAGCCTACCTTGTAGACTGAGAAGTTGTGTGTGGGCGGCTGGGGTGGGGGAGGGGGGATATGTATACCAACCTCTCCTACTAATTTGTAATACCCTGAGTGTAGGGACTATAGCTCACCTACAGCTTCCAGCCTAGGGCTTGCACATAATAAGTGTCCAATAAGTGTTTATTAAGTTAAATTTGCCTTTATCACCTTATTAGCCAGGGATACCTTGGCTGCAGGTAAAAGAAACCCAATCCAAACTGGCTTAGGCAAACAGAAAGGTTGGTTTATGTTCCTGGGGACAAACAGAATATATTAACCCATTTTCCTAGGAGTCCAGGGTAAGCCCTGAATTTAGCATGGCCCAAATTATATTATGGACCAGTTTCTGTATCTCTCATTCTGACTCTCAGGGCTAATGCTCATTAAACCGACTTGGGTCCTATGCCATTTTTTTTAAAGGTTTTATTTACTTATCTATTTATTTATTTGAGAGCAAGTGAGAGAGCGAGCATTCATGAGCAGGGGGAGGGGTAGAGGGAGAGGGAGAAGCAGACTCCCTGGGGCTCCATCCCAGGACCCTGAGATCATGACCTGAGCCAAACAAAGGCAGCTGCTTAACCCACTAAGCCACCCAGGCACCCCGGTCCTATGCCATTTTTGAATGAATCATTCTGACCAGGGAAATGAAGTACTGATAGCCAAACCCAGGTCATGTGCTTCACCACATAACCAGGTGATCAGCCCCATTTGAACTAGAAGGACTAGGAGTGGGGCCGGAGTGATTTTCCAGCGGTGGAAGGAGGTATGGCAGCCGGGCAGGCAGAAGCAACAGATATCACAACATCCCCCTCCAGTAATGTGAAGAAGATGCCTTCACAGTTAGAGCTGTCAAACAATGGGATAATCCCTCCTGTAAGATAGTGAGCTGATCATTCATTTGTCAGAAATACCTTATAGAGAGTAGGAGGGATTAGACTTCGAAGGTTCTTTTCAACTCTCACATCCTTTAAGATGCAAAAGAATATTCAGTGGAGAGAGAAATAAGAGAATACAGAGCTGCTGAGCTCAACTGCATTTTTTCTTCTTCTTCTTCTTCTTTTTTTTTTTTTTGCAGAGAGCCGATGTGGCCGTAGCTCCTTTAACTATCACCTTGGTCCGGGAAGAGGTGATAGATTTCTCCAAGCCATTTATGAGTTTGGGGATCTCCATCATGATAAAAAAGCCACAGAAGTCCAAACCTGGGGTCTTCTCCTTCCTCGATCCTTTGGCTTATGAGATTTGGATGTGCATTGTCTTTGCCTACATTGGAGTGAGTGTCGTCCTTTTCCTGGTCAGCCGCTTCAGCCCCTATGAATGGCACAGTGAAGAGTTTGAGGAAGGGCGGGACCAGACAACCAGTGACCAGTCCAATGAGTTTGGGATATTCAACAGTCTGTGGTTCTCCCTGGGAGCATTCATGCAACAAGGATGTGACATTTCTCCCAGGTCAGTCAGCTCTTCTCAACCCCTTTGCTCAATGCTATATTTTTCTTGGGAAAAAAAAAGCAAACACTGGAAAGTTAAGGGATAGGAATTATTTCCAGACTTTACTGTATTTAGCTTTTCAATTATGCTTTACAGTCAACTGTCCAGTGTATGCTGTCAATTATCTGGATGCCTCCTGTGTCTGAGCCAGCTCTGTCCGCTATCTGGTTGATGTGCTCTGTCAGGATGAACAGGCATAATCACAAGTCTGATGTTCTGTAGCTGAAAGGTTCAGAGAAGGGGCGAGGGACAGTATGGTACAACTAACATTTAGTGAACACCTATCAGATGGGAAGCAAGGTTTTGAGTCCCATACATGCATTATCTTACTGAATCCTCACAGAAGCATAAGGTGGGACCCTCATTGCATCTTCTTTCATAAATGAGGAACCACATGAATTTGAGTCTTGCCAAGGTTATCGGGCTAGTAGCTAGGTGAGTTGAGATTCGGACCACCATCCTATACTACTTCTAAGTGATGGAAGGAGCACTGAACTATGAGTGGGTCCCAGCACTGGCTGTAGTGTGCTCTGTATGGCCCTGAGCAGGCCACCTGGCCCTACTAGACCTCGGTTTCCTCAATTTTAAGAGAAAAGGTTCTCTTTTTCTTAGTTCTGAGACAGACCTCAGAAATAATCTAGTTCCAGTGGTGATATAAATTTGTTTCTTGTGTTTTAAAACTGGGGTTTCTCAGAGGTGCCTCAGATACTGCATTGAGAGAACTTGGGTGCCCAAATCAGTGAGGTTGCAACCCCTCCCCCCCCACAGAACCAGAGTAGTTCCATTTTTGTCTGTTTTATATGATAGTGAATACTATTTCTTTTGAAAAAAAAAAAAAGTGATTCTGAAGCTAAGAAAGAAAAAGAAGAAGGCAGGATGGAAAGTAGGGGACATGAAAAAAACTTGAAATCTACCAATCTGGACCAATTCCCACATTTATTGACCTCCTGTCTTTGTGTGTAGTGCTCTTTCAACTACATTCTGGAATGTTCATGCCACAGATCCCCTCCAATTTACCTGATACACAAGCACTGACTATATTTCCTTTTCTTTTTATGATTGTTCACTGTCTATGAACTCCTTTTCCACTAGGCAGTCCCTTGCAGACTACCAAGTTCCTAAAGCACACAGGGTGTCATGACTTACAACGTGGCTGTCGTGAATAGATTTGCACACACTGTCACCCTCTGGGGGCAAATTGCATAAATATTAAGCCCTCGTAAAGATGTGCTGGAGGCATCTTTACCACCTGTCTGATTTGCATTTGAGAGTCAATGAGAACCAATATTCCTAAGTAGTAATGGAATAAAATTCTCCCTGAGGAGCTTCCCTCAGGACTCATTTTGGCTGCTGTATAATTTAGGTAGTCTCATTGTTCACCATTATAATCTTGTTTTTCTTTAAATAAGAAGACAGTTGGGGGGTGGGGTGCGTGGGAGAGGAGGTGTGAGACTGGATGCTTGGCCAATACTGGCAAACACATGGTGAAGAGTAGATAGAACCAAGCAGGGGAAGGACTTGCTTAAAAATAAATCAGGCCAGTAGATAAACAGTGGGAAGGGATGACTCTCAGCTCATCAGTATAATGTAGGGCCATCACAATATGCACGTGTCTAAAAAGACCCAGGGGTTGTTGTTCTCCATTATTTCTTTCCTCCATGGGCATCTCACTTCCTAATGGTTCACCCGCGTGTGGTCTGACCTCAGGGTATGTTTTCATACTCCCCACCTTCCTCCCAAAGTCTCAAGTCAGTGGCCCACAAGAGCCGAATCCCCTGCCAGGCCTGTTTTTATTTGATCTGCACAGAATTTGGTCATGGCTGTGCACAGCTGCATGGCAGCTGCCCTCCTCAGCTGATCCGTCATCCCCCTCGGCACCGACGCCCCCCAGCTAACCACCTTCATTCCTGTGTTACTCGCTGGCCCCTGGGAGGGTATTTGAGTTTGTGACCTCTGACTGCGGAAGGATGTTCAAACTTTGCCTCCACGCCTTCTGAGGGTTCCACTAGAGTATCTTAGGAACCAACACTGAGGTGAAGAGGAGACTGAACAGGATCCAACCCAGCCTCCTTCCTCCCAATCTTTGATAGAATACCTACACTCTCCGCCTGTTTTTTCACTGGTAGAATGGAATAGTTCCCACCTCAAGTATTGTTGTGAGGTTTAAAATAGAATGATACATATAGAACCCAGAATATAATATCCAGGAAGCACGATAAAACAGATGCCATTTTTTGTTATTTTATTGATTTTATATATTGGGCTTCCACTCAACTTCATGCCAAGGTTCATGGGCCTCTGACATGCAGAGCACTGTGTCAGATAATCTGGGTTATGGTGGGAAGAGCTTTAAAGGGCTTGCATACATCAAATATCCTTCCAAATGAGCTTCAGTTAGTTGTTCTTGCTGTTTACTTAAAGAATATAGCATAAATCCTCACTAATTTAGATTTTCAGAAACTAGATTCCATCTGAATTACATGTATTTACACTCACACACGAGTAGCTTTATCTCTTCATCTCTTCAAAGTTCATGTTAAGGTCTATTAATCAAAGCCAACAAAATGTAGCTAAATGTGCTTCCCTGCAATTAACACAATAATCTGACCACAAGAATATGAACAGATGAAGAGTTGTCTTTCTTACATTATAAGAAGCATGGAAGCAGACAGCGGCTCATGGTTCAATGAAACCAGGATCTGCTGTTTTGGGATTGTCTTGGCATTTGCTCATATTCACAGGATGGCTACACCCAGATATCGTGTGCATGTTTCAAGCAGCAAGAAGGGGAAGAAGGGTTGCCATTTCTAGCTCTTTGGCTCAAAAAAAAAAAAAAAAGCTTAACAGAATACTCTGCGCCACAGCAGCTGATGGCTGCTTCTCTCTCTTTAGTCAGAAACAGTGGCCCATGATCACTTATAGTGGCAAGGAAGGCCAGTAAGGCAAGAACTTAGCTAGCCTCTAGAGGGGAAGGGGTGGGGATGGCTGTGGAGGAATCAGCCAGCAGCACTGGCCACAGTGGCTCAAGCCAATGTTTTCTGCACTTAACACCGTAGATAAATAATCTGTGATTAACATATTCAATGACATAGACCAGTAAATGCTCCTGAAATGCTTTAAAGACTCTTCCCAACTCCCCTTAAAATACTTATATGAGAAATTGGGTTTGTGTAAGCTATTTAACATTCCAAAGTTAAAATTCAGTTTAGCTATGATCACAGATTTCAATTTTTTGCATTAGGCTGATGGTGAGATTAAAATGCCATCCGTGAATTGACTTCATAGACCTGCTTCTTGCATCTGATGACCTATTTTTAATAGATATTTAGATTCCTTTTCCCATAGAGAGGAACATTTTGAGAAGAGATAAACTAAAAGAGGAACAAAACTATCACAGGCAAAATGTATTTTTAGTTCCTTCAACTTTCTTTTCTGCACCCTTTCCCCCTATTTGTAGCTAGTTTCATTCACTTATTCAACAGATATTGCTAATTGTCCACGATACGCAGGGCATGGTGCAGGGTGCTGAGAATATGAAGATATATCAATGAGGAGCATAGGGGCTAGGAGTATTTGCTTCAAGGAGCTGCTGAGTATAGTGCTGTAAGACAGACATTAAACAGGCAATTGTGATGCACTACAAATAAAATGACCCTGCTGTAGCAATAGATAATAAGGGAAGTTGAATTACAGGGGATTGACTTAAGGAGTTCTGAGACAGTTTCTCTGAGGAGCTGATAGGTAAGAAAGAGGTGGGCTTGCACAGAGCTGAGAGACAGAATAGCCGTGTGCAAAGCCTCTCAGATGCAAAAGAGCTTGGCTGCTTTCAAGGATGGAAGGGGTGAGCAGTGTATTTGGCTTGCAGTGAATGAGAACGGGTTTGAGACAACATCAGAGAAACAGGCAGAGTCCAGATTATGTGAGGCCCCATACCATAGTATAGATTTAGAGTTTTACTTTAAATATAATGGGAAGACATTGGAGAGTTTTAAGCAAGGGAAGGATTGATTTACATGCTAAAATACCAATCTGGGGAGCTATGAGGAAAATGAATTGGGCAGCGAATAGTCAAGAATGGAAGCAGAGAAACCAAGCAAGAGGATCTCATGGCCATCTAGGGGAAATTATAGTGATGGAAATTATAATGGTCATGAAAATGGATTTGTGGGCTACTTTGAAATTAGAACTGACAGCATGTGCTGATGGACTGGATATATGAGAGTAATGGGAGGGAAGAGTCCATGATGGATCCAAGAGGTAGGGAGCATTTGGAAAACATGGAACCGAAGTTCCAGAGACCTTTAGCTTTGGGTTGGGATCATTAAGATGATCTGGTTTATCCATCTCATGTTACGCATGAGGAAACCCAGGCCCAAGAGGGCAAAGCGATTTCCTCTGAGGTGATCGAGACAATCCCTGTGGCCTGTTGATGCGCAGTCCAATGCTGCCTACCATGCAGTGTCAACCCGAGGCTCCCACTGTCTGCAAGTGAGCTAAGAGTGAGCCTCTTCACCTCTTAATTCCCACAGCCCCCACTTCCTCATTGGCTCATCCATGGGGTCAGTACTTTTCTGGGTTCAGATGACCTTAGTAAGTAGAACAAGAGGAGTTCAGGAGGTCCTAGGGGAATAGAGGAAAATGGGAAATTATGACTGCAGCTTTCAAAACTCTTTTATTCCTGATCTTAAAATGTATCAGAATATATGATAATTATCTCCACCTAGTGAAGATAATTAGTCTCAGTGAGAAGTCTTGAGTGGAGGAGTGATGACACTTTAGAAATCTCCAAGAACCCTATACCACACACCTCCCCCACCCCACCAGCTAATCTACTTGTCAGGCCAAGCAACTGATTCACCATGGGAACAGGATAACCAATGAGCAGATCCCAAACTGATAACCAACGACAGTCTGACCTTTGCATTCACACAAAAGTTCCATAGCAACCAGTATGCAATGACACTGAGAGGTGATGAGAAATCCACCCCATCCACCTCCTGTTCTCTCACCTCCTCTCCCAGAGACAGCCATGCAAACCTCCTCCTTTTGCTCATCTTGTGTCATTTAAGTGCTGCAGGAGGAAAGAAGGGATGCTGAGAGTAGAAATTCGGGGAAGTTGATAGAAGCTACCTGAAATCATAAAATATTTCACCTTTAGAAAACATAAACCTCGGGCGCCTGGGTGGCTCAGTTGGTTAAGCGACTGCCTTCGGCTCAGGTCATGATCCTGGAGTCCCGGGATCGAGTCCCGCATCGGGCTCCCTGCTCAGCGGGGGGTCTGCTTCTCCCTCTGACTCTCCCCCTCTCATGCTCTCTCTCTATCACTATCTCGCTCAATAAATAAAATCTTTAAAAAAAAAAAAAAAAAAGAAAACATAAACCTCATTTAGGACACAGATTCATTGCTTCAAGGAACAATATCACAAGGATGTGTAGACAATCATGATGCAAGAAGTGTAGGACAGATGCTTTGTTGCTTAAGACTAGGTATAGGGGTTTCTACGGGGACCACCTGCATCAAAATCATCTGTCCCTCACCATTGGGGCTTTTGCAAATGTGTCAGGTGTGATCTGTGTAGGGACTATCCAGGATTGGCCCCATCCCTGGGACTTCAGCTCATTGCCTTCCTTTTCAATTTTAATCCTCCGCTACCTGATGGCAAGACCCAGAGCCAGGCTCCAATGCCCAGCAGTTTCACAGATCATTGAGAAGCACAAGAGTAGACGTTTCAGAAGCTCCAGAAGCCACATGGAAGTATTAAAATGAATGCAGTGACAGGAGGATAAAAGCTTCACTGGATATGCAAATGAAAAGCATCATTTTCTGCATCTCAGCCAGCAATTCTGGCCACCAGGAAGAGGGAAGTCAAATGATGCTCTCCCTCTCTAGAGTGCTCTGAAAGTCCAAGGTTTGAGCAGCTTAACTGAAGGAGAGCTTGTTTTTTTTCTTTCAAAAATCACCGTAGGCAAATGTTTAGAAAGTGTTTCACTGAAAAGGGGTGTTTAGAGCCATTTATTCACTCATCAAATGTTTATTTAGTGCCTATTATGCAACAGATACGGTCCAAAGTACTATAGGACATATCACTGAACAAAGCAGACAAAAAATTCCCTGCCCTCCTAAGAGCTTACCTTCTAGTGAGAGGAGGCAAGCAATAAGCAAAACACCTGTAAAATGTAATCAACACCCCCATCCCAATTTGATAGGTGAAGGTTCTGGCATACAAGGAGGGGAGGGACTTAGCCAGGAGTCACAGAGGTAATTCGTGTAAGCTCAGTAACACAAGAATGGGCGTCAGCTGGGGGCTGCGGTGAATGGAGACATGCATATGTCAAGCCAAAGAAGGCAGCCCCCACTCAGTTCTGGACAGTCATTGACCTGGGAACTCTATGCAGAGGAAACAGCAACATGCCAAGATTCAGCTTGTGGGCCACCAGTTGGAGACCCCTGGAAGAACAGCAAGGAGTATAATGTACCACTGTACCTTTAATTAATGTAGACCATACTTGGAATATTATATTTATGTACTTTTTAAAGGAATTTTCCCCCTCCTGCCTTCATTTTTGGTCCCAAGTATGTGTTCCAAAATGTGATCACTATGTTTTTATCATCTTTCACATGACTTAGAAAATCTAGGCCATGGATGGGTGCTGCACTAGAAGAAAGATGATCCCTATGTCTCTATAACTAAAAAAGCCTGCCCATGACTATATCTTCCTAGGTTCTACATTTTCCTGGAGAGAACCTCTCCTTTCCTGGAGAGAACCATTTCTCCTGGAGAGAAAAGAAAGTTTCTTTTTAAAATTTCTCTGGAAATACAGCATCTTGGATCAGAAGACCCAATTGCTCATCTGGAAAGAAGTACAGAATTCTACATAGGGAAAACATGAAAGCATTATTAATCAAGTTGATGGGGATTGTATGCTCATACTCCAGTGATGGTTTTGAGTATGAGTTAGGCACACTATCCATCTGTGCAAATGAATACTTTTGCCCTAGGGATGTTCAAGGAAAATAATAGGCAAATTAAGCCCAAGGTATCAAGCAGAAGATCAATGGTATCAGGCACACTAACACAGAAATGACAAACCTAGGTGATGATACTCATGGTGTGTCTCTGATGGCTTAAGAAGGCCTTAAAATAAGGAAGCCCAGTACCTGCTGGAAGCAGAATGGAGTCCTACCCAAGGGAGGCAATGGGAGGAGCTGCTGTCACAGGGGGCAGACCCACGTGACTGGAGGATGTGGTAAAGGAGCTTAGAAATAAGTTTAGGCTCAGTCTACTATTAGCCCACTGGGTGAGTCACTTCCTCTGTCTTGCTTCTCCATCTTCAAAATGGCAGCAAGATGGTACCTACCAAGTCTCCAGACCCCCATCTAAGGCGTGTCTCCCTCTGATTCTCAGGTTCAGCCAAGGCTGTAGCCAAACCAAGTTGTGCTTCATTTTGTTTATCCATGCCCTTGTCATCCCCTCTGGTTGGAGTGACTGCTTCCATCTTTGCTGCTCAACTCTTCCCCCTTTGCAAATACAGGCTTCCCAACCCCAATTACTCTTCTGAATCTGTGCTTCACAATAATGGTTATGCCTGAAGCCTGGGATGGGGTTGCTTCAATTGAATCCTAGCAGCTGTGCAAGTGTGGGAAGATAGCTTCTCTGCACCTCAATTTCTTCTTCTGGAAAATGAGGATGATAAGAAGACAACCTACCGAAAGGGTATTAAATGACATAGTGCCTGGAAAGCTCTTCCTCTGCACAGGGCTGACCCACAGACAGTAAGAGCTGTTGACATTGCTGTTGCTGTCACCACTGTCAATGCGTGTCTCTGAGGGCATCCTTCACCTGCAGCCCTGTACTAGAGTACCCTGGCTGTTCCTCACCAAGACACAGACTGGCAGACTGATCTCTGCAGCTCATCCAAAACCTGGCTCCAGGTGTTGTACATTCAAATACATGCTTGTTGAATTAACATGTACTTTCTAAGCATGTCCTATTTTTCATTCAATGGAGAGAAAGCAATCTAATGGAGAAATTTTCTAGCTGTCAGTAACTACCTGTGTCACATGGGGAAACTCAATCCTGGTCTATGAAGGGATTTGGAGGAAAATCAGGTAGGACTGGAGAAAAGGAAGTTAAAGAGACGCAGAAAACAAAGCTCCCCATCATCCTAATGTTGCCAGTTACCCCATTATTCAGGGATGCTCTAATTTTCTCTTGGCTCACAAAAACAGTAGTAATAATTGCTTTCACTTATTGCAACTGCTATGTGTCAGGCACTCTGGTGTTAGATCACATTACTCATCATCATGACAACCTCTGCACAGGTATATCAGCACCACTCTACAGATGAGAAAACTGAGGCTCAGAGTGATTAACTCCCTTGTCCATGGTTACCCAGCAGAGCTGCGATTATAATTTGTGTGTGTCTGATTCCATGATTTATCCTTGACACACTGCAGCCTTCCAAAACCAGAAATCTTCTGAGTGTCCTTTAGGCTCTCCATGGATTGTTAGAATTCATGAAAAAAAAGGTCCCGTTTTCGTCTGTAGGGCTCCCTCACTCTGATTTTTTAATGGACCTTTTTGCCTTGGGTTTTTATTCCGTTTTTATTCTTTACAGTCTCTTTGTCTTTAAAAGCCATCTCCTGAGGAAGGAAAGGTAAGCACCCAGGAATGCACTCTGCCCCCACCAAGAGGAAGTTCATTGTGGCCAGCTGGAGAAAGAAAGATGTGAAACAGAAGAAAAGATACAACTAGTGCCACTTAGGAGAGGCCAACCTCTTGGCTTCAGCTAGGAAGTGACTATGGCATAGGGTAGGTTTCATAGTCATAGCGAAAAGCTGGAGGGGGCATGGGATTCTTTAACTATAGCTCCTTAGGTAGGAATGGGAGTGGGAGAAGAAGAGACAAAAAAGATCACAAATGGCCTTAAAATTGTAGGGGTGAGAAACATCTAGGGTCCACACATTTATCCTATAGAAATGGTTGTGCAAATGTGACAGAATGTATGTATAAGGATGTCCCTTTCACTGATGTTTTAAAAATCTGTTAGTAGCCCACTGTCCCTCAGTGGAAGTCTGCTGAAAGAAGCGATGGTTCATCATCCAGTGAAACCCAATGCAGCTGTTTCGGTAGAAGAACGAGAATGCCTGTGCTGCTTTGTAAAGATCTTCAGGGTTGCATGGCAGGGAAATAATGGGTTGTGGTCCCACTGGTCCCAAATTACAGGATCTTTTTCACTGCACCAGGCTGCCTTTCTGGAACACAGGGAACTAAGAGAATGTGTAACTGAGGGCTAAACTCTGTGGCATGTGGATTTGGTGCCAACTTTTTTCTGAGAAAGGAAAAATTAGTGTGGGCTGTGGTGAAAAGAGACCTCCGGGAAGCATTGGACTGTGCCTTGAATGATGAGATAAGATCTTCTACAAAAGCTAAGAAAAATGAAGAGAGAAATCTAGGGGTGGGGGGGCAGGGGGCAGGGAGTGCCATGAACAAAGGCACTGAAGCAGGCATGTGTTGAGCCATGGGACTTTTCAGTCAAGGTCATCCCTAGGTACTTATTAGCCGAAGGTTCAGAGCTCACAAAGTTTAACGATAAACTCAATACTATGACTTTGGGGGACCTATAACCTTTATAAAGCCATTAGAGCATCACCTAAGAAACCAAGAATCTAAAATGGGCAATGTTGGGTCAGTTCTTCAGTTGCCATCAGTACGAAATTCTCAGGTCCACATGGAGCATCTTTACTGATTGGTGTTAAGTTTTGGTCTACCATGGATGGAATGATGTCAGCCAGGTCTAATTTCTAGAATTCAGAGGATACTGGCTGGGCATTCAGGGAGTCCGTACCACTGCTGCTGCCAGGTTATTTATCTCCTGAGTGGCACAGAGGAGCTGTCAGGCAGAAAGATGCCTTCCCTTCTGTGGAAGTCTGGCTAGGAACCCACCTGATATTCATCTTCTCTTTCACGTCCTA
This sequence comes from Neomonachus schauinslandi, assembly GCF_002201575.2. Taxonomy (NCBI): domain Eukaryota; kingdom Metazoa; phylum Chordata; class Mammalia; order Carnivora; family Phocidae; genus Neomonachus; species Neomonachus schauinslandi. The sequence continues at coordinate 106,330,424 of NC_058409.1, read as the reverse complement.
GTTTCTGTGTAGGTACCCATTCTGGGAAGGGGGAGAGAGAGACAATGGAGAGGGAGTTTATTTTGTTTTGTTTCTGGTTACTGTGTGTGTATGTTTCTGTAGACACCAGGGAGCATTAATCAATCAAATGTTTTAATTGAGCACCATCTTGGGTCTAAACCTTGCCTTAGGCACAATGCTAAGCATTATGGCAGATGCAAAGAAGCAAGAAACATGAGTTCAGACACCTGACTTTGCAAGTCAGTAGAAGAACCAAGATATACAAGAAAAAAAGGTAGATAATAAAGCAGAATGTGTATTTGAATAATTCCCAAGCACAGGATTTATAGTCAATAGGTAGAGAAAAAGAAGATCACTGAGGACTAAAATGATCTGGGCTGGCTTAGTGAAAAACGAGAGACTTGGGCTGGTCCCAAAGGATAAAACTAAACTTACAGAAGGAACTCCAGGTAAGGCAGTTGGGGGATGGAGGGAAGCCCAAGCAAAGAAGAAGAAATAACTGTGTTTTGAGACCATATAACCATTATTCAGAGAGACCTGGGTTTGAATCCTAGTCTTCCAGTTACTAGCTGTAAGACTTGAGCCAGTAACTTAACTAGCAAGCCTCAGTCTCCTTTAAAAAAAAACAGGGCCATTAATGCCAATATCATAGGATTCTTACAAGAATACGTAAACAAACAAAAACTGATGCAGGTTGCCTAGCATATACCAGGGATTCAAAAGTCCTAATTTTCTTTGCATCCTTTTGTGTTAATCACATCACTTCCTTTCCATTTTGTCTCTGGCTTCCCACCACTCATTTATTCTGTGGTGAGAGCTTTCTGGGACTCACTGCCATGAATCTCCTTATCTGGTTGTCCTCCTGGCCCAGCACTGGCCAGAGGGAAGTCCAGAGACTGCTCCCAGAAAAAGGAGGAAGGCTGCCAGGCACAGTGTCATGGCTGGAGGATGTGGACAGCATCACTCATCCCATCCCAGGGTTACTTCGCACTTTAAGCGTGGACAGGAACTGGATCTGAGCTCCTGCCTGCCTCCGTGGCAAAACTCGTCTCTCCTGGGCAGCAACCCTTCCCTCATCTCCTGGGCGTCTGATTTTGTTTCTTCGTGGTCAGCATTACAGTGATTTTCTCTGTTTCCCTGAGTGACAGACACTGGTTTTGCAGGACCTGTAAATATGCAGCTCTTTTTCAACAGAGTAATTAAGAGCATGAGCTCAGGAGTTAGACCTGGGCTTATTTCTGCCTGGCACACTTATTTGCTGTGTGACCCTGGACAACTAACTTTGCAACTCAGAGTCTCTGTTACTATTGCAACGTAACAAGTCCAAACCTGTAGCATAAAACTACAGCCATGTTATTATGCTCATGGAATCCACGGGTCAGGAAATTTGGAAAGCAGCATAGTGGGATAGCTTATCCCTGCCTGAAGATGTCTGGGGCCTCAGATGGAAGAACTAAAAGGCTGTGGATGACTGGACAGCCGGGGGACAGAATCATCTGAAGACTCATGCACAGAGCTGGCAGTTGAAGCTGTTGTCCCAAACACCCACATGTGCCCTCTCCATGCTCTGTGCGGGCTTCCCCAGCGTGAGAGTCAGTTCCAAGAACAAGGGACCAAAGAGAAGGCAGGCAGAAGCTGTATCACCTTTCATGACCTACCCTGAGAAGTCACATAGTGTGACTTCTGCCATAGTCACAAGTCTAGGCATATCAAAAGGGAAGGAACCTTTCAGTAGAACAAGTGTCAAAATCACATTGTTAAGAGGAACACATGGAATAAGACAGATTGTTATGGCCATATTTGGAAAATACAATCTGTCATACCTTATATATAAAGAGAAGATAATTCTTTTTGGAATCATTGTAAAGATTAAATAAGTTTTTATGGTACTTAGCATGGTGCCTGACACGTAATCAATAAAAGTCATATATTTATTCATTCATTCTCTCCCCCTCCCTCTCTCCCCTTCTCCCTCTTTCCTTCCCCCCCTCCCTTCCCACTGCCCTCCCTGCCTCTCTCCCAGAGTAGAGATATATACACATATATGACATTTATAGTCAGTGCTTATTAATGTGTAGTCAGTGCTTATTAATATTTTGTGTCCATAATAGATTCTAGTAATTATTTAAGTTAATGAATCTATAGATTAGATCCCTAATGAATCTACAGAATAGAGCCTTAAATGTCAGGTAGTCTCTTATCTAATCATCTCATTTTATATTTCAGAAAAACCAAGGTCGAGAGAGTTCACAAAGTGGGTTAAATTAACGTTGACCATTTTGTAGTCCAGACTTCGATGAAGCATTTTTGTGGAAAATAAATCAAGTGACCCTAACAATGAGCAATTTTTCAAGTGGCTGATGTTTAGATTTCAACACCTTTCAGGATATGTAGGACTCTGAACTTCATCATAATCCCTAGAGGCAAATGAAAAGAGATAGGAGGAACACAAGAGCTTGGTGTGTTCTCATTGTGCAGAACTGAACACTGAAACGAGCCAGCTCACTGCCTTTGCTTTTTTGACATTATATATATTGTTCCTGCTCCCCACAGCCAAAGGCGCCACATTTAGGCAATATTTGCTCAGTGAATCAGCAAAGCAGAACAGAGTTAGCAAAATTGAGATGGTGTGCCTTTTCATCCCTGTACTGAGAAGTAAAGCCAAGGCAAACAGAACAAAAGGGGCATGGTTTATTTTTCCTCAGCAAAGCCATGTAGGGAGCCTGGCTGGACAAGGACAGGAGTCAGAAGACATAATTGTGGCTGGGTGACACTGGACAAGTCACTTTCCTTCTCACACTTCAGATTTCACAGTCTGAATGATCTAATTCTACAATGGAAAGTGTTTACTGAGCCCTTGTGATCAGTTCTCTCCTTAGTACATGAAGAATACACGGAAATAAGAAATGCCAGATCTTTGCTTATATGATGTTTTATAGTCAAACTGGGAAGATACAACTAACACATAAGGAACAGAGAACTTAAAAAGCTCAGGTGTATCTTGGGACCCAAGTGCCATCCATGGATGACCCAAAAAGGAGAGATGGATGTTGGTAGAAGGTCAGTCCTCATCTACCAATCTGGCTGGAGAAGGAGAAATGGCAGACACATCATTAAACCCGAAGCAAATCCACCAGACCTCCCTACAAAGCCAGTGGCTCTTACATTTCACCATATCTGTGGCATCAAAACTCAAAGGGGAAAAGGAGGATTTCATACTAATACAAAGAAGATTCATTATTTATGTTTTTCAAACCTCAAGCTCTTTTTTAGTCAATGGATTTTTCCCTCTTAGATTTGATTTGATATGCTGAGCATAGGAAGATTTTTAATTGGAGTTACTGTTTTCCTCATCTCTTCCCCCTTTGACACACAATTTATTTAATTATTTTGAGGTAAAACACACAATCAGTGCACAAATCATAAATAATAGCTCAGTTTTCATAAAGTGAAAACACCTGTATGATCAAAACTAAAATTAAGAAATAGAATATTACCAGAATCTCAGGGACCTCTTTTTGCTCCCTTCCCCATACAAAAGTAATCACTATCCTGACTCCTGACACCATAGACTAATTTTACTAATTGAGCTGTTTTTGAACCTCATAAGTAGAACTACACAATATGTACTCTTTTGTGTCTGGCTCTTTTTGCTCAATATTATGTTCTGAGATTCATTTATGTCATCACATACAGTGGCAGTCCATTCATTCTCATTTTTGTATAGTATTTCATCATGTGGATACACTGCAATTTATTTATCCAGAAATAAATCCAGAAGTGTGATTATCTTTGCAGATGAACATTTCTGTTGTTCCCAGTGTGAGGCCATTATAAATAATACTGCTATATTCTTGTGAAAGTCTTTTGATGAGCATATGGAATTTCTGTTGGGTATATACGTAGGAGAGGAATTCCCAGACCACATTATTTATAATTCCCTGTTACAGATTTTGCCAAACTGTTTCTGAAAACAGATTTACATCCTCATAAGCAATAGATGTGTTCTAGTTGCTCCACATCTACCTTTTTCTACCATTTTAGCAAGTGGGTGTTATATCACATTATGGTTTTAATTTGCATTTGTCTGATGACTCGTAGCTTTTTTGTATTTATTAGCCATTTGTATAGCCACTTTTATGAAGAGCTTTGAAAATTTTTTCCCACTTTTCTGTTAGGTTATTTGTTGTTTCTTATTGTTGTTGTTCTTTATATATCCCTGCTAATGCATATTATCAGATGCCTGTATTATCAATATCTTCTGTTCTGCGGCTTGTCTTTTCACTATCTTGATGGTGTTGTATGATGAACAGAAGTAGTTATAATGTAGCCAGCTTAACAAGTTTTTCCTTTATGACTGGTACTCTTTGTGTGTTGCTTAAGAAGTTTTTGTCTACCTCAAAGTCATGAAGATATTCTTCTATGATTTCTTATGTAATTTTACCTTTCACATTTAGATTTGTGTGTCCTATAGATATGTGCAAAGTACAGGATCAAGGTTTGTTGTTGTTGTTATTTGGCATATGGATTTCCTATTGAGCTAACATGATTTATTGAGGCCATCCATTTTCCCCACTGCATGCCCCTTCCTCATAAATCAGGTCAACAAATATAAATAGGTCTGTTTCTGGACACTTGATTCTGTTCTGTTGATGTACTTATTTATTCTTGCCCTACATCACCCTATCTAATTACTGTAGCTTTATAATGCCTTGATAACTAATAACCAGATGTCTGGAGAAGGCTGTTCATGGATGCTAAAACAAAGACTGGCTTATTCCATTAGGGACAAGGGGGTAGTATAGAAGAGATTCTCATATGAAATCATGTCTGCAGTATTTTTCTAACTGTGAGATACTGTGATTCCATCGGAACATCAGTGATTGTGGTTTTTCTTGAAGGTCTAGAACAAATCAATAGCTGAGACACTGTCCGTGATTTTCTGGGCAGTGTCAAAATACCTTCAAGTGATGGATAAAGCTCAGAATGCTTGTGAGTACAAAAAGCATCCTTTAGCATCCAAACATGGAGCATGTAAAACTCTAGAAACTATCAGAGAAAAGTCAGAGAAGGATTAATTCTCTTTCATTTAAAATTAACCTAAAAGAAAAAAATTCCGTATCAAATGAGATAGAAGGTAGTGGGGAACAAAAAGGAATTTGTTGTGCATTCAAAACATCATTGCTTTTATTGACTTAGTCTCAACTTAGTGTGTGAAGAAAGCTGCAGACTGCACTGGCACACCATAAGAGAGATGAACAAGTAAAAAGTGTAAATTTTTTTTCAGATAGCATGTTTTGTGCCAGTTGAGTCTAAGGGTATTACTAAGTAATGGATGTGTTGGGGCAGTTAAACTAGGGGTATTGACTGAGTCGTGTATCACCAAGCTCTCGACACATGATAAAAATAAAAATGACATAGAAAAAGCAAACTCATCTATAGGCTTGAACCACAGAGCAAAAACTGTTCTGTGCAAAATTTGGTTTTATTTTATCTTGTGAATTTTCTATTCTTGTTTAAGGCAACTATACTGAAATGCTATGACTTTAAAAAGGATAAACAACGTTCCTTTTTGTTGCAGCAAAATAAAACCCCCACACTCAATAAATCGAAACTGTACTGGCAAAAATTGAACAATTCCATCATTTGCTGAAACCTTTAAAACCCTCAAAATTGTTTGAATACTTCTGTAAACAATTCAATCAATCGGTGTTGGCAAAAGTATATGTTAGAGTACTTACAATGGACTCAGGACTGGGCTGGGTGAATGGGAAGTTCTCAAGGACAATAACATGTGGTCTCTAAACACACACACACACCATTATTTCTTACTTAATTTACTGGAAAAAATGTTGTGGCTTAAATAATCGAACATGGTGCTAGCTCTCTTATCTCTGTCCTTCAGCATCATAGCAGTCTTTACATGTTATTACAGTTGCCTTTTCAGTACCTATCCCCTAGGCCATTGCTTGTGAAATTTGTGCATAAAAATTATTGAGGGATTTTGTTAAAATGAGATTCAAATTTAGTAGGTTTGGAGTGGGGCATAAGATTTTGTATTTCTAATAAACTGCCAGATGAAGCCAATGCTACTGGCCCTGAGTAATAAAGTTGTAGGCTGACTCAGAGCTCCCCTAGAGTAAGGGCCTCATTGTCTTGCCCACCACTATAACCCTAGCAACTACCACAGAGCCTGGATGAATATACAGAGTAAAGAAGTAAATAAGTGTCTAAATACTACTTATTATTTGCATTTATCAATACATTTTTGTATTGGTAGACATGAAAAAAGTTTAACAGTATGGGCATAAATACCAAAATAAGAATATGCATGGCCTCATGAAGAAGACATGATGGAAAGATGTAGGAAGTAAAATAGATGGGAAAGTACTATCAAATTATAAAGGGTTTTGAAAACCAGGCAAAGGACTGAATATTAGGCAGGAAATAAAGAATAAAGCAGTATAATTTCCTAATATAAATCAGTATAATAATTCCCTAATATAAATCAATATAATCTCCTAATAAATAGGAGAGTTGTGGGCTGAGCATTTTGAGATGCTTAATCTGATGGCATTGGGCAGAAAAGCAGTAGGCAGCATATTTTTATTAATTATTAAGACATTATCTGTGCTTCCACAAATCTTCTCTTTTCCTCAACTAGAATGTGAGCTCCCTAAGAACAGAACCTAATTTTTATTCATCTCTATATCCCAGTTTCCAGCAGAGGGGCTGATGTATAGCAGTCGCTTCAAAATGTTCCATGTCTGGATATGCCACTCATGGTAGCCCAGCAGCGTCACTAAGGACCCCAGAAGAAAACAAAAACATTTCTATGGTGTCTTGATTGTGGCATGCCATACAGAATGTGAATAATCTAAAGCAGAAGCCAGGGGAATCCGTACTGTAAGGACTCAGGTCAGTAGAGGGAGGGTACATAGTTACTTACATCAGAACCATGGAGAGGTCCCAGTGAGTTGATCTGACTCTCTGGGCCCTGTAATCCGAATTTGCCATAATTGCTATTTGACTCTTGTGAGACCAGTGATATTTAGTGGAGCATATTCATGAGCCACTGATATAAAACATGCGAATTACTATAGAAATTATATGTCATATTGTGCTAACTAGGCTGACTACCACTACTTCATTATCTAATAAAAAGCAGACAACAGAGTTCATGCATATGACACCAAATTATTTTCTTTAAGTGTCAATTAAAATGACAATAAAAATGGACCTTACTTTGAGACAGAGCCATTATTCTTGGAAAGCTATAGGAACAATCTGGATTGGTCTAATTATATTCTGATCTAACTATATCATGGGAGTACAGTATTTAAATCAATGTATTCTGATAAAGATCTCCTGTGTCTTTTGTACCAATCTTGGTTTTCATGGGTTTCAGTGTCTCAACTCAGAGGATGCCTGTATTAAGAGATCCATCAGAATCTGAAAATGCAAATGTTTTATAGCATTTCCCTTTGCCAGATCACTTCTCACAAAGGAAATCACGTATGTGAAGCAGAGTTGAGTCACTTTTAAAGACTCAAGAAGAGCTATTCCTCCTTAACAAGTGGAACATTAAATAAAGACCTGATGATCCTGTGGTAACCTCAATTTCCCTCATATTACTACAGTTGCTGGTCTTTTGGTCATTTGGGTTACCCTCCTCAGGGGGGCAATTGGAGTTAAATTAGATCCATTTCCCTATAATTCATTGGTATTTTCTTAACAGTTGAATGAGAGAAGAAAAACAGCTGCCATACTAAATCTTTTTCCAACTATTAAGATCTTTCTTATGTTAGAGTATTTTATATATATTTGGACCCAGATTTCTTCCTAGTTCCATTCTAATTTTGAAAAAATAAATATGCAAAGATTCTGCAGTAATGAATATCATTAGCCCTCAACAATGTACATAACACAGTACTGGAGAGTAGCAGGGGATCATACCATCTATTCAGTATTCAACAAATATTTATTGAGGGCTTACTAAGTGCCTGCAGAAAAAGTGAAGGTCACAGTCTTTATTTATAAAAGAGATTGGGGAAAAGGGAGAAACTTGCATTTCTTGATAATTTACCATTAGATATATTTGGTGCTGGATTTACACATGTTATCCCATTTAATGAACTTACAATTTAGTTAAGAAAGAATGAGAAGGATGATGATGTTAATAGTTTTTTTTTTTAATTTTTTTTATTCTTATGTTAATCCCCATGATGTTAATAGTTTTAATGACAGCGTTTTTTAACACATACCATGTGCATGCTATGGTTACAAGTGCTTTGCATGCATTATCTATTTAAATCCTTAACAACCCTATGTAAATCTGTAAGAAGCCTATGCCCATGACATAGGAATAACTATCCTTGCTTTAAAAAAAAAACAACTGAAATTTAAAGAGGTGAGGAGTTCTCTCTAGGTTGCACAGCTAATAAAATAGGGAGTCCGGATTTTAAATCAGGTCTGACTAGCTCCAAGGTGTGTGTTCCTAACCATCCACTGTACTGTTCCCTTACAAATCACTTAGAAATGCCAAGATCTGTCATATTCTGACCTGAACTCCCTAGAAAGGCATCTTTTGTCCCATTTAAGCTGAACTGTACTCTATTCCCCAATCACATCTGGGCCTTTTTTCACTCCTTATTGGTTATGGCTCTTTGAGTTCTTGTTCTTCATGGTGGAGGGAGGGACTGAGCTTGACACTGAAGAATGAATAGGACTACAATAGCCAAACTATGGAAAGAGCCAAGATATCCATCAACAGATGAATGGATAAAGAAGATGTGGTATTATGGGTATTATGCTAAGCAAAATAAGTCAATCAGGGAAAGACATGTATCATATCATCTCACCGATATGAGGAATTCTTAATCTCAGGAAACAAACTGAGGGTTCTAGAGGGGTGGGGGTGGGGGGATGGGTTAGCCTGGTAATGGGTACTAAAGAGGGCACGTATTGAATGGAGCACTGGGTGTTATGTTCAAACAATGAATCATGGAACACTACATCGAAAAAATTAATTAAAAAATAAATTAATTAATTTAATTTTAAAAAAAGAAATTGAAATTCTGAATGTTTTATTCCATACTATCAGAAACTTTTGAATATAAAAACCTGATATTTAAATACAAAAAAAAAAAAGAATGAATAGGACTTCAGTGGTGGGGGAAGGAAAAGTTAGTTCAAGTGAGGAGAATGGCAAACTCACAGTTCTAAAGAAGGAATAAAGATGGTGCATGTAGCCTAAAAGTGAAGCCACTGGAGATAATTTCTAGGATTGTGAAGTTGTTCTAGTTTGTTCTAGTTCCTGCCTCAGTTCCAGTATTTAAATCAATGTTCCAGTATTGGAACATATACAACCTCAGTTCAACCTCAGTTGAACCTCAATTCAAAGTACTTCTCTCTCCTTCCCTCTCCTTGCTGCAGCCACACCAGCCTCCTTTCAGTTCCTGATATACATCATGCATTGCCTTTCTAGGTCAGGACCTTTGTTTACAGTTCTATCTGCATGTTGCCCTCCTCCATCCCACATTCCCTGATGTTTACAATAGCAATTAAGTAATGTATTAACCTACTGTGTACTGAAGGACCATCACTCATGTTGGACAGTAAACTACACAACTCCTGCATATTTAACTTCCTATCCACCAGCAGCTGTCTGGCATCCAGCCCAGTGTCTGCCTCATAGCACATACTCAGTAAGTAGTTGTTGAATGAGGGGATTCTCTTACCAAGGATTTCTCTAAGAGCAGAGATTGTCCTTGATATTTCACCAGAGTAATTGTGGAACTACCAAATAAAAAAGGGAAATTTTGAAGACATGGTAGCATTTAGCTTTACAGTTATATCTGTCTTCAGTCTCAACCAAGGTGGATATCATATCCTTATCCATAGTGCAGGCCAGGCTCAGTCTGCAACTTCAACCAGTCCACCACATGGTTACTTAAATGCACTGTTCTAGACCCTATGCTATGCACAAGAGGGGATATTGTGGTAAGACATAGTCTTGCCCTCAAAGGGTTCACAGTCCAGTAACCAGGCAACTGTAATGCACTGTGATGTGCACTATGTCAGAAGAAGAACAGGACATTATAAGAGCACAGAGCAGGGACCTAAACCCAGATTAGGGAACAGGCCAGGGAAAGCTTTGTTGAGGAAATTGCATTTAAGCCAGGACAGGAAGGAAGAGTGGATATTACCCAAGTAAAAAGGCATAGGAAGTGTATTTCATGCAGGAACAGCATATGCCTTGTGAGGTATTGTCAGGAACTTGGATCTTTTTTTTTTACTTTCGATTGTGATAAGAACACTCAGCACAAGATCTACCTTGTTAACAAAATTTGAAGTATATGTTACTGTTGATGATAGGTATAATACTGTATAGTAAATCTCTAGAATTTGTTCATCTTACCTAACTGAAACTTTATGCCAATTAATTAGTAACTCTCCGTTTACTCCTCTCCATAGCCCTTGGTAACCACCACTGGGAAGTTTAGAGCAGGGAAATGATTTACATTTACATTTTTCAAGGATTTCTCTCTAACTCAGTGGTTCTAAGTCAGAGGTGATTTTGTCTGCCAGGTGACATTTGACAAGGTCTACAGACATTTTCAACTGACAAAAATGGAAGGAGGGGCTACCAAAACCTAATGGGTACAGGCCAGGGATGCTGTTAAAAACCCTATAATATAGAGGACAACCTTCCACCACAATTCTTCCACCACAAAATATTATCTGGTCCAAAATATTAATCATTCTGATGTTAGAAACCCTACAAACTGCTCTGTGGAGACATGCTGCTACAGACTTAAAGAGGGGAGACCAGGCAGGAGGTTACTGCATTAGCCTAGGCAAGAAATGATGGCTTGGAGTAGGGTGATAGCTATGGAGTTGGTGAGAAGTGGTCTGACCCAAAATGCATTTTGGAGGTAGAAACAATGGGATTTCTGATGGATTAGAAATGGGGTGTGAGGGATAGAGAGCAGTTAATGTTTTAGCTCTCAGTAACTAAAAGAACGGTGATGCCATTTACTGAGATGGAGAATGTTTGTGAAAGAACAGACATGGAATGGAGACAAACAAGGGTTCAGTTTGGAACAGATTTATGAGTTTGGGGTAAGGAAGAAGGCCCAGTGTGGACTTCAACATTTTAGGAATCATGCACATACAGTATATAAAACCATGGGACTGGATGAGGTTACCTTGGGGGGTGAGTCCAGAAAGTGATAAGGAGAGATCCAAGCCCTGAACCCTTTAGCATTTAGAGGTCATGAAGAACCATCAGAAGGGACTGAGAAGGAGCAGTGAGGAGGGAGGAAAACCAGGAGGGTTGTGTCCTAGAAACCAAGTGAGAGGAGTATATCAAAGAAGATGGCATAAACACCTAGTGTCAAAGGTTGCCATGCAATCAAGTAAGGAAACAATAGGAAACTGGCCACTGAGCTGTGCCAAGAACTAATGAAACTGGGAGCTAATGAAATCACTGTATTTGGAAAACTGGAACAAGCCTATAATATAAAAGTTCATTTGTATAATTCTTTCTGTAAAAGGTAACCTCAAATTGCCATGTCTTCTTATCAGACATGCATATGTATATTCTGGTAGGTTATGCCCCTCTGCAATCATTTCCATAAGAGAAGAGAGGAAGTAATAAGCAAACTAAAACCTTTAATTAAAATTCATAGATTGAAGTTGGACAGGGAACCTGGGCAGAGGCAAGAGATTTTTGCATATAGTTAAGATGAGATTAAACTTACTGTGTTAGTGATTCATAGCTCATGTTTATCAAGGAGACCAGCTCAGCCTCTAGCCTTATCTACGATACCTGGGTGTTTGGGAGTGGATATACCCAGAAATCATTTTAATGACATCTTCTGGGATTCAAACCAGCTTTCATTCTTCTCTGGTGCTTTAACTTGGAGAGATGGTCTCATTCTAAATGTTATCCTTAATGATGTAAAGTACAATTCCCTCAAGTGAGATCTGATCACACCTTTGGGTTCTCCTAGTTTCCCAGTCCCTTCACACCTCTGAATAAGGGACTCTCTAATCCTACATCAATCAAACTCCTCCTCCACCCTTCTTTAGTTAATTGCATAAAACATTCAAGTAAGCTAGAAAAAAGTCACACACAGTCTCTTGACCAGGCTTTGAACTAAGATCCTCCAGGGAACTTTTGGGATAAGTATTGGGAAACATGAGGGAATGATACTCTCTGTGGCCTCACCTCTGATTCTCTCAGTAAAATATATAGGAGACAAAATTAAGGTCAGGGATGTATTGGGTTGGGTTGGAAACCTCTGAAGTTTAGAGTGGGGTCCATCTTCAAATGGAAGGATGGGTGGTGACATATAGCAAACATGCAACAAATGGTTTTAATCATAATAATCATTACCACTTTTTATCTAGTATCTGCTAGCATTATCTCATTGAATCTTCATTAACAACCTATTGAGTAAGCAATTATAACTATAAAAAAGATGTTCAAGAAGATTACATAAATTGGCCAAACTCACACAATTAATAAGTCAGTCAATCTAACTAAAAACCCACAGGGTCAATTACAGTTCTATCCTGCCAAAGCAACATAGTAGAAAGAACCCTCAGTTTGCACTCAGGGATTTATTTGCCTTCTAAACCTAGCTCCAACATTAATTTTGAGGGTGACTTCAGAAAAAATCATTTAATCTCTCTGAACCTCAGCCCGATTTTCCTCACCTATAAAATAATCAGGACAACCTTGATGATCCCCAAGGTACCTTCTGGCACTTGCGTCTCTGATTCTAACTTGTGATGTTAGAACTTTAAGTTCTCTCATTTGTAAAGAGTGTTTTGATTTTCAAATATAGTAATCTATTATTGGATGTGATCTTTACAACAACCAAGGCAGGCAAGCATTACTCCCTCTATGTGTTTTATATGCAGGTGGGGAAAAGACTTGAAATAAAGTAGGTACCCTGTCTATAGTTAACAAAGCTGCTCCCCAGTCGACTGCTCTCATATTCCAGGTATCTCTCCTCCTCCTTTACCTCAGGAACTTTTTCTCCCCCATGGGAACTACCCCATTTCTTATTCCCAAGAAGGTTTTCATTACTAATTTAAATGTTAACTGCTAAGAAGCTAAAGGAAGGATGTACACAAGGACCACCAGCTCCACCAGGGTGCTAAAGAGAGGCTCAGGGACTTGAGTAGGGCAGACCCAGCTCCCCAGGAACATGCCTAAGGAACAGGGACTCAGGCTGAGAGTCCATCCAGACAGGATGCAGAAAGAGGAAACGGTGGATTTTCCTGCAGGCTGGGAAGTGCAAGGTTGTAGATGTCATTATCCATGGCTATATAGCAGCTGGTTCTATGCCAGCCATTATGGGAAAGATTCTACTAGAATATTTGCTTCTTCCTAGGGCTCCCCATCTTGGGAAATGTCACCATTTTCTTCTGAGATGTCTTTTTTTTTTTTACTTTAAGTTTTTATTTTAATTCCAGTTAGTTAACATACAGTGTAATATTAGTTTCAGGTATACAATATAGTAATTTAACACTTCCATACATCACCCTGTGCCCATCACAAAAAGTGCACTCCTTAATCTCCATCACCCCCCACTCTGGCAACCATCACATTGTTCTCTATAATTAAGAATCTTTAAATTTTTTTTCTTGCTTTCTCTCTCTCTCTCTCATTGTTTCCCTCCCCCCTTTGTTTGTTTGTTTTGTTCTTAAATTCCTTCTGAGATGCCTTAACCAGAAACCTAGGAAACAAGGGAAGGGAGAGAAGATAGCCTAGGGATTAAAAGGTGAATGCTGGACTCAGGCAACCTGTGCGTTGATGGGAAGAAACCTAACCTTGCCAAGCTTCAGTTTCCCCATTCTTAAAATGGAGCTAAATAGTACTTCCTTCATAGTGTGTGATGAGGAATAAATATAAACATCTTGTAAAATGCCTGGCAAAAACAGTCAATCAAAAAATGGAGCCCTCAAAAATCAGTGAGCCCTCTCCTTCACCCTCTATATTCAATCAGTCTTCCCATAGAGATTCCACCTTCCAAGTCTACGTAAGTCTCCTCACTTTCCAGCCTTGCTACTATGTCCAGGTATTCATCACCTCTGATCTGGGCACCAGTACTGCCAGTTCATCTCCACACCCCATTCTTGTTGCCACCTCACCCTAACCCATCCTCCACTCTGCAAGGTAAAGTGATTTCTCAGGACATATGGATTGCTCATGTCGCCCCCTGCTTTCTGCACCTCACTGCCTTTTTCTGTCACAAAGTCCTTCTGGTACTCCAGGACCCTGCATGGCCTCCTCTTTGGCCTCATTTCCTGCTACCCTGCACTCTCCCAACCAAAGGTCCTGCTGCATCCCTCTATTGTTCCTCTGTGGGGGGAGCCACTTACCTCTTTCATTTCCACATCTTTGGTGTTAGTTACTTACTGCCTTTACAACCTTCCCCACAATACAACCTTTCCTGGTGAACTCATTCTTTAGGTCTCAGATCAATAGGTCCTTCCTCTGGTAAGCCTGGGAAGTGTCATCAGCACAAGGCCTAGCCCACAGAAGGTACTTAACATCTGTCAAATAAATGGCAAAGAGTGACTGAACCAAAGTCAATTCAATCTTGACTCCTTAAATCCCTGCAGCCTGAGAGCAAGCTAGGCTCTCAGTCTGCGCCAGGATTCAGCTTCTAGGTGATGTCATGACCCAGAGCTGTGAGATGTAAAATAATGTAGGCCCTTCCCTGACATTCCCCCTGAGTCAAGGGCACACATGCAGTAAATGACACGCGATCCACTCACAGCCCCCTGAGGCCAGACAGGTACCTAAGACACATGTTCCCCTCTCTTACTCTTTTCCCAACTTCATCTTCCTTCCCACAGGCTTCCCTTTCTCACCTAAACCCAACCACTGAGACACATGACATCTCTTATGGGAAGAAGTTTTATCACATTTCTGGAAAATTCTTTTCTAATCTCCCATAGCTTTAAAACCTTGAGTTTTTCGGGGCACCTGGGTGGCTCAGATGGTTAAGCGTCTGCCTTCAGCTCAGGTCATGATCCCAGGGTCCTGGGATCAAGTCCCGCATCGGGCTCCCTGCTCAGTGCAGAGCCTGCTTCTCCCTCTCCCTCTGCCATTCCCTCTGCTTGTGCTCTTCTGTCTCTCTGTCAAATAAATAGATAAAATCTTTAAAAAAATAAAATAAAAAATAAAAAATAAAACCTTGAGTTTTCATGACTGCTAATTAGAACTGTCAATTTAGTATAAGTCACTGGAAGAAGTAGAATCCCTTGGAAAGAAAAGAGACTAAGAAATTACTTCAGCAATTTTCAGAGTGATTTATGAGGTGTATTGTTGATGAACTTATTAATCTCTTTTTCAAATATATGCTGATAGAGAACTAATGTTCTCTATAATAAACCAGCAAAGCACATGCAAATCCCTATTAATACACTAGTCCTGGGAACATACCGGGGCAGGGGGGGTTGCAATATAAGCAGAGAACAAATGTTTGGCATCTGAAGTGAATTTTGTTTTCAATTTTGTGTTCAATCCAAGGAGCATTTGTTGAGTGCCTAATACATTAGGGGTTGTGCAGGAATCAAAGCTGAAGGTCTTACCCCTGCCCTCCAGTTGCTTGTGATCTAGATGTGCAGGGGTGGAGCAGGACAACTCTAGAAACAGGTAGCACATGAGGCCAAGAGAGAGAAAGGGTGCAGACATGGAAGACTGGAAGGAGAACTGCACAGTTTTGGACAGTGAGCTTGAGGGCAGGCACTGAGGCAAGCTTGTCTGCTGCACCCCCAGCACAGTGTCAGGTGTCTATGAGCATTTGGTAGAGTTGCAGCAGGGATGAAAGAAGGATAGTCGGGTCCTATTTCCAACCCTGCCACTTAGAAAATATCTGACCAATCACTATCTTTTCTGAGCCTCAAGTTTTCACCTGCAAAACAGTGACTGTGAAGTGAAAACCTCTTCTTAGGGGGTTGTAGTGGATGAGAACTTGTGGTCACCATGAATGCTGTCCACCAGATATACCCAGCTCCCTTCCTCGTATGCACAGGGTAGGGATTGCTCATCTCTTTCCATACTGGCCAATGAAATAAGAACAGAAGGGTCATGTGTCTACTGAGAAGAAGCTTTAAGAGCCAGTATACAACTGGGGATGCTCCAGATGACTGCTCCTTTGTTAGTCTTGGCCTCAGAGGGAGGGTGAGGGAAATAGAGCCCCCAACCAACCCATCATGTACATCTGGGATGAACAAGAATTATGCCTAGAATATAAAAAGTGTTGGCAAGGATATGGGGAAATTGGAACCCTTGTATACTGTTAGTGAGAATTCAAAATGGTACAGCCACTATGGAAAATGGCATGGAAGTTGTTCAAAAAATTAAAAATAGAACTGCCATATCATTTAGCAACCCTACTTTTGGGTATTTATCTAAGGGAATTGAAATCAGGATCTGGAAGAGATATTAGCACTCTCATATTCTTCACATCACTCTTCACAATAGCCAAGATGTGGAAAAACCTAAATGTCCATCAATGATGAATAAATTTTAAAAATGTGGTATATACATCCAATAGAATACTGTTCATCTTTAAAAAGGATGGAAGACATTCTGCAATATGTGACAATATGGATGAACCTTGAGAATATTATGCATTAGTGAAAAAAGCTAGTCACCGAAAGACAAATGTTGCATGATTTCATTTATATGGGGTGTCTCAATAGTCAAATACACAGAAACACAGAGTTGAATGGTGACTGCCAGAGGCTGGGGGAAGGGGAAAATCTGGACTTGTTAATCAATGGGCATAAAGTTTCAGTGAAACAAGATGAATAAGTTCTAGAGATCAGCTGTACAACATTGTTAGTTAACAACAGTTAACAATACTGTATTGTACACTTAAAAATTTAAGAGAGTAGACCTAATGTTGAGTCTTCTTTTCATAATAAATTTTTAAAAAAGAAGGAAATATACCTGGATTGTTTTTAGCAAGGTTTTGGGGATTGTTTGTTATCATAACATAACATATCACAGCATATAGAATTTAATAAAGAGAGAAAGCCCTTCATACAACCTAGAGCTTAAATAATATAATAGCTAGCAAAGGGATTGCACCTGGCTGAAAGAGTTGGGAAAATCTTTTTGGAGATAATGTCATCTGAGATGGATTTTGAAATTGGGGAGGATATCTAAGGATACAGAGAGAGAGAGAGAGAGAGAGAGACGCAAGAAGATAAAAGGTATGGCAAGAATGAAATCACTCAGTATGGACAGGAAAAGTGAGTGTAGCCAGAGCAGTTAATAATTAATAAAAAAAGAAGTGAGGGGCGCCTGGGTGGCTCAGTTGGTTAAGCGACTGCCTTCGGCTCAGGTCATGATCCTGGAGTCCCTGGATCGAGTCCCGCATCGGGCTCCCTGCTCGGCAGGGAGCCTGCTTCTCCCTCTGACCCTCCCCCCTCTCATGTGCTCTCTCTCTCTCATTCTCTCTGTCTCAAATAAATAAATAAAATCTTTAAAAAAAAAAAAAGTAGTGAGAAAAAATAGCATGGATTAGGTACTTACTATATACTAGTCTCCATCCTGCATGATTTACATGTATTTATTCTTCATCCCTGTATCAGTTTTCAATTACTGCCATAACAAAACATAGCAGCCAAAAACAATACAAATTTATTATCTTACAGCTCTGTAAGTCAGAACTCCAGTATGAGTTTCACTGGGCTAAAATAAAGTTTTTGGCAGGGCCATATTCCTTTTTGGGGGCTCTAGGGCAAAATTCATTTCCTTGCTCATTCAGGCTGTTGGCAAATTTGAATTCCTGTGGTTAATGGACTCAGGTTCTTGTTTCTGAGGAAACAAGGGCTTCAGCTGAGGGCTGTTCCCAGCTTCCTCATTCCTTGGCTCATGACCTTCTTTCTTTACTTTCAAATCCAGAAATAGAGGACAAGCCCCTCTGACACTTTGAATCTCTCCTGGCTCTTTTTCTATCTCATCTCTTTGAACAACTCTTTTCTACTTTTAAGGGCCAATATGATTACATTGAGTCCACCTAGATAATCACCCTGCTTTAAGGTCTCTGGCCTTAACTCTATCTGAAAAAATATCTCTTGTCATTCAATGTAACATAGTCACAGGTTCTAGAAATTGGATCTTGTCTTTGGGGGGCCAGTTTTCTGCCTACCACATCCCATTTCATAGGTAAGGAAATAGGCTTAGTGTAGTTAGGTAACTTATCCAAGGTCACCACCTAGTTCTTGGCATATGGCTTTTGATCCCAGCTTTATCACCAACTTCACCCAGAGAATATAAAGGAGAAAAGTAGAGCATGAGGCTAGAACAGAACAATAGATTAAGGATTTATTGTAGTCACCCTCACATGGCAGCCACAAGACATGGTTTAAAAGAACCAGTCACACTTTAGTTTTCTATTGCTGTCTAACAAACTATCACAAACTTCATAGTTTAAAACAATATTTATGTATTATCTCCCAGTTCTGTAGGTCAGAAGTCTGATATGTCATGACTTGCTCTCTGCTCCAGTTCTCACAATACTGAAATGAAGGTGTTAATCAGCTGAGTTCTCATCTGGAGCTCAGGGTCCTCCTCCAAATTCATATCTGTTATTGTCAGAATTCAGTTCTTTGCAGTTGTAGGACCAAAATCCCCATTTACCTGCTGGCTGTCAGCAGGGATACCCCTCAGCTTCCAGAGGTCACTCTCAGATCCTTGCTCCTTGGCCCTCTCCCTCACATCACTTCCCTTCCACCTCAAATCTCTTTGACTTCTTCTGTCACCAACTGGAGGAAACTCTTCTTCTGTATGGCTTCGTGAGACTAGATTAGGGCCACCCAGATAATGAACTTATCTTAAGTTCAAATGATTAGTAAACTTAATTACATTTGCAAACAATGGAATATGATAGAATCATAGGAATAATGTGGGAGAGAGGGGGAAATAGAAGTCATGGGGCCATCTTAGAATTCTGCCTATTACACATCCCATGAATAATGGGACAAATAATACCATGTTATTGAACATATGAAGAGAACAGAGGCAAGGATGGATGCTAGGGCCCAGATTCTGGTGATGAGCAGAATGCCACATCTTTTTGAGAACTGAGGTAGGAGATCACTTCCTATCTCCTGAGAATGAGGATGAAGTTGGAGATTTCTTAGCACCTCTTCCAATTTATGCATGGCCCAGAGCAAGCCCATAGCCAAAGCATCTCCATTTATGTCCCTGTTAGAGGGAAGATATTCTTGGTGAGAACTCCTGAGGGAAAAGGGGAGAAACCCAAAGTTAGTATTCCATACCTATAATAATTCAGGCAACCTTATGACAGAGCTTCACCAAGAGTGGGAGCCTGTCTAAATTTGTGAGGACATCAGCCTTTTACAATATTTTTAAAGAAACACACTTTTATTATTTTAATTTCATACAATAATTTGTTCTATGACAACCACTTTTCAGAGCAAAGATTCTGAGGAAACATTTTAGGACTATGTAAGAATTATGGATCTTTCTGAGATACCAGTTTCTCAAAAATGGGTGCTTCTGAAGTTTTTGAAATCAGTCTGTTAATTCATACAATAAATGATTCCTTGTGTAATCATATTTCTGCTATTAATTAGCTCAAGAAATAATTTTCTGTATAGATAGCTCAGAGGAAAACATTACAAATTGCCTACTTATGGAGTTCCATGTTCACTCAACAAATATTGAGACTGCATTAGGTTCTAGGGAATTATGAGGAAATCTAAAATCTCTCAAATGATTTACTAATTTATTGTAGTGGTAACAGTGAAAAAGAGCAGAACAAGGAGGGGTACTGAGGGGAAATAGTAGAAGAGTTCAGAAAAATTAGAAGTGAGGGTAAGAAGCAGCAGGCAGGCTTCTCAGAGGAGGTGGCACTTGGAGCTGGACTTTTAATTGTTAAACCCAGAGCCCATACCCTGGCTTCAGAGGCTCTGATTGATCTATTCTTGGCCTCACGCTCCATACTCGCAGCTAATTAATTACCTTGAACACGTAAAACCTTTTCCTGCCTCAGAGCCTTTGCTATTCCTATTTCCTCTGTCTATAATGCTGTTCTTCCAGATTCTTGACACATCTAAAGCATTCTCAACCTTCAGCTCTCAGCTTAAAAATTACCTCCTCAGAGAGATTTTTTCTCACTTCCCTATCTACTGATCCCTTTCTTTCCTCTTCCTGACTTCTTCCCACCCACCGAGTTTTTTATTTTATTTTATTTTATTGTGTTATGTTAGTCACCATACAATACTTCATGAGTTTTTGATGCAGTGTTCCATGATTCATTGTTTGCGTATAACACCCAGTGCTCCATTCAGTACATGCCTTCCATAATACCCATCACCAGGCTAACCCATCCCCCCCCCCCAAAACCCTCAGTTTGTTTCTCAGAGTCCATAGTCTCTCATGGTTCGTCTCTCCCTCTGATCTCCCCCTCTTCATTTTTCCCTTCCTTCTCCTAATGTCCTCCATGCTATTCCTTATGTTCCACAAATAAGTAAAACCATATGATAATTGACTTCCTCTGCCTGACTTATTTCACTTAGCCTAATCTCTTTCAGTCCCATCCATGTTGATGCAAATGGTGGGTATTCATTGTTTCTGATGGCTGAGTAATATTCCATTGTATATATGGACCACATCTTTGTTATCCATTCGTCTGGTGAAGGGCATCTAGGCTCTTTCCACAGTTTGGCTATTGCGGACATTGCTGCTATGAACGTTGGGTGCATATGGCCATTCTTTTCACTACATCTGTGTCTTTGGGGTAAATACCCAGAAGTGCAATTGCTGGGTCATGGGGTAGCTCTATTTTTAATTTTTTGAGGCACCTCCACACTGTTTTCCAAAGTGGCTGTACCAACTTGCATTCCCACCAACAGTGTAAGAGGGGTCCCCTTTCTCCACAACCTCTCCAACATTTGTGGTTTCTTGCCTTGTCAGTTTTTGCCATTCTAACTGGTGTAAGGTGGTATCTCAATGTGGTTTTGATTTGAATTTCCCTGATGGCTAATGATGATGCACATTTTTTCATGTGTCTGTTAGCCATTTGTATGTCTTCTTTGGAGAAGTGTCTGTTCATGTCTTCTGCCCATTTTTGGACTTGATTATTTGTTTTTTTGGGTGTTGAGCTTGAGAAGTTCTTTATAGATCTTGGATACCAGTCCTTTATCTGTAGTGTCATTTGCAAATATCTTCTCCCATTCTGTGGGTTGCCTCTTTGTTTTGTTGACTGTTTCCTTTGCTGTGTAGAAGCTTTTTATCTTGGTGAAGTCCCCAAAGTTCATTTTTGCTTTTGTTTCACTAGCCTTTGGAGATGTATCTTAAAAGAAGTTGCTGTGGGCGATGTCAAAGAGGTTACTGCCTATGTTCTCCTCGAGGATTTTGATGGATTCCTGTCTCACATTGAGGTCTTTCATCCATTTTGAGTTTATCTTTGTGTATGGTGTTAGAGAATGGTCAAGTTTCATTCTTCTGTATATAGCTGTCCAATTTTCCCAGCACCATTTATTGAAGAGACTGTCTTTTTTCCATTGCATGTTTTTTCCTGCTTTGTCGAAGATTATTTGACCATAGAGTTGAGGGTTTGTGATGAAAGAACAACAATACTAAGTGGCTGACATGCTAATATCTCCATTTTGCAGTTGAGTGTGCCAAAACTCAGAGAGGCTAAGTCACTTCTCCAAGGTCACAGCCAGTGAGAAAAGAGGTTGGGATTTAAACCCAGGTAGGATGATCTAACAGCCCATAATTTTAACCAGTGTCCCTGGTTTTCTTCATATTATAAACATTGCAGGTATTCATTTAGAAAATCAGAGAATAGAAGAAAGTAGAAAAGAAAGAGAGCCTGCAATCCAGCCACCTGGATAACTCTTGTAATATCTTAGTTTACATACTTCCAGATACTTAATCTCTGTCAAAGTTGTTTTCAAATGGGGCTGTATACCAACAGACACATGAAAAGATGCTCAATGTCACTAATCATCAGGGAAACACAAATCAGAACCACAGCAAGATATCACCTTCTATGTGTCAGAATGGTTGGAATCAAAAAACATGAAATAATAAGTGTTGGTGAGAATGTAGAGAAAAAGGAATGTTCACGTACTATTGGTGAGAATGCAAATTGGTTCAGCCACTGTGGAAAACAGTATGGTGGTTTTTTAAAAAATTAAAAATAGAGTTACCACATGATCCAATAATTCTACTACTGGGTATTTATCCAAAGAAAATGAAAACACTAATTCAAAAGGATGTGTGCACCCCTATGTTTCTCACAGAATTATTTACAATAGCCAAGATATGGAAGCAACCTAAGTGCCCACTGATAAATAAATGGATAAAGAAGATGTGGTATAGGGGCACCTGGGTGGCTTAGTAGGTTGAGTGTCTGACTCTTGATTTCTGCTCAGGTCATGATCTCAGGGTCATGAAATCAAGCCCCACATCAAGCTCGGAGCTGGGCATGGAGCTTTCTTAAGATTCTCTGTCTCCGTCTCCCTCTGCCCCTCCCCCCACTGCTTTACTCTCTCTTAAAAAAAAAAGATGTGGTATACACACACACACACACACACACACACACAATGAAATATTACTTAATCATAAAAAAGAATGAGATTGCCATTTGTGACATATATAAACCTAGAGGGTATTATGCTAAGTTAAGTCAGAGAAAGACAAATACCATATGATTTCACTTATACGTGGAATCTAAAAAACAAAACAAATGAACAAACAAACAGCAAAAACAGACCCATAAATAGAATAAACTGATGGCTGCTAGAGGAGAGGGTTTAAGGGCATAGGGGAAATGGGTGAAAGGCAGTGGGAGATACAGGCTTCCAGTAGTTACAGAATGAATAAGTCACAGGGCTGAGAGGTACAGCATAGGGAATGTAGTCAGTGATATTGTAATAACGTTGTAGGGTGACAGATGGTAGCTACACTTGTGGTGCGACAGCATCACATACAGAGAAGTTGAATCACTATGTCATACACTTGAAACTAATTTAACTGTGTGTGTCAACTATACTTCAATTTTTAAAAAAGAACACTAAATTTTTTTTAAATGGGGCCATATAGTCTGTTTTGTAACCTGTTTTTTTCCACTTAACAGCATACTGAAAGTTCTTTCCATGTCATCCCTCATTTCTAAATAGTATTAGCTGTTTCTACCAGGTGTCTACTCTGATCCAGGTACCCCACTAGGCCCATTACAGCTCATCCTCACAAAGCTTTTAGGTTGTTCCTGTTCTTGTCCCCATTTCATAAAGAGATGAAACTGAGGCTCAGAGCTATAAAATAACTTGTCCAAACCATATAGTCAATAAATGGCAGGGACAGGAGTAGGAGATCTATACCATTTCTGAACTCTTACTTAGTAATTCTCTTCACTGTCCCAGAAAGAGTTGTGTTGTCCCTTTGGTGAAATTATGGGGGGCTTGGGATAAGAAGAGGAAGAGCAGCTTCTCCCTGCCTTCTGGGGCTGCCCTGCCAGGTTGGTTGGGAATATGTGGGAGGTGGGGACTGAGCATGCAGGGAACTGGGTAAGGTGAAAAAATACCTGGCAATGGAAGATTTTCAACTGGTTATTCTAAGTAAAATAGCTCCTTTCCATACACACCTTGTGGCGGAGCTAACCAAACATTAATTAGAGCAGAAGTAAAAACTATTATTTTATCTCCCATTTGCTGGTGGATCAGGATCTGTTTTTAAAAAGCCCACAACATTCCAACCCTAAGGACTTCAAATTCTGGATATGTTGGGCCACAGATGTCAACCCAGGCCCACACCTGGTACCCTGAGGCAGGTACCCAGGACTTTGGAACCCATCTCACTTCTGAAACCAGCTGGTGGTTCAGCATATAGTAGGAGCACTAGGGAGGACTTTGGATATAGGGAAACCATATGTTTTGGTATTATGGGCTAGCCAGCAGGCAGCTAGCTATAAAAAGAGAGTGGCTTCTTCTAAGAACTTAAGCCCAAAAATATATGTGGAGGAAGTCCCATTTTTAACACCAGTATGGTGCCAAATATTCTTTTGTGTCTAGGAACTGTGGGCAAGTGGTGCTTGGGACCAGAGAAGGTAAACCTTGAAAAACGAGAGTGATGGCCCTGGTCCAAGCTGGACCCACTTTCAGCACAATTAAATCACACCACTGGAATTCGATGGATCTGGGTTCACATTCAAGCTCCATCACCTGTTTTGTGACCTTAAGTAAATTATTTCATCTCTCTGAATCTCACTTTCCTCAATTGTCAAAAGGAGATATGCCTACCTGGGCTGAAGAGGGCGATGGGGATTTATAAAATGGATGCCAAGTGTCTTCTGCAGTATCCAGTTCAAAAGCCATACCCAGAGAACAATGGCTGTTGGGTGGTTACTACATTTGGGGCAAAGTGAATTCTTACTTGTTCACTTTCTTGTCCCATCTCCACACCACAGCACAGGCTGTTCCTGCCCCCAAGAAATGCCTCTCTATTTGAGAATGTTCAAAGCCTGCCTGCC
Source organism: Neomonachus schauinslandi (assembly GCF_002201575.2). Taxonomy (NCBI): domain Eukaryota; kingdom Metazoa; phylum Chordata; class Mammalia; order Carnivora; family Phocidae; genus Neomonachus; species Neomonachus schauinslandi. The sequence continues at coordinate 106,305,876 of NC_058409.1, read as the reverse complement.
CTGCACAGCCCTGCCAATGGCCCCTCTTCCATGCTGCCTTTCCAGATTTTTCCCAGTTGTATATGGCTCTTCCCACCTCTGCTTTCCCTTAGAACTTGATCAGTGGTTCCCTGTGCTGTTCACCCCAGCCTGGGTTTCACAGCTCCTTCTGTGTCAGTCATATTCATTCTACTGATTCCCTTGAGAAGAAACTTCTTATTTTTCATCAGGCTTGGTAAATGTCTAGTCCTCAATAAACACTGGGTAATTATTCATTTATTCAGTATATGTTCACTGAGTACCTGCTTTATGCCAGGCACTATGCTGGGCACTGGGGGTGTAGCAGTGAATGACACAGATAAGACCCCTGGCATCACTAAACCTATATTTTAGTGGAGACAGATAATAAATGAATAACAAATCAATTGATAAATATATATAAAAATCATCTTGGACTGTGATAAGCACTATGAAGAAATGAGGTAAGGTGAGAGAGAGATGGGTGGCAGAGAAAATCCCTAGAGGAGTAGATGTGAGGAGGTGAGGTATGAACATAAACCTAATGGGTGGATGGAGGCACGTTTGGGACAATTTCAGGGAAGTGAGTTCCAGGCAGAGGGAACAGCAATTGCAAAGATCCTGAGGTGGGAAGGAATTTGGTGTATGGTAGGAACAGCAAGAAGGCCAGTGAGGCTGGGCATGGCGATAATAGGAAAAATGGTACAAGATGAGGTTAGAGGTGAGCCAGATCAGGTTGACCCCAGGAAGGCATTTGGATTTTACTGTCTAAGTGTGCCAAATTTTAAGTGGGGTGGGGAACAGCATGATCCTATTTATAGTTTTAAAAGATTCTCTGGCTACTGTGTGGACATGGATTGTACAAGGATGAGAAAAGAAGCAAAGAAATGTGACAGTGATATTTAGCGTCTAGAATGGGATCTGTGGCTAAGGGGATGACTGGATGGGATGGACTAGATGTGGGGGTGAGAGAAAGAGACAAGGCAGAAATGTCTCCCTGGTATTTGGTTTGAAGAGTGGGATGGACAGTGATGCCATTTCCTGAGATGAAGAAGAGAGAGAAGAGTTAGTAATGTTGTATTTATTTGGGGCCTCTTGGTAGGAGTTCATTAAAATTTTGTTTTAGATATTTCAGGCTTAACGTGTCAAAGAGACAGTTAGATAAACATGTTAGAGGTCAGGAGAGGGTCTGGAAATTTAAATTTGGGAGTTGTCGGTATCTACAAATAAAGGACTTGGACTGGAGGAGGTCAGCTGGGGCAAGATGGTAGGCAGGGTTGGGAAGAGGGCTGAGGCCTGAGCTTTGGGCAAAGAAAGAACTTGAGATTGGGCAGAAAGGAAGAACCAGCAAAAAAGACTATGTAGGAACAACCTTGGGGCTCCTGAGTGGTTCAGCCAGTTAAGAGTCCAACTCTTCATTTTGGCTCAGATCATATTTTCAGGGTCATGAGATTGAGCCCCACATTGGGCTCTGTGCTGAAAATGGAGCCTGCTTAAGATTCTTTCTCCTTCTCTCTCTGCCCCTCCCCCACCTTGTGTGCACATGCATGTGTGCACACATGTTCTCTTTCTCTCTCCCTCAGAAAAAAAAAAAAAGAAAGAGGAAGGAAGGAAGGGAGGGCAACCCTCAAGGTAGAAGGAGACTGAGGAGTGGAGGGCCCTAGAAGCTAAGAGGAGTGTTTCTAGAAGAAATCATCAACATCACCATTATTACAGGTGACGTCTTGAGCCCTGCTGTGTCTGTACTAAGTGTAAGACATGACTTACTCCTGGAATTCTTACCATCCATGAGATGGAAATCATTATCTCCATTTTCATGTGTGGAAGCTGATGCTTAGAGAGGGTACCAAATGATTAGTGCATTTTTAGGAATGACTGAACTCATCTACATCCATCCTTTTGCAAACTGTGCCCACGCCACACTCCTACAGCCTACCTAAATGGAAAACAATAGGAGCAGAAGACCACACTCTTCTTTGAAACCTAGCTCTGCAGGTGCTGCAAACAGTATACTAGCTCACAGACGACTGGGGCTCTCCTTAGAGCTTGTTGTCTAACCCCCAGCTTCCCACCCCTGGGATTTACCACAGGAGTCCAGGGCCGTCCCCCTGCCACAGTGCTGGAACACAGTGACCAGCAGCTGGGGCGATTAAAATGAGTCACTGCTGCTGTGCCAGAGAAGTGCTGAGTGATTTGCAGCTGGTGACAAATGGATGATTGGCCACCCAGATGCAGTGTCTTAGATGAAGTGGCCTCATCAGTAAAATTGTTGCATGTGGCCAGAGCTATTTACCCTGGTCTGGGAACCTTGATGCGTCATCCCAAGTGAGCCTCTCTCTGAACATAGCTCAGCTCAGTAATTAGCCAAGATGGACTTTTGTTTCTCCGAGTAATTTAGAGGCAGGCCATCTGAATTTCTGCCTTCACACCCATGTTTTCATTACTTTTTAAAAATAGCCATTTGAAGCAGATGACAAAGGGAAATAGGTTGAGCTCAGTGACCTCTTGAGCTCAGCTGAATGAAGGCACACAGGAGGTGTCCCTACAGTCCCCTTCCTCTTGGGGATGACAGGAAATGCTTTTGAAATAAAGAAGAATGTCCATATCCAACTCCTTGTCAGAGAGGTCCTAGAGAGTAGGTTGATGGGATCAAAAGTTGATTGCTTTTTAATAACTTTCCATTCCCCACATCCCAAGGATCTGCTTTCCTGAATGTCCCTGGTCATGGTGTCTGCTCCCTCACCTCCAGGCAGGCATTGTTCCTCACAACATCTGCATTACCTCCATCCTGAAATGCTTACCCTGTGCCAGGCACTGTGCTACATGTCCCATTTGTATTTTCCTTTTTAATTCTTGAAAATGCCTTGAGTACTATTACTTAATTTTGTAAAGAAACAAGCACAAAGAGATTTAGTGACTTGCCCAAAGTCACACAACCAGTAAGTAACAAGGCAGGACTCCATCCTGCTTTGTCTGACCCCTGCGTCCATTCTCTTGACCAGTGCCCTCTACTTTCTCCCTGAGGATAGCACAAAAGTAATTGTCAAATGAATCATTCTAATATTTTACCTAGGTGTTTATGTGGAGGTGCTAATAACTACATAGATGTCAAGATATTTCTTGACTACTGTAGCACATTAACTTAAATCAAAAGTCTCTGACATTCACAGTAGGATTGAGGGAAGGAGGCAGCAAAATGTGGCCCAAGGCCAAATCCAGCCTGCCATGAGTTTTTATAATTAAAGAATTTTATTAGAATACGGCCATGTGTGTGTTTTTACATGTTGTCTGTGCTTTCACACCACAACAACAGAGATGATAGTACATAAGGCCCTCAAAGCCTAAACTATTTACAACCTGGACTTGTACACAAAAAGTTTGCCTATCCCTCGTCTAGAGCAACAAATCCAAGCTGAGAGATTAGAAAGAAACAATTAAAGGCCTGCAACAAATCCTAATCCATGATCAGGACAGGAAATATCTGTCAGAACCAGAAAATGATCCAATCAGAGCCTAGTTATCCTCTATTAGCATCATCTTTAATCATGTATTTAGTGTCTTATTAACAAAAGGAAAAAAATATATCATTTGAAAGAAGAGACAGCTTATGGCCAACATCAAGAGCATGTCAGAATCCATTCACCCAGTAGGCATGAACTGTCATTTGAGCATTGTCCTCTCCCATAGCCCCTGCTCCCATGGATCACCAAACCCTGTTACTTTGATCTCTTCATCTCTTCAGCCAGCCTTCCCCTCCCAATTTCTGTGTGCTCTGTTCTATCGAGTTCAATCCAGCATCATCTCTGTTCATCAATAATACCATAATAATCATCGCAACATCTTAAAAAAATCATTACAGCAGTGTGGTTAGAACAGTAATAGGAGAGTGATTGTAGTGTGATGGGAAAACAGAAGGGGTTGCTTAGTGCCTTGCTGGCAATAATTGGGAAGTTTATAGAAGAGATAATACCCCACTACCTCCTCCATTTACCTCTATCTACTGAGCCTTTCCTACTCCCACACCTATTCTGCTTGGCAGTCTCCTACTTATACTCCAAAACCTAGCACAGTTTTCTCCTTCTCTGGTAACTCTCCCTGACCCCTGCCAGCAAAGTAATTATCAAGCCTTTCTGTGTCCTCTTAGTGCTACTTTCTTACTTGTCACATAATTGAGATAGTACTATAATTACCATTTATGACATTAATGTAAGATGGTGATGATGGCTGTACTGAGGGCCTACTATGCTCCAAACACCATATGAAACACTTGCAGAGAATCAGGGTATCGGACCCCAAAGCTTGTGTTTTAATCACTAGGCTACATTGCCCTCCCATCTTCCCCATGGAAGGCAGAGACTGTGGTGTATTCACTTTTATCTCTGTAATGCCCAACAGTGCCTGCCATACAACAATGCTTATAAAATGAATGAATAATAGTATGGTACACATTTCTAAAAATTCCTATCCATTGGTCACTCAAACACTAACCTAGGTGCTGCTGTGAAGAGATTTTACAGATGTAATTTGAAGTCCCAAATCAGTTGATTATAAGGTACAGAGATTTTTCCAGGTGGGCCTGACCCAAACAGATGAGCCCTTTAGAAACAAAGGAGGGCACATCATGCAATGAGCACTGGGTGTTATATGCAACTGATGAATTGTTGAACACTACATCTGAAACTAATGATGTACTATGTGTTGGCTAATTGAACATAATAATAAAAAAACTTAACAAAAAAATAAAAATACATAAAAAAAAAAAGGAAACAGAGTTTTCTCCAGCTAGTGGAAGTCAGAGAGCTTCAAAGAAAGAGGAATTGCCACACTATTACTGGCTTGAAGATGAAGGAGACACGTGATGCAGAATGCAGGCAACCTCTAGAAGCTGAAAGCAGCCCCTGGCTGACAGCCAGCAAGGAAACAATGATCACAGGGAGGTAAATACTGCAAACAACCAGTAAGCTTGAACAACCCGAGCTCCATATGAGAACCAGAGCCCCAGCCAACACCTGCTTTCAACCTGGTTGAGAGCCTCAGCAGAGACTCTGGACACCCTGATCCAGACTTCTGATCTACAGAACTATAAGACAATGAATGAGTGCTGTTAGAAGCCACTAAGTTTGTGGTGATTTGTTGTGCAGTGAGAGAAAACAAATACAAAGGAGGTTTCCAATTCTGTGGAGATGCTGGTGGTCAGACTGCTTTCTGTAGCTCCCACATGTTCCACTGAGCTTTACAAGAAATGAGTGTTGGTTGTGATCCAACACCAGGGAGATATGGGTGGAGGAAGTCCATGCCCATCTAGAAATCAATCAGAATCTGGCAAGGGAAGTAATGTTCTACAGTGGGTAGAGTGCTGGATGAGAAATATGAAGTCCTGGGTCCTACTCCCCGATTTGCCAATGCCTCACTCCGTGACCCTGGATAAATCACCTTATGTCTCACAACTGTAGATCTTTCATCTGTGAGATGGGGATAGTCATCCCTCTCCCATCCATTTTACAGGACTGTAAATATAAGATCAAGTAAGATAAAGAGTCCAACAAGCCATAGAATTTGTGACCAATTCTAGGGGAATATAGAGATTCCTCAATTGCTTAGGTACTTTGGGGAAGAGTTGTGCCAAGCTACAAGACTAATAAAATTCAGGTGACTAGGCATACCTCCAAGGGCCAGATCACAGCTATTCCTTCCCTACTAAGGAATTTATCCTGTAGCTCCCAACCAGAATAATCCTCACAAAAATATATGCCTCATGTTTCAACAGCGCTTTTTAAAGTGATTTTGCCTCTACCATTTTAATTCCAATAGCTTTTATCAGTTAAAGGAAAAGAAACAACTAAGTCTAGTACTGAAAGTTTTGGTTTCTCACCATGACATATGGTTAATCTCACCCATTACACAGAGAAGAAGACTGAGGCCCAGCTGGGCAGGCAACTTGCCAAGGTTATGGCTGGGGCTGGTTAATGAAAGAGCAAAGACACTCATTCCCAGTCATGGCCTTTATTAATTCCAGTTCCCTACTTTTGGTATGGAACTGGGAAAATACAGAGTTCGTGGATAGAGGCCCAGCTTTGCCTGTACCAGGTCTGAAATGAAGAAGGGCGTAGCCTTACACTCAAGTTCCTATCATGTGGATCAAATGCAAATGAAGCATTGGAATCAGGTCACATTTTGAAGAGCCTCCCCGTGACCCTCTAGTTATTCCATGGATGACACTTGCTGGCTATTAAACAATAGACTCCTTCTTTGCTATCTTTATTAAGTAGGTGGGGATGTGGGGAATAGTGTGCAGGATAAGCTGCTCTCAACACCTAGCAGATAAATATTAATTAAAGGAGAACAGGGAAGAAGGAGCCATTGGCTTGGAACTTTCTTGGGAGGGCTTTGAGTTTCACTAGATGATCCCCAACTTGGGATACCTTAGCTAGGTCTCTCAGTTCAGTCATGTTGGAAAAGGGGGTAGCCATCCTGAACACTTGGTTTGAGGCTATGACTCCAGGCATCCTGGGCTATAAGTAAGTTTGGATTCTCTTGGCCCTGAAAAATATGCCCAATCTCTAGAATCCAATGTGAATAGAACTGACAGGTTATGAGAGAGGTGACATTCATGTATTCATTGTTATTGAGGCCCACCCTGTGCTAGGTGCTATAAGGTTCTTTACTCTTGTGGAGCTTATGATCCAGGGGAACAACAGACTATCAACAATCACACAGGGATCAGATTTCAACTGCAATGTGAGCTGTATGGGGCTCTGAGATTAAGTCTGAATGCTGAAAATGTACTGGGTAAGGTGAGGTCTGAAGGATGAATAGTGTTGATGCAATAATCACGGGGAAGAGTGGCATGTGATAAGGGTGTGAGTCTTTTGAGTAGGAAGAACCAAACAAAGCCCAATGTAACCAGAGTACAGAGAGCATGTTGTGGAGACACTGGAGAGCAAGGCAGGGACCAGACCACACAGGGCCTTGAGGGTCACCAATGAGTTTGAATTTTATTCCAAGTGTAAGAGAAGGGCTTTCATGGATTTTACACAAAGAAGCAACATGATACAATTAATATTTTCATAAAGATCACTTAGGCTGATTAGGCAAAGGAATGGGAGGACAAGGGGCTGCTGCATGGCGGGAAGTCTAGTTTAGATGCTACTGTGGTCACTCAGACTTGGGAAAAGGGCAGCATCTTCAACACAGCCCTGGAACACTGCTATTTACCACCTCCTAAGGCAAAAGAGCACTGGATTAGTTATCAGAAGACTGGTGTGATTTTGAGTACAGATGTATACTAGTCTTGGGGCATGGGGAGAATAGTTTTGCCTTTATGGGTCTCATTTTGCTTGACTGCCCAATGGAAGCCATGCAGCCTGGTCTACCTACTTATGATTTCAAATCACAGAAACTCAGAGATGGGAGAGATGGGAGGAGTATGGAGAAGGCTGACCCCTTGTGATGTTTGACCTTTCCTCTAAGTAGACTTACGTCCCTAGCACTTTGTACCTGGGGGGGACTAAGAGTGGGCACAAGATACAGCATCTCTGTAAATGGTCTACCACTTGAACATCTTCAGAAATGGGGAAACTCACTCTCACCCTCAGGATAGCCAACTCATTGTTGCACCACCCTACCCATCAAATACCCACTTCTTTGTATTTAGTGTTTGTTTTCCTGAAACTTCTGCCAAATACTCCTAAATCAGGTTTCGTGGTACCAGCCTCATGTCAGTCCTTCAGTGAACACCTCTCTCTGCGTCTTTTCTTCTGGTCCCCTCCTCCTGCAGCTATTCTTCACATAACATAGCTTTGCTCCACTCTCCTGGTCTCATTCCTTTAAACAAATTTCCTTTTATTTCCGTTTTAATGTGAAGCATCTAAGAACATTATTTTCCATATAACAAGCAATAACAAATATTTGTTGAATGTTTTGAAGTGAGCACTGTCTGCGTAGAATGAAAAGGAGCCTCCAAGAAATGGAAACAAACTGAACACACAGGAACATGGGAATAACACAGAGAAGGTCAACCAGAAGGTTGAGAGCAGTGTGGAATAAGGAAGCAAGCTAGCAGGCCTGGGTTCTGCTCCTGGGTCAGTGTGATTTGAGACTCAAGTTTCTTTATCTGTAAAACTTACGGGTTGGATTGATGATTTGTTTGGTTGTTAAGCATAAGGTTTTAGTTAAGCACTGTCACCTACTGAAGGCTGAGCTTGAGGCTGTCAAGGCACATGTTAGAAAGGATATAAAGTTACAGTAGCTCCAGGATGACACTTCCTTAACAAATTGAGCTGGATGGAAAGAGAAACAGAATGCAAATAACTTTATCACTATATGATTTGGTATAACTGACGCCGTGTCTGTCGACCACATCAAATTACCCCATAAGACATCGACATCATTTTGAAATATCTTTGGGAAAATGTTCTAGAATTGGAAATCTCTTAGCCAAATGTGAAAGATCACAGTAGAACTCTTAACTAATCCTATTTCTCTTCATTGTTGGGCATAAGAGGAGAATAGGACTCTAAGAAGAAGATCAAGGATCGATTTCTCACCTCATTTATCATTATCATAGTTGCCATTTTGATCCAGTACAAAATATTCTTTGTCTTTCATTTCAGCCAAACTCTTTCTCGTGGTAGAGGGGAGCACTGTGCCTACCCTCAACAGTGACATTCCCCTGAAGTGGCTAGAGTACAAGTGTTCTCATTCTGTCTCCAAACCATTCTCCCTTCCTTTCCTTCTAGTCCGTCATTTTGGTGACCTTTGATGATCAAAAGAACAATAATGAGAAGGCAGTCTGGAAACATTTCTGAACATGATCAAATGTGTGCATCACGTGTGTAAATGCATTTGTACTCATATATGTGTGCACAAACATTTGGTGTGTATGTAACTGCATTTAAAAGGATGTTTGTACATGTGTATGATTTTGTGGACACGTGTTGACATATCTGTCTTTGTTGGTATGTGTATTGATGTATATGTATGTGTGAAAGTGGTGTGAATATATGCCTGTGGGGTTTTATCACCCCTGAAGAATAGCAACCACATAGGTCTTTATCTGTGTTAAGGAACAAAATGCCAACAAGAATCTCTCTGACATGAATTCTTGCATCTAGCTGACAGAGGAGAAGGGTGTAATAGGGTTTGACAGCTCTGCCGACAGGGCTTAGGCTGGCCCTTGGCCCTACCCCATAGCCTTCTGCAGTTGATGTCTATGCTTCTGACACCTCTTCCCTTTGGCCTGCAGGTCCCTGTCTGGCCGCATTGTTGGTGGTGTCTGGTGGTTCTTCACCTTGATCATCATCTCCTCATACACAGCCAACCTGGCTGCCTTCCTGACCGTGGAGAGGATGGTGTCTCCCATCGAGAGTGCTGAGGACCTAGCGAAGCAGACGGAAATCGCTTATGGGACCCTGGAAGCAGGGTCCACTAAGGAGTTCTTCAGGGTAGGAACATCCCTTGTCCTAAGGCACCTTCACAAAAGGGAACCACTACTGTCATTAAAATATCCTCACTAAGGAGCATGTGATTATAGGCAACCAGGGCAACTGTTTAACTCAGTACAAGTCAGGGAAACCAAACCCAGAGCATTTCTCAGCTTTCTACAAATCCCAGAGAAATCTACATTTCTATATTTGTGATAACTTCAAAGCTCTTGCATTGAACCAGATTCCTTACATATTCCAGACTGTGCCAAGTTCTCTGAGGGCTGCAAAGGATATGACATGCAGTTCCTTCCCTGCTCCCACACATACTTGCAATCTAATTAGTAATTGATTAGGATCAGCTTAGGGACAAAGTCCAGATCTTTGCCCTCTATGTCCCCTCCTTAGAGACTTGATGAATAAGAAGATGGTATATGGGAAACAATTACTGGAACAGGTGGTCTATTTAACAGTGCCAGGAGAGAGAAAATGTGAAGTGAGAGTGGAGGTGGTGGAGACAGCATGTGACCGGAGACAACAAGTGAAGGCAGAGGAGCAGAGAGCTTAGGAGCCTAGGGTCAGCCAGACCTAGGACCGGAACCTGGCTCCATCCTTGTTCTCTGGCCCTTAGCCTCATTGACATTATTTCCTCATCTATAGAGTCTGGAGAATAATATCTACCTCAAGGGTCATTATAAGATTAAAAGAGATGAGGCATCTAAGACACAAGGCTCTATTTCCTGTTAGGGCTTTGGGGTATAGGCATTTGGGAGCCACTTTGGTGGAAGAGTAGGGATCTGTAGCCACAAACATTGACAACATTTCTAGGCACCATGAAACGGGCAGACCTGGTTGGCTCATTACATTCCAGGCAAAGGGGACAACTTGAACCAATGCCCCAAAGCAAAAAAACCTGGAGTTCCCTGGACTTTAGACATGTTCATCCTAAAAGTTGAACAGATAACACATGGAGTTACCATGTTTTGATGAAATAAAAAAATGATAAACAATTGCTACCGCTTACCTAGCACTTACTATGAATCAAGCCCTGTGCTAGCACACCTTGTGTGAATTATCTCATTTAATCCTCTCATTAGGGAGGAGTTAGAAATTTATTGTCCCCGTTTCATATATGAAGCTCAGAGAAGTAAAAGTAATTGCCTGAGGTCACACAGCTAATAAGTAGCAGGAGGGGACTAGACAGCAAGCTTGTACCTTGCTTCAGGCAAGGGATAGGGATCCTGTGCTGACCTACCAGGTTCTCACTGCAGCTTCATGGAGCAAACCTCTGACCCAGGGTGAACCCACAGAGTGATATGCTCAGTTTCCTGATCATGGGCTTGGTGTTCTATATGACAAGCAGAAAGGGGACCAAAGTCTTAACAATCACTGATCCAGTCTCCAAGCCTAAAATCATCCACTTTCAATATATTGGAGCAAGAAGGTAACTCGGAGGTCACACGGTCAGAGTCTGTCATTTTAGAGAGCGACATGACTTGCTTAAGCTTATCCAACCAGCTAGTAGAAAAACCTCCTATAATCTCATCATAATTCTCTGACATTTTTAGCCTGCAACCAAAATGTGAAGATGTCTGATATTTGTCCGTATAGCCAGTCCTATGCCCCAGGCCTACTGATGAAGTTGGGGAACAGCCAATTCACTTAAGCATTACATACCCATGTTCTCATCCCTGATATCTGAGCACATCCATCCCCAAAGCACTTTCCCATCCATGGTCTCATTTATGTTCCATCTGTGACCTATGGCAAAACAGGGGTTATATGTCCATTTTGTGGACAAGAAATTGGAATTCAGGGAACCATAACAAGTGTTGAGGATGAACACAAAATTTGTTTCCTCATTTCAGCCCAAGCATTCTTACCGCTGAACCACACTGTCCTAATGAGGTGGTGTCATTAACTAATTTTTTTTTAAAGATTGCTCAGGTTATTAGATGGACCCATGGACAAATCTAGTCTAACATTTTCCTTTTGTAGTTGGGGAAACTAAGGCCCAGAGAAGAAAATGGGCATACCCTAGCTACTCAGAGGCACGGCTAGGACTTATGACTTGAAAGTTCTCTGTTAATAACTATGTTAATTGACATATTTCTATTTCTTGTCCAGAGCACACTGTTAGGCATCTAGAAACAAGGCAATGTGTATTCTACAAGCTCTGTTCACTCACCAGGCCTACTGTGCTGGTGACAATAGGTTGTAGTTCATGTGCTAACTCTGGTCTAGAGTTCAATGTTGAGAGGTGACTCTGAGGGCATATCTGGGCACAGTGTAAAAGAATTCCTTGACTGGTATCAATATCTGTCACATATATAGGAAGGAAAACTGGTCTCAAGCCAGCCATATATTGGGCATTCTTATCCTAAAGTAAAACCCAAAGGAAGGGCATAATTATTAGTAGTAATTGCACCATTTATGGAACACCTACTATGTGCCCGACACTGGGTCATGCATTTTACCTTTGTTGTCATATAATCTCCATGGCAACACTGTGCAGTGGTTGCTATCATCACCAATGTCAGGAGAGGAAGACTGAGGCTCAGAATGTTATGTTACTTGCCCAAGATCTCCCAGCTAGTAAGATCTAAAGCCTAAAACAAGGGAGGCAGCTGGTTGCAGTGAAAAGGCAAGGGTGTACAATCAGGAGACCTGGGTTCTACTCCTGGCTCTGCCACTAAGGAGCTACATGACATTGGAGAGTTCACTGCCACACTGTGGGACTCAGTTTCTTTACCTGTAGAAAGAGAGCACTGACAAGATGTGCCCCCATGAACCCCTCCCTCTCCGTGACTTTGACCCTGAGAATTTTCCCACTAGGCCTTTGGTGGGTAGGGAGACAAGATCATCCACCACCCCCATAAGGCAGAAGGAAGGGATGGTGAGATAAGGATTCTTCTATCCCAGTCTCTGAAAAAAGTCTAGCTTGTAGTCCCCATGGCAGCCCAGTGCTTCTTGGCAGCCCCAACCCAGAGTCACTTAATCCTCCATCGACAGTTTAATTAAGATGTGTGAAGGGCTGTGAGAGCTGCAGATGACAGGAGAGATCCAAGAACAAATACCCCAAGTATGCTTCCAATCTTCCCTGCACTCATACTGCCTTCACATCCCTGGAGATGAGATTTTCCTGATAGCCTGCTCTGAGCGGCTATGAGCACAGCCCTGGCATTTGGGGCACTGGGGTGAGGCTGAGAGCAGACATATTAATTTTCTGCATACTGTTGCCCAGAGGGCTCTTCAGCTCTGCCTGTCAGCTGCCCCTTTCCCTGCCATGGCCATCCTGTCAGGTCAAATTGCATCTTGCCATTGCCTTGCTATGTGTTTTGTTAGGTTTCTGCCTGGAAGATCATCTGCATATCTGGTCACAGCTGAATTTATACATTCCTCTGTTTCCTGTGAGAGAATATGACATACATTATAGATGCTCTGATTGGTTCTGGGTATTTCCTCCCCTAACTTTGAAATTCTCCCTCCCTTTGCTCCTTTCTTTCTTCTTCTTCCTCACATGGACATTGTTGCTTGAATGATGTATCTTCATGTAAAGAATCAGGTATTTCAAGCCCACAAGGGACTCAAAGGTCCCCATGCCCCAACCCCTCATGGAACAGATGGGGAAAGACTAGAACCCAGGCTCCTCACTCCCAGTCCAGCGGCCTTTCCAGATGGTCAACCATACTATAAAGCACATCATCTCATTGATCTAATTATAGACTCTACCAAATGCCTCCCTGAAATTCTCAGTAACTATTTCCATTAACTTTCCCTTGAGACCAGAATTTTTCTAGGCCCAAATATCTCTATAGATCAGTTGGTTCAAACAACAACATCTATCAATATTTTGCTAACACTTGATGTTGATATCAAGGAAATAAACCTGATATTTGTATGCAAAGAAAAATGATGCACTGTGTGTATGGTCATTTTATACTAAATGAATCTTAATCTGTGTATTAACCACTAGATTACATGAGTTGCATGACTCTAGTGTTGCCTTAAAAAAAAATTGCCTCTTATGTGTTTAACACTTGTCCATTTACAAAGCCAGACTCCAGTACCCCTAAATACGCCTACCCTTTGCAAAAAGGATGCTCTTTAAAAAGAGCATGTCATATGACCTCACTGATATGAGGAATTCTTAATCGCAGGAAACAAACTGAGGGTTGCTGGAGTGGGGGGTGGGGTGGGAGGGATGGGGTGACTGGGTGATAGACACTGGGGAGGGTATGTGCTCTGGTAAGCGCTGTGAATTGTGCAAGACTGTTGAATCTCAGATCTGTACCTCTGAAACAAATAATGCAATATATGTTAAGAAAAAAAAAAAGAAGAAGAAGAAGAAGGTAGCAGGAGGGGACGAATGAAGCGGGGGAAATCCGAGGGGTAGACGAACCATGAGAGACGATGGACTCTGAAAAACAAACTGAGGGTTCTAGAGGGGAGGGGGGTGGGAGGATGGGTTAGCCTGGTGGTGGGTACTGAGGAGGGCACGTTCTGCATGGAGCACTGGGTGTTATGCACAAACAATGAATCATGGAACACTTCATCTAAAACTAATGATGTAATGTATGGGGATTAACATAAGAATAAAAAAAAATTTTTTTTAATTTAAAAAAAAAATAAAAAGAGCATGTCAGATGAGAGGGATGACTTGTGGTCCTGGGTTGTGGGCCTTGACTAAGGGCCTACTGTGTGCAAGGGTAAACTCTGTGAAGGACTCACAGAAGGGAAGATGCCCCCCTCCTTCAAATAGTATCCACATACTTGAGACCTATGCACAGCAAGGGTGTCTCCACTGGACCTGACGGTCCAGTGAGTACCTGCACAATGTGTCCTAGAGGAATATGAGCCCTCACAAGTGAGAGCCACAGAGGCCATAGAGATCAGAATCACCTGGGGAACTTCTGAAAAAGATTTTTTCTAGGCTCCACCCCAGATTGCTGAGTCAGAATCTCTAGGTTTAGAGGAGGGGCATCTTAATATTTACAATTTCTGCACATGACTCTGGTGCCCACTAGAGCTTGTGAACTATTGTCCTTGAAACTGAAGTGGCCTCAGAATACATAGGATTTGTTCTGGTCTGTGGAATGACTAGTAGGATGTGGCTGGAGGGAACAAGTGTATCCAGTGAAGGAAACAGCCTAGGCAAAGTTCCAAAGAAGGGAAGGTTCAAAATGAGTTCAGGAGGAAGGGAGGGAAAGAGTTTGGCTAGATTTAGAGGCTTTTGAAATGTAAACAGGCTACAATATTAGGCCTCAAGTTATTAGCTTTATCAGACAACAATTTACATTCTGAGATCTGTCTTGTAATATGACTCATGATCCAGAAATTCCTCAGTGTTGTCCTCCAATAATGAAATCAGATTCCACTGATATTCAGCTCTCCACTTCTGGGCAGTATAAACATGGCCTTCTTGAACAATAGATAGGTTCTATAATGTCTTTAGAAGCTAGACAGGGTCCCATTTCTTCAATCTCCCCATATAGAAGGAGAATAAAATTCAGCAGTAATTAAAAGATTCTGAGCTATTCTGTTCATTCTGTATTTGCAAGATATTTGTACTTTGGAACCTACTGGTACTAATTAGAGCCTCTTATTTTGCAATCACTCATAATTTGTTTCTTCCTGAGCTAATCTCGCTCATGAATGTGTGATCAAGCTACACTCAGCTCTTCATTAGTGTGTGTGCCGACCTCAATTCCAAGCACAGCCAGCACTTAATTCCAGCTTTGTTCCTGTCCCCTTCCAGAGGTCTAAAATTGCCGTGTTTGAGAAGATGTGGACATACATGAAGTCAGCGGAGCCATCAGTTTTTGTGAGGACCACAGAGGAGGGAATGATCCGAGTGAGGAAATCCAAAGGCAAATATGCCTACCTTCTGGAATCCACCATGAATGAGTACATTGAGCAGCGGAAACCCTGTGACACCATGAAGGTGGGAGGTAACTTGGATTCCAAAGGCTATGGCATTGCGACACCCAAGGGGTCCGCCCTGAGGTAAGTAGCCAAGATTTGCTTCCTTGGTACTCCCTCTCCCCTCCCTACCTCAGGAATGAAGCTGCTGTGTCTGCCACATGGCTCCAGTGCCACAATGCGAGCTGTCAAGGGGGCTCTTCTTGGACAACTGTGGGCCTGGAAGATTCCAGTCACCCGAGATCTTCAACCCTGAGGTTGGAAATTGACCTGGGGGCCTCAGCTTGCTATGACTGTTGCTGCCCATGTGTTCCTCCCCACACCTCGCCTTACCCCTCCAAGTGTGAAACATCAATGAAACTTGTGTTCGTGTCATGTGATTTGTAACACACCATCCTTTACCAAACACTCCCATATCCAACTAGGCTATGAACAGAGTTCTCCAGCAACCTGGATTCTTTGAGAGAAGGTGGTTTGTAATGTTTGTCTCAAAAGAAACATAAACACATTGTCCAAATGAAAACTCAAGTAGTTTGAGTCCTAAAGCCTCTGGCTATGGCAATCAAAATAATACCAAATGAAGGGCAGCCCCTCTTCTTTGCCAGATACTGATTTCTTTTTTTTTTAAGATTTTACTTATTTATTTATTTATTTTTTTTTATTTGAGAGAGAGAGAACACGCATGCACAGTGGGGGAAGGGCAGAGGGAGAGAGAGAACCTCAAGCAGACTCTGCCCTGAGCATGGAGCCTGACGTGAGGCTCAATCTCATGACCCTGAGATCATGACCTGAGCTGAAACCAAGAGTTATATGCTTAATGACTGAGCCACACAGGTGCCCCCCAGATACTGATTTCTTTAGCAAGAAACAGGTAGTTCAGTAAAGAAGCAAAGTGGACTTTACTCTCACATAAAGAAGCTCTGGTATTCATTCCAAACAGCTAAGGTAGACTCCTGTAGACCTGGGGTCAAAAGACATAGATTTAATTCTTGGATTTACTACTCACTATCTTACCAAAGGTAAGGCATATCATCTCCCCAACCTTCAGTTTCCTCATCTGTAAAGAGAGGTTACTCATCCCAGCCCTTCCTAGGTCCAAGATAATTGTGAGTCCAAATGGGATAATCTATATAGAAGGTAACTGAAAACAGCACAGTATGAAGTAACCATGAGATGTTATGTCAATTTACGGAGGGATTAAGTCATTTTAGGGAAAGATAGTGTTCAAGGAAAAGTGAGAAGTGTTTAAAAAGGTTGCAAAAGGATGGAGAGGGGTTCCTAACCCATCTTGACATCCAGGACCACCTCTGCCTCCACATCTTGCATTAATTTCAGTAATATTGACCCCTGCAAGGTTCTAGGCACTAGGCTCGACCTGGAGCTACAATTTTGAACGAAACAGAAATAGTCTCTCTCCCTATGGAACTCTATTCTTGCAGGGAAGACAGTCAACAGGTGATTATTGTTTGATGGTTCATGACAACTATGACAGTTTCTGTGATCATTGACAAAAGGCAACCTAGAGGACACCTACTTCCAGCAATACAGCAGAACAAAACTCCCACTACAAAACCTACATATGCAGGATAAAGTTATGACAAACAGGCTTTTAAATGGAAGTTAGGAAATCCCTAGGCCAAAACAGGAAAAGTACATCAAAACCAGAGTAAAATGCATAAGCTGACTATTCAGGGGCTGCCTTAAGCAGGGCAAAGTCATAAATAATGTGACAATCTACATGAACAAGAATAAAAAATTTAAAAAAATACATCTAAAGACATAAAAGTAATGAAAAACATTTTTAAAAGAAAAAGACACTATCATAAGGGACCAGACATATTTAGAAAAATACCAATTAGAATTTAGAAAAGTAATAAAATCTCAGTGGAAGGGTTAAACAACAAATTAGTCAAAGTGGAAGAGAAAATTATTACACTGGGGAAAACAATGGAGATAATTCCCCAGAATATCACACAGAAAGATAAAAACCATGACAAAGAGGTTAAGAGACCTGTAAGAGAAAAACAAAATCCCAGGTACTTCTCCTGTGAGACAAGAAAGGACGGAGTAGAGGTAGTATTTAAAGGGAACTTTCCAGTATTTATGGAAAACGTTAAAAAAAAAAAAAAAAAGAAAACGTTAATACCCAGATTTAAAAGTTACGTGTCCCAAGCAGATGAAAATCAGCAGCTGATTCACTTGAAACTGCAGAACTATAAAGACAAAGAAGATTTCAAACATACTTAGAGATAACAGGGTCTAATCTGGTATGCAGGATGGGTGGGACGTGGCCAAGAAGGCTTTTCCAAGAATGTCTTTTCTCAAGCTGAACTATGACAGATTAATAGGAGTTAATAAGGTAATGTGAGGGGAGTAGAAGAGACAAGCAGTCCAGCAGAAGGAACAGCATGTGCAAAGACTCTAAGGTAAGGAATCATGGTACAGTTGATGAACTAAAAGAAGCCAAGTGCTCCTGGAACATAGGTAATAAAAAGGAGAAAAGGCTAAGTTGAGATTGCAGAATGACATAGGGAAGGATTTTATAAAGAATTTTTGTCCTTATTTGCAGAGTAATGAAAATACACTGGAGAATTTTAAGTAATTTTCTGAAAATGAGGGAACAAAGATATCTGGAGGAATACAAACAACAGAATGTACCTAATGAAGGGAAACCAAATAGCCTGGTATTTATCAATCATGCATTTTTGCCTGGAACAACTTACAAGAGTCTCTGTACAAGTTTAGACAAGGTTCAAAGGGGATCCAGAGGAGAGTGCTTGGCAAGGAAGACACTTTTATCTCAGAAACTTAAACAACACTACCCTAGAAAGGCCCAGAGTAGAGAATGAGCTCTTACAGGTCTCAGAACATCAATGATGCTGCAATACTACAATTTACTGAAGGCTTTATGAGTCAAGGATATTATTTGATCTAAATACTTGGATATAAAGTTAGGAAAACAAGGCACAGAGAGGTGACATGATTTGTTTAATCAATAGAGTACTTCTGTCACCACATCCCACATACTGGTGCCTAGAACAAGGTGACAAACTCAGAAAACATTAGATGTTTGAGTGACATGAACCTAAAGCTCAGGTCATCTGGCACTCAAATGACTTTCCACTATAGTAAAATCTACCATTGAGTGAATGCCTATTCCATGCTACACAGTGTGGTATATGCACTATCTTGTTTAAACTTCATACCTATGAAGTACCATTATCCCCACTTTACAGATGGGGAAACAGAGGCACAGATTTAAGTTACCTGACCAGGTTGACACAACTAATAAGAAAGTAGCCAGATTTCAAGCTCAGATAGTCTTATTCCAGAGCCCATGCCTGTGACTTACTCTAATGCTTCACTGGGCTTTATGACTGACAGCACCATTAAGGCAGGAGACTGGACTTACGTCAGGTTCCTGGTACCTATTCTCATGGGTCAAGCAATAGCCAACAACTGAAAAAAGCTAAAAAACAAATGTTTGGAGCCCAGAGCATCCACTCACTACTGTGAAGACAAAAGGTGATAGTGATAGTCATTTTAATGCACCAAATACCACTTCTTTGAGCAGTAACACTGCTTTAATGGGTTTTGCATGCCCAAAGATTCTTTGGGGATAAATGTTGAAAATAATTCAACTCTGTAACAAAGAAAACCCTATTTCTTGCTTACATCCTATAAGATATAACAAGCTATTTACTGATTTTGAGAAAGCAAAAGAAAGGGAAAGAGAAATGAAAAGGAACATATTCCAGATATAGATCACTGATGGTGGATATGCAAGTCAAGAATACCCAACTGATGGCCCCTTGGCCCAGCTCTCTCCCAGTGCTCCATTCTCTCCAGTGACAACTTTTATGATAGTCATGGGGTCTCCTGACTCAAAACCAGAAGAGTAATGTTCATCCTAACAGGACCATGAGTTTCTGACCTAGGAAAATCCCTTTTCCCTCTATGGGATTCTCCCTCTCATCTCTGCATTAAAATGAATCATCCTAGCAACCAATAGTGTAGAAGTTCCATGAAACATAGAATTGCAAAATGGTTACAGAAAATATGAGTGCGCACGTGCGTGCACACGCACACACACATGCACACACATACATACACACACACACACACACACTCCAGCCAGGGTTCCATCTTATCTTGGCCTCACATGCCCCAAAGGGTGCCATTTCCCCAAGGCATGGTCAAATACCAAAAAGTCATGGCAACCCAAATGTCACGCAGACCTGTGTGCCTGCTCCAGAAGTCTTCGATCCACTGCTTTGATCCCAGGAACGCGTTCTGCATGACAGAGGTTGGAAGTAAGGAACCAGTAAGATGTGGTAGCTGTTTACTGCTTCCTCCAGTCCCTATTTAAAAGGAGCTTATATGTGCTCAAGATAATATTGCAGCAGAAATCAATTTTAATTCAGATTATTTAGAAGTACAGCAAATACTTTTTAAAACACTGTTCAGCCATTCACAAAGCTGCGAGCTCTGCAAAAGTCTTTAGAGAAAGCTGCTTCAGCACATTGCAGGCATCATCACAGACTTCCCTTCTGCCCTGTAAAAGTGGGGCTTCCACAGCCCTCAGAAGCAGGTGTGCTCCAGGTTCAGTGCCTGTGCCTACATCAAAAACGAGTTCACTGGCAGCCCTTCTCCATCACTTGCTCTCCATAAAGTCAGACCTCACCATACCTACAGGGCATTCAGCCCCTTCTAGCCTGCCTGGAAAAAGCTCCAAGTTCCTCCAAGGCAGATCACCCAGCTCTGCGTCAGAAGGTTGGAGAACTGATATCTAAGGTCCAACTGTTCCTCTAAAACTTGCCAAGTGTACTTGGCAGAAACCAGGCCATGGTCCCTACAGAGTGTTAAAAGGCTGTGTTAGTGACAGAATGGTGTTTTTGTCTCTTCTGCTCTGGAAACAAATACTCTGATGAAGTGAAGTAGTTCGATGCTTGATTTTCCATTTGGACAGGTGGTGTTTCTTTGAAACAGATGCTGTTTGTTGGCTGTCACTGCATGTTTGGGGCTGGATAAGGGGCTGAATTATGTTTCCAAAGCCCTTAGGTTATGGATAAAGACCTTCTAAGCCAATGCCGGTCACTAGGGAAAGGCAATTGGTAAATCAACTAATTATGATCTATTGGGCCCCTTCATTGCCAACTAAATGTATTTGCTGGTCCAAACTGAAGTCTACTTTCTTTATTATGATGAATGGTATAAGAGTTAGAGATGATGTGTTCAAATTTCCTCAGTAAGGGGGCATGGCCCGTGTTTTACCAACCCAAGAAGGAAGCCACACCAGGTTGGCCTAAGTGAAAATCTCAACTAATGATTCTTCTTCACAAGACATTTACCAGGAATTTGATGGATTTGCTGAGTTATAGCCTAATCAGGACATTGGTCAAAGTCTGGTCTTTACCTTTGACCGTGGTTACTATGGAGTCTTTTCTGGTCTTTGTGATTGTGACTTGTTTGTCTTCTGTCATGTGTCTTGTCCATGCCAGATGTTTGGGCCAGGGGAACAGGTGCTCCCTCCTACAGCTTAGTGGATGATAGATGGACTCCCAGAAGGGTCTGAGATGTGGTCCCTGTGCTTTCCATTCATCTTCACAGATTCCTTTCTGAATATTTCCTCCACACAAGGTCCTGTGCACATGCTTTAGGGTGTAGCAGTGAGAGAGATGCAGTCCCAGCCCCTAAATTATGCATAACCAGATATGGTTCATGAGCAGAATTACACAGATGCCTATCATTCTACCCGGTGCCATAGAGTCAGTGACACCCAAAAGGAGGACAGTCAACATTTGAATAGGATTTGCAAAGGTTTTGTGGCAGAGGTAACATTTAACATAGGACCTGAAGAAATTGTGATAGTGAGAAGTGGGGATCAAGTGCTCCAGATGGAGGGGATAAAATGAGCAGCGGTGAGAAAACATAGGGCTTACTTTAGGAACAACAGAGACATCGTGGACCAAACAGGCTCCCAAAGATTATCCTGGCAGTGGTTTCAATGTGAATCAGAGAGAGGAGAATCACAGGCAGAGAGGTCATTTAGAAAGCTCTTGCAGTCATTCTGATAAGAGGGAATGAATGTGGTCACAGATCATAACAGGTTGGAGACCAATGGAAGACATGGTAGACTCTATGCTCTTCATCAGACATAACCTCTACTTGAAGGCTTGAAAGTCTCTAATTTCTGAGACTTCTGTGCTCTTTAAGGCCTGACCAGGTACAAACTGATTCTGGCAAGGACAGAAATTGGGCAGATATGGGGTTTACCTCCCACACAGACTTACTGCTGCTTCCTCAATTTCACCTCTGAGGTGCCTTGAAGATTCAGAAAGGCATTGCTGGGAGGGCTGCAGCAAGGATGGTGGAGGCTCCCAATCACTGTTCTCTGTCCCTGTTGCACTGACTCTATCTTGCCTGTATCTGGTGTTCTTGTTGTTGTTGTTGTTTGTTTGTTTGTTTTAAAGTTGGTTCCATGCCCAGCCTACTGAGCCCTGAGATCAAGACGTGAGCTGAGATCAAGAGTCGGACATTCAACCGACTGAGCCACCCACGTGGCCCAATGGTTTTTGTAATCAGACTTAAGTTCAAAATTGCTCACTAACATTTTAGTCACACTGGTATTCAACTGAATATATTTTTCTCCCTTTACACAGCCCTCTTCTGGGAAATATCTACTAAGAACTGCTTGTCTGTATTGGCATATGGCTGAAGGAGGGAGGTTAAGGCCATGGCTCAGGAAGAGATATCACAAGGTTTTGTGGGGAGCATGCCCACTTCCAGGGATTGAGGGTCTCCTAGTTGTTCACCTCAATGTTGGGACCTCGTGACATAATTACATCCTCAAGTTGGTTCAGTGGGCCTTTCTTGAACACTTTTTTTTTTTTTGCCTAATGCTGATCTGAGTGTTACAGAGGCCATCAAGAGAATTCTTTTTTAGAGAATCACAGTGATCCAGAATGTAATTGGGAAGCAAATAAGCAAGTGTTGTTTTGTGCAGTGTTGATCCTATTGCTCTAAAGAACATTCCCCAACTTCACTATGTGTCAAATTATTTAAGGAAGCTGTTTAAAAAGGTTCCTTTCTAGACTCTCATTCCTTAGATTTCACATTCTGCAGGTCCAGGGTGGGATCCAGGAATGTGCAATTTTAACAAGTCCCCTGAGCAATTCTGTTATAGGTAGACAGCAGCCTGTTTTGAGAAACAGGGCTAGAGGCCAGAGAAGAGAGATGGACAAGGTCTGAGAGACAGCAGCTTAGAAAGAGAAGGAAGGTTAATATGATGGGAGCGTGACAGGGAAACTGCACTGAATGGTGTCCAAACCATGGTCCTTAGAGTCGAGCAACCTTCATTCCAGGGCCATTACTTTACCTGCAGGTTGACCTCACTTGGTAAGTCATTATAACTTGATGAGCCTCTGTTTTCTTTTCTGTAAAAATGGAATGATAGTAATTCATTGCAGTTGCTCTGAGTTTTGATGAAACAGCACAAAGTGCTTGTCACAGAGGGTACTCATTAATGTTAATTCTCCACCCCTCCTCTCCTCCCATTAGACCTACCAAAAAGTCACTTTTGAATCAGATAACTTATTTTTTCCTTCTTTGAGAAATACACTGTGTTCATCAGAAATACACACGAACACCAGCCTCACCTCCCAGCACTGACTGCTTTAGAAATAAAATGTCTCCCTCTGAGAACAATTTGTGGTCCTCCCCCACAGAGAACACACTAAAAAAATAAAACCCTGATATTTCTTTCTCTCCCTCCCTCCCACCCTCCTCCCATAGGATAGTACTGTGCAGGGTCTGCTGCTGAGAATAAATACAGTATGTCCCAGGGAAATGACAGGCCCTTTCTATTGGTCCTTGCCTCCTGATGGGTAGCCAGGGATGTTTGTTGTCATGGTAACCCCATGAACTCTGTGACCCAGGTCGGGCCTGATCAGAGACAAAGCTCTCCGAGCAGAGAAGCTGGATTTGCCTGCATCCTCAGAAGAGCTGGAGAGAGAGGAAAAGAGGGAGGGAATGGGGGGATAAAAAAGGAGGGAGGGACAAAGAGAAGGAGAGGCAGAAAGAGAAAGTGTGTGTGTGTGTGCGTGCGTGCACACGCGCGTGTGTGTGTGTCTGAATAGAGACTGGAGGTCTGCTAAAGGAGCACTGCATCAATACAGAAGCTTCTCAGGTCAGCACACGGGAGATGGATTATAGAGCGAACCGAGAAATCCTCCTAGGAGATTGGCACAGCAGCCCAGTGTGAAAGTCCAGGCAGTGGGGGGGGTGGGGGGTGACAAGGGCTTGATTTAGCATTTAGTGGTGATAAGACCTATTGTTAACATCTATCGGGCACTGACTCATCCCAGGAGCTTCCACGAAATATTTGATGTGCATTAGCTTATGTAATCCTAACAACCCTGTGAAGGTAGTATTGTGTTCACCTTGATCGTATAGTTCAGGAAACTGAGGCATAGGGAGGTTATGGAACTTGCCCACGATTACCTGGCATGGAAATTGGAAAGCTGGATTTTCAACCCAGGCAGCCTGATTTCAGAACCTCTTCTCAGCCATTAGGAAAAAAAAAAAATGGATATAAGGACAGAAACTGTGAGGAAGAAATGATTATTCAGAGGATAAAGATCATTGATGGCCTCTCCCCCAAGACACACGGGTACAATTGCATTTAGTCCTACCCAAGCAATATGCGAGTCAGAAAGCTGTGGCCCCACAAAAGGAAGTAGCTCACTGTCGTGCGCTGCCTGAATTCCCTAGAGAGCCCTGGCCTCCCTTCCTCACCGTTTGCATAGGGGGGCACACGTATCCATCTCTCCCCAGGGTCAGGGCCCTACCACCGGTTGATGTCATTGTCCCATACCTAGAAATGGAAAAGGGTACATCCGATGCAAACTAAAGTTTCCTGCTGACCCAAGACAGACTGAACCAAAAACACTTCCAAAGATTTTCATGCTTCTTGAAACTCTATAGTGCTTTTGACTCCTTTCAACAACGACAACTCTATAGTCCTTTTGACCATTTTAGACTTGATTACCACACGCATAAAGAGGAAGGACACTTCATTCTTTCCACACCTAACGGTGTGCTGGGCATGCACATGCATTCAGTGCCCTAGGGATGTCCAGGCATGAGCCTTTCCCCTGCCTATGGATTTAGGTATTATCATTTCCCTTTCACCAGTTAGGAAGCTAAGATTCAGAGAGGTGACACTCTGCCCAGGTTCTCACTGTGATTTGTGGAATGCAGCCAAAGTACAAACCTGCCTCTTGAACCCCCACATCCCTACCTCTGTGCTGATGGAAGCACCCCTCACTGCCTTTGCTGCCTTTTAAGGTGGCATCTTTAAAATATGAGGGGAAGTGAGACACCAGGTGGCCTCCACAGCCAGAGCCCTCCATCCGGAAGCCCCGGGCTCTGCTGGAGATCCATGGTGCAGATGTACCGTGGAGGACTGTGGTAGAATCACAAAGGCAAAGGCACACTTACTCCTGTTACAGCTCTGTTCTTATCATGCCTGCTTGAGAAGCTCGTAAACGGCAGAGCAACACATTGAGGAGAGAAAGAGGAGGAAGGTGGACAGAGCAAGGTGGCAAGGAGGAATCCGGAGAGATGAACGGCCTGGGATGAATGGCGTTAACGGCCATGAGAACAACGGCCCAGCACGGGCTGTGATTTGCCTGCCGAAGCACTGCTTTCTCCCGCTGATATACAAATTGTATGTTGCTTTCTTTTAAGAAGCTGTTGCTGTCAAAAATAGCATCTTTTTTTTTTTCTCTCTCTCTCTCTCCCTCTCATCAGCAGCTTTCTTTCAGATGTGCCCACTGTTCTTTTCTAAGAAGGCAGATGCTGTTATACAAAGGCAGACCAAGAGGAAGAAGGTCTGGGTACCTGTCCCGGCCCTGACACTTGGGCCTTGTGGGCGTGGGAAGCGAATGTGCTTTGCTGTGGATCAGACTCTCATTCAGACCCAGCCTCCCATGCTCACAGCCTGTGTGATCTTGCCTATGGGCAAACAGCTGTATGGACCATCAGTTGAGTGTTAGGGCCCTGAAGTCAGGACTGAGAACAAATCCCAGGTGTGCCAGTTAATGGTAGGAGTCACTCAGACAAATTATTTCACCTTCCTAATCCTCAGTTTCTCCAAATACAACAACTGGAAATAACTAGCATTTACATTGGTGGTTGTTAAATAATTAAATGAGATAATATAAGGTGTTTAGCACAGTGCCTGGCACATACTCAAGTGGCTAAGAAAGGTTAACTCTCATTACTTAATCTCTCAGAAGCTTAGTTTTCTCATCTTCCAAATGGGAATCCTGCTATAAGCTTTGCAGGATCGTCTTGGAAATAAATGAAATCACTTATAAAGAGCTCATGGTGCATGAGTTCTTGAATATTAACCCCCTTTTCTCCCCCACTTCTTTTCCTTCTGCTTCCCCTTGACACTCATCATCTGTTCTGTTAGTTTGGGGATCTGACCCAAATAAGTGGTGATTGCCTTCTCTTAGCCAGACCACTCTCAGCTTCTTTTCATCGTAATGAATGGAATTTCAGGATACAAAGAGACAGAAATATCCAAATATACAGTTTTATTCTCCTTTCCACTCAGGGCCCCCCAAAGTTCAGCTAATAGCCATCTTGCTTCCATCCAGAGCCTGGTCTCTGAGGGCAGGCAGAAAGGAAGGGGAAGGGGTAGCCCTGAGCTGAGCCCCTGCACAGAAATTCTGGGCCATCTGTTTAGTAACATTTATAAATCACCCCATGTGCTGAGATCGTGGCTTGGTAATCACATCTAATTAGCCTCTTCCTCAGCCTCTTTCCCTCAGAGGAAAGGGGCAAAGAACCAGGCGAATCCCTAACAGAGGAGCCAACTTCCCCCTAATGAGATGTAGGTAGTAAGCCAGGGGAGTCTCCAAACAAAAGAGAGTCAGGCAGGCATATTTGCATATATTATTCATGCCTCCTCAGCACACACATCTAGCAGAAAAAGAGCATAATGACCTCTTAATCATATTCTCTATTCCAACGGAAATTAAATTTACTCCTTTGGATGAATGTAAAAAAAAAAATTCCATAGCACTATTCAAGCCAGTCTCCTTGGGGCCCACAAATACCACAACTTTTCCCCACCTAGTGTCTTTTCTTACTGCTTCCTTCTTCCTAGCTACATTTCAAAGTATGGTCCAGTGAAGCAAGGGCCAATGGTCTTCCAGAACCTAGCAGAAAATTTAGCATGTAGACAACTCCTATTGATTGTTTGTCACACTGACCGATTCCTACCCGGCCAACTTCCAGGTGTATGGTGACTTTTTGAGCATGTTATAAAATCGGTTGAAGTGTCTGGTCTTGTGTAGTTTCATGAGAACCAGGAAATACTAGTCCTACTATATAACTGTATAACATAAATTCAACCAATCAACTCTTTAACTCATGAGTCTCTTTGGCCATTACTAGAGTACATCCTAAAGGCAGCTGATGAAACTACATGACCATGATCATACAATTTAATTCCACCAATATTCTAAGCATAGTATTTTTCAAAGCACTAAAGTAAGTCCTCTTAAGGAAAGCAAAATGATTATGATATTGGCACCCCCAAAACTGGTTATCTAATAAAGGGGCTGTAACCAAAAATGTCCCCAAGGGCTAGGTAAAGAAAATGAAGGAAATGGATTGGGGTAAATGCTTATGTGATTTCTTTATTTTTAATAGAGCCATGAGTTCAGGCAATACTTCTCTAACAAAACCACAGTGCAAACACTATGATAAATAATAATTACAGTGAATATTTATTGAGCACTTGCTGTATATGGCAAACACTCTCTTGTATATGGCAAACACTCTCTAAGTCCCCAAATGCTTTCTCTAATTCATGTAATCCTCATAAGAACCCAATGAAGTAGGTACTACTGAGAATCTCATTTTATGGATAATAAATGAGCAGCACAGAGAGATTAAATTATTTAGGGCACATGACTAGTCACTGGCAGAGCCAGAATTTGAACCCAGGCAGTCCAGCTTCAGAATCTATGCTCTTATCCCCTACACTATCCTATAAATGGAAAACTGACAGTCTCTGGGTGATCACAGAAAATTACGGGGATTTAGGGAACAAAAGATTATATGCCTATTTAGAGGGAAAAGACTCCACTCAGTTCTGATTTAATATACTGCTGTGTCAGAATGTTGCCAGATCTGGTTTTTCAAAGAAACTAGAAATCTCAATTTTTGTGTGAACTATTCAAAATTTTGAGTGTTGGTCTCAGTTAAGAGAGAAGTAGAGAAGGCACAGCCTAGTAACAACTAACAGTAATACAAGAAAAGAAAGGAAGTACCGTGAAGATGATAGAGGATGGATAGATTGATAGATAGATCATTATACAGATGGGTGAACAAGGCACAGTGGGAAAACCATGCAGGGAGGGGTTAATGTCCTGCCTTTTAGGTGGGAGTTCTAGGAAGGCCCCAAGGGAGGCAGCAGTCCCTGAACAGGGCCTTAAACCAGTGGGGAGAATATCTACAAGCAAGATAGCGAGAAAGATATTTCAGGTAAAAGATCCAGCAAGCATACAGTACAAGAACGAAGGGGAGAGTAATCCATGCATTCTTTATCTATCTTTGTATTGCTGTTTGCAGCAGGGAATCATTTCCTCAAACTAAATCTCTTATGGAATCCCATTATAAAAGACAAATGGATGGGGTGGGGGTGGCTGAGCTGCTGAAACAGGAGATGAGGGGCTGGAGGTGGAAAAGGAAGAAGAGAACTAAAGACAGGTTCTGGCCCAGGGTGGGAGACCCAGGAGATCACAATGTTCCTCTCTCCCTCAGGAGCCATTCTCCGAGAGACAGTTCTCCAACATTACAAGCCTGTATGTTTTAAAGTCCACAAGAAAATAATGGTCCTGCTGGCCTGCCCAGCATTCTGTTCTCACTGGCGTCTGTCTTTTGGTGGCTGGTACTTAGAATTGGCCCAGCTTCCCTTCTTTTCATTGAACCAGAGGCAGCTGAGAGGAGACCAGTGGGCTGGCTCTTGCCCTGAATGGTGTTTCCACCCCCTGTGTTAATTGTAAGGAGGCTTTCATTCATCCCCTTCCCCCCCGCCCCCGTTATCTTTTGTCAAGCATCTCTGGAGTGTCCTACACAAACCCTGTCATGCTGCTGGCACATGGTTCTGCATTACAGGACCAGATGTGCTTTACTATGAGCTGCAAATGAACTGTTGGCACCTGCTTCTCACAATGCGGGGCGGGCTAGGGATCAAACATGCCGCCGAAAAGCTTTCTGTCTGTAGAGTCCCGGCTGAAGGGGCCAGACTTCAGGTCCCCATCCAGGTCTCTGCACTGTACCAGGTGATGGTAGCCGTAGGACCCTAAAGAAAGTTAGAGGGCCAGAAATATATATCACACAGGTAAAACTAGCATGCAGCTTCTAGGGATTCAAGTAACTTACCCCTGTGATACAATATAGGTTTCAGAAACTTAAAACTCCTTCATTCAAAAAACATGTATCAAGAAGCTCCTGTGTTGGCTATTGTGCTGGGGGCAGAGTCTCTACCATTAGAGAACCCTCAGTCTGGTTGGAGGAGCCAGCAAAAATGGATATGGAATGATGAGTTTACTGTTGTAGGGTATACAAGTACAGTAGGACAGAAAGGAAGGCCTGATCCGTTCTGCAAGACCCAGGAGGATTTGCAGAGGACAACACATGCTAGAGGCTTATGTGATGAAGAGGTTCTACAAGTGGCAAAGTATACCAGGTAGAGCATGTGCCAACACAAAGAGGTGTGGTGTTAGTGGCACTTCCAATCCAGACACTTGTCCTCAAGTAATCTCAAAGCACTTTGACATCTATCACTTCATTTGAGCCTCACAATACAGACAGTTGGAGCTGGAGCTTATCAATTATTCCCATTTTACTGGGAAAACTGAGGTACAGTTATGGTAACCAACTATCCTGGTTTGCCTGGGATTGAGAGGGTTCCTAGGATGTGGAACTTTTAGTGCGAAAACCAGGGAAGTCCCTTGGCAAACTGGGACCAGTTTGTCACCAGAGGTACAGTTATAGGACTTGCCATAGAACTTGACCAGAGATTAGTGAGGGACTCAGATCAGACTCAGATTCTTTTCTCCACCTCAGAGTGGAGAGATGAAGAGAGTGCTCTATATGTGGGTTTTTTCTTTTTTTTTTTTTTTAAACCAACTCCTTTGTGTTATTTTGCAGGGTTAGAAACCAAAGACAAATCTTCTGTCTTTTAGCTGAATCAAAGGCTGACCAACACTCCTTCTCATGAGACCCCAGAACTATTTCTTGAGTATATTCCAGAAGAGAAAACCACCTGTAGTGGTCACAGGTGAAGGGAACTTTGGCCTTACAGAGGTCTGCATTTTAACTGAGACTCCTGACATAACCCAACTCTCTATTTCCATCTGCTTGGTTGGAAATAACCTCTTCCACATGACCTACCACTCCAAACTACTGGGCCAGCAGCATCTTCTGGACCCTTAGCTTTCTGCCCCATCAGTGATAGTGTTTACCGTGGACAATCCATACTGACAATGTCAGAGTCTGAACTATAAAGACAGAGGGGGTCTTTGAAATCATTGTCCAAAAGGGAGGTGATTAAAAGAGTGCTTTCTAGGATCCGGGTCCACAAACACCCAGACCTGTCCTAGACTCAACCATTCTTCCCCTTGGGAAGGCAGGCCAAACAAACTTTGGTTCTTACTGAGGCTCTGGCTCCCACTCCAAGCAAAATGACCCTGGTTTGGCTTCAGCAAAGGAGCAGAAACACCCAACCAAAGAAGGCCTTCAGCTGAAGTGGTTTACTCATCTTCTGAGGCCTGCATAGGAGGGGCTGCTGCAGGGCTCAGAGAAATGTGTAAGGGGAGAATAGAAGTGGCTGCACCTTCCTCACAGAAGAAGCACCCTGGGCTTCAGAACCCTCCAGCCCCATGAAAGGAAGAGTTAGAATGACCATGCTCACTTATAAACTGACTTTTAATCCAGTGCAAGGAAATTCCCACCCTTCATGGTCCCCCTAATGCCTTTAAACCTCACTCATCAATAGCTGCCTTCCCCCTTCTTGAGGACAGACGCAGAGGTCCTTGAAGTCTCTTCCCCTAGAAGCCCAGTGGATCCCAGACTAGAGACGTCACGGACCAAATATAGTGCCAAGAAAGAAAATGGTGGTAGAGACACTTGACAATGATTTATCTTGCCAATGAATCTTGATATCTTAGAAGAAACAAGACAAAATGACCACCTCTCACCAACATAATACAGTAAGAGAAGAAATATGTTAACACTAAAAAAGAAGGAAGGAAATAATCGTACATAAAGGACTGTCCTTTAAATGGAAAAGTTCAGCTTTCTGAAAACTCACTATACAACCCTTATCTTTCCTCATTTTCCCATTGATAAGTGAAATCTTCATCACAAATTAGCCTGGCTCTTTGGACCACTGATTGAATCCTAACCTTTTATCCAGCACATGAATTCCCTCCTGAGCAGCAGTTGTCCCATCAACAATGTCCCACCAGATTGCCACTTTGCAAATAAATCCCCTGAGAGCTCTAGCAGCTCCAAATTTTACCATCATATTAAGCATAATTCTGTGTCCCTGTGGTTTCATCTCCCTGATCTAATTCTGCCCTCAGCATTGAGAATAAATCTAATTCCTCTTCTACTGACAACCAGTCTCAAGTTTCCAGGTGAGCCCTGTTTACTTTGCAGTGACCTACTGTCTCCATGATCCCTGGATTCAGAGTTAAAACTTTCAACATTGTCTGTTCCTCTCATATGAGTCATTATACTGGTTAATTAATTGATACATATTTACTTAGGACTGACTGTGCAGTATAGATGGGCTGCTGGTCTGAGGCCTCTCTCTGCTTAAACACCTTCCCTGTCTCCCTTGCCTGCAGGTAAAGTGTTGACTTCTTGGCATAGCCTTCCAAGATAATTAGGGCTTAGACTCAGTCAGCTGTTGTAGCCACATTCCCCAGGCCTGTATTTCCTAGCTCTACTTCCTGATTTCATTCTTCCCTTTTAACAGAGCACGCCCTGAAGATTTTCAAACTCCCACCCACTATCAGAATTAAACTCTCCCCTTTTCTGGTGCTTCCGTAATTATTTTAAAATCAGATACAGTCTTCCATGAACCATTGAGAAGCTTTTTTGCCTCCCTCATGAGACTGTATATTCCTTGAAATACGAGGTTTATAACTTGCTCAGTTCTTTTTTCCTACTAAGTACCTAGCATGGTACTTGACACTTAATTGGATCTCATAAGTATTTGGGGAGTTGACTTGAAGACATCAACTCTTTACACCAAAGGTTTTATAATCAAGTGAAAGACTAAGGCTAATACACATGAAACTGTAGTAGGCAGGGCAATGAATTGGCTGCTAGGTTCCAGGGAGGTTCAAAGTAAAGGTCAATGAGAAATCAAGTGCTGATGGAAAAATTCAAGGAAAACATGGGGAGCATTGCAAAGCAACCAGTGTTATGAGAGAAGTTAAGGAAAACAGCAAGCTGCAAGCATATAGAAGCAGGAAGAAACACACTGTTTGAAGGGGAGCAGGATGCCTAGCAGCCTAGTGTGATTAGAACTGAAGCTTCCTTTGAGGGAGAAGAGGCATAGCATATCACTGCAGGCTGAGTATGAGCTCCAAGGGCTGTTTTATCCCATACTCCTCAGATGCTTAAATTCAAAGTTTTGAAAGAGAGACAGTTGCTTCAAAACTGAAGCCCAGAATTCAGTCCTTAGCCTTTCATAAGTTGAGGCCTAATTAAAACCATCTGAAATATCTTCCTTGACTGCTTTTCTCCAAACTTCAATTTCCCTGCAAGTATAGGATAATCAAACTTCTTCACAGTGGCAAGTTTGAATACATTGAATCTTAATGAGTACCAGGTCATCCTGGAGACTACCTTTCTAGGGTTCCAACTCCTCCCTTCTCAAGACTTCCAATGATAATTCATTGATCCAGATACTCCCATGGACCCATCAGCTCCTGTGGCTTAAAGTCAGGGCTCAGGTAGTTGAGGGTCTACCAGAACCAGAATAGCCACAGGCTACTATTATTCTAGTATCATCATTTTTATCTCCTACAAAAGAAAGGGAGGGAGGGAGAGGGGAAAGAAAGGAGGGAGGGAGAAGGGAGGGAGGGAGGACAAAGAAAGGAAGGAAGGAAGAAAAATTTCTTTGGCCTCTTCCTTACAGTCAAGTTGTAAATTAGCATCTTATGAAATGACCTATAATGAGGTTTTTCTCCTCTGCTGCCCTGGCTCTGCTGTGGGCTTGGAGAATGGAGATCCTTGGGTGTTACAACCGTGTGCAAAGGAAAAGTTTTGAAAAGGACTGAGGGAGTGGGGAGAGAAAGGTCTAAATAAGCTTTCTTGGGCTTCCCGATGCAGATAGCACCTAATCCAAGACAGGTTGGAAAGAACAGTGCTTACGTGCATAGACTTCAGTCATACAGAGCTGAGTTAGAACTTTAGGCTAGTTATGTATTTGTCCATGGAATGTAATAGTAATAATAGGATGACCAAATAGGGATGTGAGGTTTAAATGAAATAAAGCATGTAAAGTACTAATGCCTGGCCCATAATAAGCTCTCAAAAAAATAATTACAATTATTATCTTATGATCCTGTGCATTTTCTTTGCACACTCTGGTCCCTTACTGTTGTGTTCCAGGTAGGTGAGGTTACCAAATAGCTGAGTTGGAGACACATAAGGTTATTATTTGCACTTAGATTCCATCCATCCATTCATTCAATCATTCATCCGCCTCCTCCCCCACCAAAAAAAAAAAAGTATTTCTTGCTTTTATACTGCACAGAACATCTTGTACTAAATATTGTAGGGAGGTGTTTAAAAACAGGAACCATGATCTGTGCTCCAGGGAACTGACAGTCTATTTGAGGAGACCTAGCCAACATACCAATTAGCTATGAGATTACAGCATAAGGGATCAGAGTTCAAGTTCAGAGAATCACCTGGGAAGAGGGACGTTCCGTGGTAAAATTTAATTAAATGCTTTTTCAGGAAGTCCCTTTTTCAATCTGTGATATCATGAGCCCGCCAATAAAGGACATAAATTTTCACCTATTTCCCATTCTGGGTCTTGTGCTGTGAGGATTGTCCACTTTGTCTAAACACCTTTTCACAACACTGACCCCAAACTGGATTCTGTGCCTGAAGGGAACAAACAGTAGAGACCTTATATCTGAAGATAGAAAAGTTTGTGTTCCCTCTCTCGCTGTGTCTTTCTCTGTCAAATAA
This sequence comes from Neomonachus schauinslandi, assembly GCF_002201575.2. NCBI lineage: Eukaryota > Metazoa > Chordata > Mammalia > Carnivora > Phocidae > Neomonachus > Neomonachus schauinslandi. The sequence goes on along the minus strand of NC_058409.1, from coordinate 106,272,232 downwards.
ATAAAATCTTAAAAAAAAAAAAAAATGAAGATAGAAAAGTGGTCTGATAGCTCACAGCAAAAACGAGAATTAAGAACTTGGTAACCCTGACCTTTATTCTCTCTTTCAGTGGGTCCCTGTACCTTCTCTCCTATATCCAATTCCCTTTTGTACCCGTGACAACACTCCTCCCTCTCCCACTTAAGTTGTTCTACCTATGTTCTTTTTAAATGCAAAGGTAGAAAGAGAAGAAAGGGTCAAGAAATCTAGGCAGTGGCTGTCCATCCCTGCATTGAATGTCCCTAAGGAAAAATCCCAAGGCCCATCATTGCCCTTTGTGTGTTTGCTCAAGATCTGAAACAATTTTTGTTTTGTTTTCAGACAGAAAAGGAGAGAAAGGGTTGTCCCACCAAGGTATCTAAAAGACTGAAGAGTGCGTTTCAGGGATCTGTTAATGGAAATTGTTTTCCCAGCTTGAAAATTGCCACATTTAAACTCAGAATGTGGGGTAAGCGAAATCATAAATATGAACTCCTTTTCAGGCAGCAAACAGCAAGCATTTGGAGTCTTTCTCCTTTGCCTTTGGGGATCCATATGCCACAGTCTGGTTAGCTGCCCAGCAACTGACAAACATAAATAAAAGGTAATAGTTGTAGTAAACAAAGTTCCTATGAGTCAAAAACTGTTTTTCAGGGAGGAATCAACATGCTTCTTATTACGCTAGAGTCACCAAATAGCCAAAGTTTAGCTCTGATAAAAAACAAATAGCACAGGCAATAAAAATAAAAATGCCTGCCTTGTCCACTGTCTACACTCAACAGTAGGGTAGAACTGGCATCTGAAAGTTCATAGTAGTAAAAGGATCAGGCAAGAGGTTGTGGGAAGAAGGCTGGATTTGATGGCCCATCTGCCTTCCTATCAAATGCCCCTTGCCACCTACTATGGACATAGCTCCTTTGAACTCCTCCCTTTCATCCTATTTGTGCTTCTTGGTGGCCTGTAAACCCATCTTGGTTAAGTAAAAATTGAGCTTTAACTTAAGGTGGCACCATTGACAGAGAAATCCTTAAGAAGAAGTAGTAAAATGGGAGGTGGGACAAGTTATAACCTGAAAGATGGCCAACTCCTTGCCTGAAGAGCTAGATTAGGCATTGAAAAATGGGAAGGCAAATCCAGTCAATAAACTATTCCAGCCATTAACTCATGCACCCATGGGTCCAGCACATAAACCTTTATAAGCAACACTTGAACAGGGTCTTAATGGGGCAAGTGAGGGGTATAGGTAAAGAAAATTAGATTGACTCCCTTGGCCCTCACAGATGGCCCTGGATATGTTGTATGTATGTGTTGTCATTGATGTGGCCAGAAACCCCTGCCATGGGATTTGTTAAATACTAACCTGACTTACTGGAGCAGGTGTCTGTGGTCCTCCAAAGCTGTCAACCTTTGAGCATGGTGATTCCAACTAAAAGTCTCATAACCCTTCATTGCCTTTCTCTTTTAGCCCTAAGTACCAGTCAAGTACACGAAGTCAGATTGTTCAGAAAGCCTCAGGAAAATGACTCAAACATGACCTTGTGATGAATCTGTTTTTCTCTGTCCTAAAATGTCTAAAGTGTTTAATTACATCTTAATCTGATTCTGTCCTCTTCTACTTCTTAGGTTCTCCTGAAATTTGCCTAATTGTTTCTTTTTGTGACTTAATTAATAGAATGCCAATCATGTTGTTTTTATCTCTCTCGATATATGTGTATTGTGATGTGGGAAACACTCAGAGGAATGGGTGAGCCAGGTGCCTTCCCCTGCTCCCTACTTTGCCAAGTTGATAACTCCTTTGACCCTT